>NC_139638.1:14843307-14940807 GCF_964638095.1 Poromitra crassiceps
GTGCAGGGTTGAGTGCTCCGTGCCTGTAGTGCAGGATTGAGTGCTCCGTGCCAGTAGTGCAGGATTGAGTGCTCCGTGCCTGTAGTGCAGGGTTGAGTGCTCCGTGCCTGTAGTGCAGGATTGAGTGCTCCGTGCCTGTAGTGCAGGATTGAGTGCTCCGTGCCTGTAGTGCAGGATTGAGTGCTCCGTGCATGTGCGTGGTGTGTCCACCATTAGCCCGCCTGCTCCGCTCCTCTCCGTGAATCATAGCTAAGCAGCTCATCTGTATCCAGCGCAGCGATAAGGAAGTCAAATGAGTCGCAGTCCTGTGGTTTGTTTTTAAATCCACTCATCTATCTGAGTGAGTCTGTACGTATCTGAGTGAGCGGCTGATACATATTTCCAAATCCAGCCTCTGTCGGCTGTGACTTTATTCGTAATGAATCCTAATAATGGTGTTTTTAAAAGGTTGACGTGGGGGTGTGGCTGTGTGACAAAGATCCACCTCTTCAGAGAGAAGCAGAGAGAGAGAGACAGAGAGAGAGAGAGAGAGAGAGAGAGAGAGAGAGAGAGAGAGAGAGAGAGGAAAGAGTGGACATAAATACAAGTGGCAGCCCCTCGGGTATCTCTCTCCCTAAATAACCTGCAAGCTGTGAAGGAGTCACTAATTACCCCTCCCACCATGTGTGTGTGTGTGTGTGTGTGTGTGTGTGTGTGTGTAATTAGCCCGGGCCTGTCGGTGTCAGAGGCTATCACATGGGGATAAAGCTTCTGGCATACTCTTCGCGCACGCGCTGGAGGCGGGGCTCCGAGGAGGGCGCGCGCACTCGGCGCAGGCCAAAACAAAACATACTCAGTGCGCAGCTCCAGGCGCCAGGCAGTCTGAATGAAATTGAATGTAACGTTCCCAATTCTATGTATTAAATTCTAAAAAACGACCCTCAACATTTGGGAAGGCTCAGGCACACAACTAGTTCGTTATAATCGAACATCATGCTTTGAAGGCGGCTGTACGATGGTGAGGACTCAATCACAGCAGATGTCCGCTGATAGCCTACCACGGAGATCTCACAGGCACAGGCAGCAAAACCCGACGCGCTGATAGAAAAATCTCCATGGACGCGCCGCGCTGCGCTCAGGCCTCGCCCCCCGACACGCCCCGTGCGATTACGTCATAATCGGCGCGCGCCCTATGCGCTTGGCTGGGCGCAAAGAGTATGCCAGAAGCTTAACAGGGCCGTATGTAGATCACAGATGCACAGATCAGCGAAGGCACGCCGCAGCAGTACTCCCAGTGCTGCAGACAGAAAGTGGAGGTGAGGATCGTCCAACAACAGACTGCAGAATCAGAATGAGGAGAACACACTACAGCACTAAACTACAGCACTAAACTACAGCACTAAACTACAGCACGGCAGACAGACGGTCACACAGTGACCAGATGAATCAGATAGGATGTCGTCATGGCAGATCCTCACGTACTAATGAGAGGGAAAGGAGAAATATGTAAGACACGCGCATATTAGGCAACATGATAACGGTCACAGTGTGCTTCTAGGAAGGAATAATACAGAATTGTACCACTCCCACTCCTACATCTGTGTTCTATAAAGTGAGTAACAGATGGATACACACCCTACATACCTACACGCACAGCCAATACAACATCAGCACTACTGTACATCCTACTAGCACTACAGTACATCCTACACCAAGACAGTTAGCACTACTGTACATCCTACACCAAGACAGTTAGCACTACACATCCTACACCAAGACAGTTAGCACTACAGTACATCCTACACCAAGACAGTTAGCACTACAGTACATCCTACACCAAGACAGTTAGCACTACAGTACATCCTACACCAAGACAGTTAGCACTACAGTACATCCTACACCAAGACAGTTAGCACTACAGTACATCCTACACCAAGACAGTTAGCACTACTGTACATCCTACACCAAGACAGTTAGCACTACAGTACATCCTACACCAAGACAGTTAATACTACTGTACATCCTACACCAAGACAGTTAGCACTACAGTACATCCTACACCAAGACAGTTAGCACTACACATCCTACACCAAGACAGTTAGCACTACAGTACATCCTACACCAAGACAGTTAGCACTACACATCCTACACCAAGACAGTTAGCACTACAGTACATCCTACACCAAGACAGTTAGCACTACACATCCTACACCAAGACAGTTAGCACTACTGTACATCCTACACCAAGACAGTTAGCACTACACATCCTACACCAAGACAGTTAGCACTACAGTACATCCTACACCAAGACAGTTAGCACTACAGTACATCCTACACCAAGACAGTTAGTACTACTGTACATCCTACACCAAGACAGTTAGCACTACAGTACATCCTACACCAAGACAGTTAGCACTACAGTACATCCTACACCAAGACAGTTAGCACTACAGTACATCCTACACCAAGACAGTTAGCACTACAGTACATCCTACACCAAGACAGTTAGCACTAGAGTACATCCTACACCAAGACAGTTAGCACTACAGTACATCCTACACCAAGACAGTTAGCACTACAGTACATCCTACACCAAGACAGTTAGCACTACAGTACATCCTACACCAAGACAGTTAGCACTACAGTACATCCTACACCAAGACAGTTAGCACTACACATCCTACACCAAGACAGTTAGCACTACATTACATCCTACACCAAGACAGTTAGCACTACAGTACATCCTACACCAAGACAGTTAGCACTACAGTACATCCTACACCAAGACAGTTAGCACTAGAGTACATCCTACACCAAGACAGTTAGCACTACACATCCTACACCAAGACAGTTAGCACTACATTACATCCTACACCAAGACAGTTAGCACTACTGTACATCCTACACCAAGACAGTTAGAACTACAGTACATCCTACACCAAGACAGTTAGCACTACAGTACATCCTACACCAAGACAGTTAGCACTACAGTACATCCTACACCAAGACAGTTAGCACTACAGTACATCCTACACCAAGACAGTTTGCACTACAGTACATCCTACACCAAGACAGTTAGAACTACAGTACATCCTACACCAAGACAGTTAGCACTACAGTACATCCTACACCAAGACAGTTAGTACTACAGTACATCCTACACCATGACAGTTTGCATTGGTTTTGGTGGTGTTTCCTTGCTGCTGCAGATATAGTGCTACTAGATTGTATAGCGTTTTGTTTTTTTGGGTCTGTCGTCTGTACAGTGTGTCTTTCTCATTCGCTTTTCCCCCTGCAGCCCATTTCATTCCTTTTTCTAAACTGATAACTCCTCTTCCTCTCAGTGTTGACCCTGCTTTCATGCATTTTTAAAACACCTTCTTCATTATTATGAGGAGCGAGCACATTATCTTTCACTGCAAATGCAATAATGTGGAAACTAATACAGTCTCTTACTCCTGTCTCTGACACACTCCTCTCTCTCTCCCTCCCTCTCTCTCTCTCTCCCTCTCTCTGTCTTTCTGCTCTCTCTTTCCCCCCCCTCTCTCTCTCCCTCCCTCCCTTTCTCTCTCTCTCTGCTCTCTCTCTCTCTCTGTCTCTCTGCTCTCTCCAGGAGCTCACGCTATCTTCAGCTATGAGAGTATGAGTCACTGAACGAAGGCCTGGAAAAGAGAGAGGGGGGAGAAAAAAGACAAAAAGGAGGGAGGGAGAGAGAGACAAACTGAGGAAAGAGACAAGACCATTATGGCGAAGCACACATGCCCATCCCGTACCGTGGCCATCCAATCTCCTGAGGGCCCTGGGGACAACGCTGGCAGAGCAGGAGGGGCCAAGTAGACAGGCCAAGGTAATGGAGACGGGAGGGATGGACAGGCTGCATCACTCCAGCCCTGCAACCCTGGCCCCATCAAGATTCCATCTCCTCAGATCTTCTTCTAGGAAGTGAGAAGAGTCCATCTCCTCAGATCTTCTTCTAGGAAGTGAGAAGAGTCCATCTCCTCAGATCTTCTTCTAGGAAGTGAGGAGCTGAAGTGCACAAATGCAGAAGACATGCAGCACTGTGGACCTTTCTCACGTTCTTATCAGACTCTTATCACTCATTCAATAGTAGACTTTCTTCTCTATGGTCCACCTCCCCCCTCCCCTATGGACGTGACTCCTCCCCCTCCCCTATGGACGTGACTCCTCCCCCTTCCCCTATGGACGTGAGAGAGACTTGATGTTCTCGGGTTAGCATCCGCCACCATGTATATATCGGAATCCATCTTTTCCTGAGGACTTGTGTTGAGTTGCAAAAGAAGTTGCAAAGAACAACCTCCACTGCTGCGCCCAAACCAATAAGGGACACCATCTGCTACGTGATGGAACTGGAACTCAACCAATCAAATATACAGCTCTCGTACTGTCATAATGAGTCTCCAATAAAGCAGAGAACAGCGTCCATCTCGACTCACTAACGAGGCTCTTCTAACGTCGAGCTGCCTGCAGAGCCTGTGGATGTCGGGGGAGGAGGAGAGGCAGGAGACATGGTGAGCAAAGAGCCCAGCCACTTGCTCACAGGCCACACGCACAGCAAGAGCACCTTGGCGGACCACAAGCTGCCCAGAACCATGACGGTGCGCTCGGTGCTGCTCAACCGGGACTCGCCGGACATCGAGAGCCGCCTCAAGCGCCGCCGCAACCGCACCCACCAGGTCCGCTTCAAAGACCTGGAGGACGGCAGCAGCAGCAGTGGCAACAGCGCCACAGGAGAAGCCAACAACAACAGCCACCAGAGGCCGGCGGCACCAGAGTGCGACAGCACCCATCCCCTCCGCAAGAACAGCAGCAGGCCCGTCCAGGGATGGGCACACAACAGAGGCGGGCCGGGGACTCAGGCTCTCCCCGGCCGGACCTCTGTAGTCGGGGCGGTGCGTGGGGACATGGCCGGTACCATAGAGGTGGTGGCTGCCTTCTTAGCCAGGGCGCCGCCTCATCCGTTGACCCCGGGACCCACACGTCGATGCTGGGCACCCCCTCAGACGAACTCCCTCACCTTGCCAATGACACGCAGGCCCGGTAGCAGCACCAGCACCAGCACCAGCACCGCCATCCAGACCTCCCCATGCCTGAGAAAGCTCCAGTCCCTCTCATCCACCCACACACGCAGCCACAGCCTGGGCGACTCGGTTGCTGTGGATGGGGATGATGAACATGACTCTCAAGATGAGTACCTGACACACAACCACGTGTCCAGGGAGGAGAACAGTTCTCCTGGGCCCGGGGAGAGAACGGTGGTGGAGAGGAAGGCTAAAGCCTCCAGGACAGACGATAAAACCGCTGCTGCTGTCATGAAGAACTCAAGGCACGGCTTTCCCCCCTCAGTCCTTCACCACACCGAGCCCTGCTACTGTTCCTCTGTACCCTGCCGGGAGGGCTCCAAGCGCCAGGGGAGCACCACGCCCTCTCTGGTCAGGAGGAGGAAACGTCTGAATAGGGCGATAAGTGACCCTGGAAAGGAGGTGTCCTACTGCACCACCCCCACACAGACGGAGAGCCCAAGTCCATCACCTCCACCCTCAAACACAAAACTCTGCACCACTCAAGTCCAAACCGAGGGCCCTTGTCCCTCCCTGCCTCCGAATGCAAAACATTGCACCACCCAAAGTCAAACGGAGAGTCCACACCCATCTCCACCTGTGAAAGAAAAACACTGCTGCACAACCCACATTCAAACCCACAGCTCTCATCCAGCCCTACCTCCACGTGCTAAACAATGCAGCGCTCGAATACAAACGGAGTCTCCCCGACCCGCTCCTCCAACCTCTCCAGCTTGCTGCACCACCCAGACACAATCTAACAGCCGTTGTGCTTCCGCACCTATGACTACATATCCCAGCTCCACCCAAGTTCAGTCTGAGCATCTCTGCGTTTCCCCAACTGTCACTCAAGAGCCTCCAATCACAATCACCCCACCAACTACTGTGCCTTACTGTGCCTCGCCCCCACCTCCAGCTGCTCCAACACTGAGCCCTGAACATTGTGAGATGCCACCTTGTGCCACCCGGTCTCCTCCCATAGTAACATCTACCACCTCTGCTCCTTCAGTTAACCAACACTCTGTCCCCTACTATACTGTGGTGTCTCCACCCACTAACCCCAGCATAGCCTCAGTCAGCTCCTCCCCCTCTGTAGTGTCTCCACCCACCAACCCCAGCATAGCCACAGTCAGCTCCTCCCCCTCTGTAGTGTCTCCACCCACTAACCCCATCATAGACACAGTCAGCTCCTCCCCCTCTGTAGTGTCTCCACCCACTAACCCCAGCATAGCCACAGTCAGCTCCTCCCCCTCTGTAGTGTCTCCACCCACTAACCACAGCATAGCCACAGTCAGCTCCTCCCCCTCTGTAGTGTCTCCACCCACTAACCCCAGCATAGCCACAGTCAGCTCCTCCCCCTCTGTAGTGTCTCCACCCACTAACCCCATCATAGACACAGTCAGCTCCTCCCCCTCTGTAGTGTCTCCACCCACTAACCCCAGCATAGCCACAGTCAGCTCCTCCCCCTCTGTAGTGTCTCCACCCACTAACCCCAGCATAGCCACAGTCAGCTCCTCCCCCTCTGAAGTGTCTCCACCCACTAACCCCAGCATAGCCACAGTCAGCTCCTCCCCCTCTGTAGTGTCTCCACCCACTAGCCCCAGCATAGTCACAGTCAGCTCCTCCCCCTCTGTGGTGTCTCCACCCACTAACCCCAGCATAGCCACAGTCAGCTCCTCCCCCTCTGTAGTGTCTCCACCCACTAACCACAGCATAGGCACAGTCAGCTCCTCCCCATCTGTAGTGTCTCCGCCCACTAACCCCAGCATAGCCACAGTCAGCTCCTCCCCCTCTGTAGTGTCTCCACCCACTAACCCCAGCATAGCCACAGTCAGCTCCTCCCCCTCTGTAGTGTCTCCACCCACTAACCCCAGCATAGCCACAGTCAGCTCCTCCCCCTCTGTAGTGTCTCCACCCACTAACCCCAGCATAGCCACAGTCAGCTCCTCCCCCTCTGTAGTGTCTCCACCCACTAACCCCAGCATAGCCACAGTCAGCTCCTCCCCCTCTGTAGTGTCTCCACCCACTAACCCCAGCCTAGCCACAGTCAGCTCCTCCCCCTCTGTAGTGTCTCCACCCACTAACCCCAGCATAGCCACAGTCAGCTCCTCCCCCTCTGTAGTGTCTCCACCCACTAACCCCAGCATAGCGACAGTCAGCTCCTCCCCCTCTGTAGTGTCTCCACCCACTAACCCCAGCATAGCCACAGTCAGCTCCTCCCCCTCTACAATGGTAACACCAAGCCCTACCCAAAACTGCACCACCCCTATCTCAAACGTTGGACGTTGCACTCCCCTATCCTGTACTACACCTACTCCAACTATAATCGCCAATATGACTCCCATTGAGCCATACCTAGCTCCACCCACTGAGCCAAGCCTAGCTCCACCCACTGAGCCAAGCCTAGCTCCGCCCACTGCTCCAAACGCAAACGTAACACCACCACCACCAGCCAACGCATCGAGCACTGCACCGCCTACCAATCTGACATTTGTGACTCAAACTGCCCTGTCCTGCACCTCCATATCCTACTACAGCACCACACATTCGATTGGACCCCTTGGCCGCCACTCAAACGCCACGTCGCCCCCTTACGCCACTTTTATACAAGCTGTATCTCACTGTAACGTCCCATGTCAAGCTGTGCAACATAGCTCTCATGCCGGCACAGGGATAACGCCCTACTCCTCCCCAGTCCCAAAACTTAAATCTTGCACGTCTCCGCCTCCTCTTCCAAACGTGCACTCGTGCGCCACACCGACTAAAGCGGTCCCCCTGTACTCGTCCACGTTTCGTGCGGCACCACCCTACACACCGCCTTCTCAGGCCCCCTACAACACTCAGGACAAGAGGGGCATTCGACTTCCACCGCCACCCCCACCGCCTCCACCCTATACCCCGCGCAAAGAGGGAGGCATCCCAGCAGGCCCTGCACAGAGACCCGCCATGCTCAGGGCAGACAGCAAGGCCAGCGAGCAAGAGAAAGACCGGGAGAAAGAGAGAACGGACGCTGAAGTCAAGTGCACAGAGTCACCGCAGCTCTGTAAGAGAGCCAGCTCTCTGAAGCACAGAGAGTCACCGCAGCTCTGTAAGAGAGCCAGCTCTCTGAAGCACAGAACTCCAACCCCTCCGGTTTGTGTGATGAAGGGGGAGAAGCAGTCCTCCTCCCCTGCCAAGGCCTGTTCTAAACCCAGCTGTCTCAGCTCGGCCCAAGCTCAGCTCGGGGCGCTACACAAAATGCTCTGCTCAGGAGCCAGCACCAGGCCCAAGACCCCCAGCAGCCAGCACGCTCTCCCCCCAGGCCGGCAGGGTTGCTCTGGGGCCCGGTGCTGTTCTGCATCTGGGGAGCGGTCTGCAGCTGGACCGCTGACTGCCAGCCAGGCGGATACTCTGAGGCAGGTCCAGGAGATTCTGGGAGGGCTGGTGTCTGGGGCCAAGTGCAAACTGGACCCGTCCAGGGTGGCAGAAAGGCTCCTGTGCGCCAACGGACCCCTGCACGATATTCGTAGCTTGCAGAACCAGCTCCACAGCCTGGAAGGGGTTCTGGAGACCAGCCAGAACACCATTAAGGTCCTACTGGATGTCATTCAAGACCTTGAGAAGAAGGAGGCTGAGAGAGATGGGTGAGGTGATATTGAATCTGTAGCCACCTTTGGTATTCAAGTTTTTTCATCAAATTATCAAAATGACATGAAATACAGTGAACATGAAATATAGTAAAAAAAAATGTATTACATTTGACATATAGTTCAGATATTGTTTTTGCAGATTTTGGACCACATTCAAATATTGTGTTATCAGGCTAATATTGTGTTGGAACTTCTTGAGTGTTGTTTTCAAAATGAAAGCAAGTGAGTAACTTCACTACCAAATCAATCAAAATTATTTCTACTATCAGGTTAAACACTGAGTTAATTGCTACACATGAGCAATAAATGATATTACCTTCCTGATGAGAGAGTGAAGCTGACATTGAGGGCAAATATGATCAGGGACTAGAGGAACCATAGCAGCCGTACACTCACTCACCTTGTATGAGGACAAACACTTCAGTCTGAACACTTTCATTATTCATTCTCTTTCATGGTGCTAAACGGCAGATTAGTTGACTTGTTCCTTACGATATATTACATTCTGCAACCGTATGTCTTACATGCAAATGTGCCTGAGAGCGATCACTTTGAAAGAGAAGCAGTTAGGGAAGTGGCGAGAGAAAAAAGTGTCTGGTATTTGGGAGCCCTGAAAAGTAAATCTCACCACCATGCACCTAAGAGTCATTTTCTCAGAGGAATATGTCCAATACAATAAGAAATGAGGGCCATACAAAACAATATGATGATGGCTTTGCACTAGAAGATTGTCTCCTCCCTCATGGAGCAGAGTAGACAAGTGGATTGCTGGTTGGTGGATTATTCTTCACAAGAAAGGGGGACATCAGCAGCCCCACAGTAATAACCTCCCTGCATCATCATCTGCTGTGAATATTACAGATAGATCAGGTTGTTTTTGCCTGGGCTTTGTGGTGATACAGCTCCTCTATTTATAGCCAATCCCAGCATTGAAAGGCATGAATACTTTGGCAACGCCGCTGCGTGGACAGAATACAATGCAAATGTGGTTAGAATGAGAAGGCGAGCGCGCGGCCGCGGCAGGGTCGGGTAAGACAGCGGAATGAAGTTGATGAGAGAGGCGGTGAGCAGCGGAAAGTGTTCTTCGAGTGTTCTTCTCGTGAAGTCTCACATCTCAATCATCACGCAAGTCTCAACTCTGGATGAATTCGTGTCAAACCAACATCTGCCTTTTGGTAGATCCTGTTAGGTTGCAGCTGTTTTGCAATTCTTTCCTCATGCATGCAAGCCTGGTAAACCAGCCCGTCACGTGAACTCACATTTCATTTGGTTCTGCGTGACGGTCTGGCCCCAAAACCTGGGAGGGTGTTTAGCAGAAGCTGCAGAGCGGAAGAGCCAATCAGCGACTGCGCTGTGATTGACAGCGCAAGTTGGCCAATCAGGAAAGCCACTAGCACTGCACTAACAAAACAGTAATGGCCGCCTCCTTGCCTGATCGTCTCGAGGAGTAATGTCAGCGTTTGTCGAGTTTAAACAGCAATAAAGTGCAGTTATTGCAGAAATAGACTCAATAACAACAATTAAACAAGTACAGGAGTATCGCCGCAACCGCAGAGTTTCTCGGCGGAAAACATGTTTTTGCCGTTCTCCCGAGTGGAGTTGGGTTTGATTGGATCCGATGCTGATTGGCTGAAGGAGTTGTCTGTCAAGGCAACTACGCCCACCCATGCTCCTGCCCCTGCTGAGGACTGGGTGAAGAGTTGGGGCCAGACCGTCACGCAGAACCAAGTGAAATGTGAGTTCACGTGACGGGCTGGTTTACCAGGCTAGCAGCAGAGCAGCGACAGATAGGAATCGTGGGTGGGCTGTGATCATGTTGATGCAGAGGGGTTCAGATGCTCCATGCCTCTTGAGGTTAAACCCTTTACAATTCTCATCAGCATTTTAATTAATCTACTTCCCACATTGTAAGCTGCTTAGTCATTTCTCCCAGCGTATCACAGCAAAAGAGTCCAGGAGAGGAGAGAGACGGGTATGTATTAGGGGTGTCAAAAATAATCGATTACAGTATAAGATGAATCGCGATGCGGACGTGCACGATTCTGCATCGATTCACAAATGTCAAAAATCGATTATTTAAAAAAAAAAGTTATTTTTTATTTTTTATAATCAAATAAAATATAATGGAAGTACATGCAGTTGTTTATTTTAATTATTGATCATAATACAATGCAATTCCAAATGCACTTTTATTTTAAAAGTAGCCACACAGTGAGAGAAAAGAAAGTGAGAAAAAATAAATCATGTATTGCGGAAAAAAGTGATGTATCGATTTAAGATGCATCGAGATGCATCGAGATGCATCGATAATCGTAATCGAATCGAATCGTGAGGCCAGTGAAGATTCACAGCCCTAGTATGTATGTAGGTAGTATAGCTCCATCATGGAGGATGTGTGTCTAAACTCAATGAAAAGCTTGACTGATATCTGAGCAGCATCGTCCAAATCCCACTCTAACATTAACCCATTGATACCTGAGGGCCTGTGTCCACCTAGCGTCTTTTTCCGACGTTAAACGCTGGAAGTGCGCTGGGGAATGCTGATCCCAGCGCACAATATACAAGGAAGCAGTCTGCAAGTAACGTTAGTTCAGCTTGATAGCTGACAGCTAGCATGCTAACAACACAGGTAGGCTACGCTATTAAAAGCAGTAAGCACAACACTCACCAGAAATATTAAGTGTCTAGCCGATCTGCTCCCACAATTGAGCCGTTCTGTCTCTGTTGCGTTTTTCCATATGATTAGTTACCAGAAAAGGAGCAGCCGACACCAGCGTCTTTCTGAAAGTTAAAATATTTTCAGCTGGAAGCGCTGGGAGCGGGCGCACAAAAACGCCGAAAAAAGACGCTGGGAGCTGTGCACTTTCTCTAGACGTCCGTGTGCGCTCGCATACGCTCTCACCCCATTGGAAACAACTGAAAAAAGACGCTGGACCTGAGGAAAAGACGCTAGGTGGACACAGGCCCTTATGCAGCATTTGCGTGTATATCCCTCATTTGTGTGCGTATCCCTTTAAGACCGCGAACCGCGTTAACGCGGTTCGCGGCCTTAAAGGGATACACACACAAATGCTGCATCAGGTATCAATGGGTTAAAGGGGATCTATTATGATCCTTTCCAGTTCTATATTTTATTATTGTTTTATTCAGGGACTCCTGGAGTAGCTTTGCATGATTCACAGTTATGTTGTGCTGTCTCTTTATGCTGCCACTCTGTCTGAAACGTGCCATTTTTAGCTCCTGTCTGTCTAACAGCAGCAGAAACGACTGTGTGGGAAAAAAGAGCAGAACACTCGTGTCAAACAAATATTAATATCTCAAAAAGTATACATCACATCCCTTCTATTTTGACATTGAGAGTGAGAGCAGGAGTAGCTGAAGGGGTTTGATCTATAATAATGTATGTAGTGTTAAAGTTGTGTGAACTGTCACAGTTTTAAAATGTGTGAATTTATTAAAAAAGTACAGCCTGAGAGTGAATCGTGACACCATACACTCAAGGCTGGCTCCATACGATCCCATTGGTTGGGTGTGGTTTGAACAGTGCAGGGGTCTGGAGCAATCTCTCGTTCAACTCATAAAATCTCATTCAGAGCAGTCGAAATCCCTCGATTTCTTTTTGCTAATAGCGATAACTTTCACATACATTTACCTCATTATTTGAAACTTTGCAACAGTACTACATGTATATGAAACAAAATAGGTCCCCTTTAAAACATTTTACAGCCATTTGTCAAAGAATATTTGAATTTGTCAAATAGAATATGCCACTTTTCTAAGGCTGACAGTGCATTGCAGTATAGGGATTCAGTGATGCGTCTACATGTAAGTCCAACGCACGCAGACTTGATTTTTACATCATAAGCATTATTTGATGCCTGGAGTGATATAGTGAGTCATGGTTTACGTAACAGCCCGGGTCTGTTTGAAGGCTGATCATTCATTAAACATTGATCAGGGCTGATTGAAGAGGAGATTGGTAGATTCACAGCGGTGTGTGCTGCCGGCTATTCAACATGATGAAATGATATGATCAAAACTATAAGCTGAGCTCCCCTCTACAAGACAAAACACACACCGAAACATCACTCTCTCACTCCTCACTGAAACATCACTGTCTCACTCCTCATGAAACATCACTCTCTCACTCCTCACTGAAACATCACTCTCTCACTCCTCATGAAACATCACTCTCTCACTCCTCACCGAAACATCACTGTCTCACTCCTCACCTAAACATCACTCTCTCACTCCTCATGAAACATCACTCTCTCACTCCTCACCAAAACATCACTGTCTCACTCCTCACCTAAACATCACTCTCTCACTCCTCACTGAAACATCACTCTCTCACTCCTCACTGAAACATCACTGTCTCACTCCTCACCTAAACATCACTCTCTCACTCCTCACCGAAACATCACTCTCTCACTCCTCACTGAAACATCACTCTCACTCCTCACTGAAACATCACTCTCTCACTCCTCATGAAACATCACTCTCTCACTCCTCACTGAAACATCACTCTCTCACTCCTCATCGAAACATCACTCTCACTCCTCACCGAAACATCACTCTCTCACTCCTCATGAAACATCACTCTCTCACTCCTCACTGAAACATCACTCTCTCACTCCTCACTGAAACATAACTCTCTCACTCCTCACTGAAACATCACTCTCTCACTCCTCACTGAAACATCACTCTCTCACTCCTCACCGAAACATCACTCTCTCACTCCTCATGAAACATCACTCTCTCACTCCTCACAAAACATCACTCTCTCACTCCTCACTGAAACATCACTGTCTCACTCCTCACTGAAACATCACTCTCTCACTCCTCACTGAAACATCACTATATCACTCCTCACTGAAACATCACTGTCTCACTCCTCACTGAAACATCACTCTCTCACTCCTCACTGAAACATCACTCTCTCACTCCTCACTGAAACATCACTCTCTCACTCCTCACGGAAACATCACTCTCTCACACTCTCTCATTCCTCACTGAAACATCACTCTCTCACTCCTCACCGATAACATCACTCTCTCACTCCTCACCTAAACATCACTCTCTCTCCTCACCGAAACATCACTCTCTCACTCCTCATGAAACATCACTCTCTCACTCCTCATGAAACATCACTCTCTCACTCCTCACCGAAACATCACTGTCTCACTCCTCACCTAAACATAACTCTCTCACTCCTCATGAAACATCACTCTCTCACTCCTCACCGAAACATCACTGTCTCACTCCTCACCTAAACATCACTCTCTCACTCCTCACTGAAACATCACTCTCTCACTCCTCACTGAAACATCACTGTCTCACTCCTCACCTAAACATCACTCTCTCACTCCTCACCGAAACATCACTCTCTCACTCCTCACTGAAACATCACTCTCACTCCTCACCGAAACATCACTCTCTCACTCCTCATGAAACATCACTCTCTCACTCCTCACTGAAACATCACTCTCTCACTCCTCACTGAAACATAACTCTCTCACTCCTCACTGAAACATCACTGTCTCACTCCTCACTGAAACATCACTCTCTCACTCCTCACTGAAACATCACTATATCACTCCTCACTGAAACGTCACTGTCTCACTCCTCACTGAAACATCACTCTCTCACTCCTCACTGAAACATCACTCTCTCACTCCTCACTGAAACATCACTCTCTCACTCCTCACTGAAACATCACTCTCTCACTCCTCACCGATAACATCACTCTCTCACTCCTCACCTAAACATCACTCTCTCTCCTCACCGAAACATCACTCTCTCACTCCTCATGAAACATCACTCTCTCACTCCTCACGAAACATCACTCTCTCACTCCTCACTGAAACATCACTCTCTCACTCCTCATGAAACATCACTCTCTCACTCCTCATGAAACATCACTCTCTCACTCCTCATGAAACATCACTCTCTCACTCCTCACCGAAACATCACTCTCTCACTCCTCATGAAACATCACTCTCTCACTCCTCACTGAAACATCACTCTCTCACTCCTCATGAAACATCACTCTCTCACTCCTCATGAAACATGACTCTCTCACTCCTCACCGAAACATCACTCTCTCACTCCTCACCGAAACATCACTCTCTCACTCCTCACTGAAACATCACTATCTCACTCCTCATGAAACATCACTCTCTCACTCCTCATGAAACATCACTCTCTCACTCCTCACTGAAACATCACTCTCTCACTCCTCACGCAACATCACTCTCTCACTCCTCACTGAAACATCACTCTCTCACTCCTCACCGAAACATCACTCTCTCACTCCTCACGAAACATCACTCTCTCACTCCTCACTGAAACATCACTCTCTCACTCCTCACGAAACATCACTCTCTCACTCCTCACTGAAACATCACTCTCTCACTCCTCACTGAAACATCACTCTCTCACTCCTCACGAAACATCACTCTCTCACTCCTCACTGAAACATCACTCTCTCACTCCTCACTGAAACATCACTCTCTCACTCCTCACTGAAACATCACTCTCTCAGTCCTCATCGAAACATCACTCTCTCACTCCTCACTGAAACATCGCTCTCTCACTCCTCATGAAACATCACTCTCTCACTCCTCACTGAAACATCACTCTCTCACTCCTCATGAAACATCACTCTCTCACTCCTCACCGAAACATTACTCTCTCACTCCTCATGAAACATCACTCTCTCACTCCTCATCGAAACATCACTCTCTCACTCCTCACGAAACATCACTCTCTCACTCCTCACTGAAACATCACTCTCTCACTCCTCATCGAAACATCACTCTCTCACTCCTCACGAAACATCACTCTCTCACTCCTCACTGAAACATCACTCTCTCACTCCTCACTGAAACATCACTCTCTCACTCCTCACGAAACATCACTCTCTCACTCCTCATGAAACATCACTCTCTCACTCCTCACCGAAACACCACTCTCTCACTCCTCACCGAAACATCGCTCTCTCACTCCTCACCAAAACATCACTCTCTCACTCCTCACCAAAACATCACTGTTTCACTCCTCACTGAAACATCTCTCTCACTCCTCACGAAACATCACTCTCTCACTCATCACTGAAACAACACTCTCTCACTCATCACTGAAACATCACTCTCTCACTCCTCACAGAAACATCACTCTCTCACTCCTCACTGAAACATCACTCTCTCACTCCTCACTGAAACATCACTCTCTCACTCCTCACTGAAACATCACTCTCTCACTCCTCACTGAAACATCACTCTCTCACTCCTCACTGAAACATCACTCTCTCATTCCTCACCGAAACATCACTCTCACTCCTCACTGAAACATCACTCTCTCACTCCTCACTGAAACATCACTCTCTCACTCCTCACCGAAACATCACTCTCTCACTCCTCACTGAAACATCACTCTCTCACTCCTCACTGAAACATCACTCTCAGTCCTCACTGAAACATCACTCTCTCACTCCTCACTGAAACATCACTCTCTCACTCCTCACTGAAACATCACTCTCTCACTCCTCACTGAAACATCACTCTCAGTCCTCACTGAAACATCACTCTCTCACTCCTCACTGAAACATCACTCTCTCACAAACATCACTCTCTCACTCCTCACTGAAACATCACTCCTCACTGAAACATCACTCTCTCAGTCTCACTCCTCACTGAAACATCACTCTCTCACTCCTCACTGAAACATCACTCTCTCACTCCTCACTGAAACAACACTCTCTCACTCCTCACTGAAACATCACTGTCTCACTCCTCACTAGTCAACTCTGCTCCTTTCTGGCAGAAGACACACCTACAGGACGGGCCAGGACATTGAGAACTGTGGGACCTGCAGAGACTGTGCCTGCATCATCTACAGGTAGGCCCCGCCCACTGTGAACGTCATGTGACTTGTGTTTATGTGTTTATATGACCTAACCAGAAACCTAACTCAAACCATCATCCCAACCATAACCAAGTTGTTCTACTTGCCTAAACGTAAGTTGTTGAAGTTGTTTTATTTGCATTTACCATTGGAAAGGCAGCAAGGCGTTCAAATTATCTGCTGTTTTGTTTCAAATTTTGAGATTGTAGGTTTGCAGAAACATAAAATGACACGTTTTGTTTCAAATGTACGTTGATATTCTACAAATCCCTGGTTTGTACAGTCGACACGCACAACACCAATGTTTTATTCTGGTGACGGGGTTGTGTGTTTGCACACTCTTTGATTATTATATGTGTGTGTGTGCGTGTGTGTGTGTGCGTGTGTGTGTGTGTGTGTGTGTGTGCGTGTGCGTGTGTGCGTGTGCGTGTGCGTGTGTGTCAGTGCGTGTGTGTGTCAGTGCGTGTGACAGTGTACAGCTATGTGCGTCTCACACCGTCATTTCCACTCACATCAGTTGGGGGGAATTCAGGTAGAAGCAGATGATCATGCGATGCTATGAATATGAAGATGAGCATTCACTGCACAGCGGGGAACTTTAGTGGCAAATACTGCTGCAGGTTTGATGAACGTGTTAAATAAGAGATTTATTAAGACTTATCACACGCTCAAATACTCTCACTCAATTTGCACTAAGAGATGAACAATAACACAGAGGGTTTTAAAGTCACACATCGGGGGTGTCCACTTTATTTTCTCCCTCTCACTCACTCGTCTCATTTCTCCCCTCTCTGTATCTCTCTCTCTAACACGCACCATGCACAGAGAGTCACTCGCACACGGAGGAGAGTTACTGCACAATCATTCCGCTCTTTGAGATTTGAATTGAAATCAATCAATTAACAAACAGGATTTCACAGTTGACAGTAGTGCGGATAATAGCAGGAGGAAAAGCCAGGATTGCTATGAAATTGAAATCCCGTCTGTTCGTCGTGAACGTCACAATCACAGAAATGAGAGGCTAGTACAAGAAGGGCTAGAACAAGAAGGGCTAGTACAAGAAAGGCTAGAACAAGAAAGGCTAGAACAAGAAAGGCTAGAACAAGAAAGGCTAGTACAAGAAAGGCTAGAACAAGAAAGGCTAGTACAAGAAAGGCTAGTACAAGAAAGGCTAGTACAAGAAGGGCTAGTACAAGAAGGGCTAGAACAAGAAATGCTAGTACAAGAAAGGCTAGTACAAGAAAGGCTAGAACAAGAAAGGCTAGTACAAGAAAGGCTAGTACAAGAAGGGCTAGAACAAGAAAGGCTAGAACAAGAAAGGCTAGTACAAGAAAGGCTAGAACAAGAAAGGCTAGTACAAGAAAGGCTAGTACAAGAAAGGCTAGTACAAGAAGGGCTAGTACAAGAAGGGCTAGAACAAGAAATGCTAGTACAAGAAAGGCTAGAACAAGAAAGGCTAGTACAAGAAAGGCTAGTACAAGAAAGGCTAGTACAAGAAGGGCTAGTACAAGAAGGGCTAGTACAAGAAGGGCTAGTACAAGAAGGGCTAGTACAAGAAGGGCTAGAACAAGAAATGCTAGTACAAGAAAGGCTAGTACAAGAAGGGCTAGAACAAGAAAGGCTAGAACAAGAAAGGCTAGAACAAGAAAGGCTAGAACAAGAAAGGCTAGAACAAGAAGGGCTAGAACAAGAAAGGCTAGAACAAGAAAGGCTAGTACAAGAAGGGCTAGTACAAGAAAGGCTAGTACAAGAAGGGCTAGTACAAGAAGGGCTAGAACAAGAAAGGCTAGAACAAGAAAGGCTAGAACAAGAAAGGCTAGTACAAGAAGGGCTAGTACAAGAAAGGCTAGTACAAGAAAGGCTAGTACAAGAAGGGCTAGTACAAGAAAGGCTAGTACAAGAAGGGCTATTACAAGAAGGGCTAGAACAAGAAGGGCTAGAACAAGAAAGGCTAGAACAAGAAGGGCTAGAACAAGAAAGGCTAGAACAAGAAAGGCTAGAACAAGAAAGGCTAGAACAAGAAATGCTAGTACAAGAAAGGCTAGTACAAGAAAGGCTAGTACAAGAAGGGCTAGTACAAGAAGGGCTAGAACAAGAAATGCTAGTACAAGAAAGGTTAGTACAAGAAGGGCTAGAACAAGAAAGGCTAGAACAAGAAAGGCTAGAACAAGAAAGGCTAGAACAAGAAAGGCTAGAACAAG
This sequence comes from Poromitra crassiceps, assembly GCF_964638095.1. Classification (NCBI taxonomy): domain Eukaryota; kingdom Metazoa; phylum Chordata; class Actinopteri; order Beryciformes; family Melamphaidae; genus Poromitra; species Poromitra crassiceps. The sequence continues at coordinate 14,862,100 of NC_139638.1, forward strand.
AAGGGCTAGAACAAGAAGGGCTAGAACAAGAAAGGCTAGAACAAGAAAGGCTAGTACAAGAAGGGCTAGTACAAGAAAGGCTAGAACAAGAAAGGCTAGAACAAGAAAGGCTAGAACAAGAAAGGCTAGAACAAGAAGGGCTAGAACAAGAAGGGCTAGAACAAGAAAGGCTAGAACAAGAAGGGCTAGAACAAGAAAGGCTAGAACAAGAAAGGCTAGAACAAGAAGGGCTAGAACAAGAAGGGCTAGAACAAGAAAGGCTAGAACAAGAAAGGCTAGTACAAGAAGGGCTAGAACAAGAAAGGCTAGAACAAGAAGGGCTAGAACAAGAAGGGCTAGAACAAGAAAGGCTAGAACAAGAAAGGCTAGAACAAGAAGGGCTAGAACAAGAAAGGCTAGAACAAGAAGGGCTAGAACAAGAAGGGCTAGAACAAGAAGGGCTAGAACAAGAAAGGCTAGAACAAGAAAGGCTAGAACAAGAAAGGCTAGAACAAGAAGGGCTAGAACAAGAAAGGCTAGTACAAGAAAGGCTAGAACAAGAAGGGCTAGAACAAGAAAGGCTAGAACAAGAAGGGCTAGAACAAGAAGGGCTAGAACAAGAAAGGCTAGAACAAGAAAGGCTAGAACAAGAAGGGCTAGAACAAGAAAGGCTAGAACAAGAAGGGCTAGAACAAGAAGGGCTAGAACAAGAAAGGCTAGAACAAGAAAGGCTAGAACAAGAAAGGCTAGAACAAGAAGGGCTAGAACAAGAAAGGCTAGAACAAGAAGGGCTAGAACAAGAAAGGCTAGAACAAGAAGGGCTAGAACAAGAAAGGCTAGAACAAGAAGGGCTAGAACAAGAAGGGCTAGTACAAGAAAGGCTAGTACAAGAAATGCTAGAACAAGAAGGGCTAGAACAAGAAAGGCTAGAACAAGAAGGGCTAGAACAAGAAAGGCTAGAACAAGAAAGGCTAGAACAAGAAAAGCTAGAACAAGAAGGGCTAGAACAAGAAGGGCTAGAACAAGAAAGGCTAGAACAAGAAGGGCTAGAACAAGAAAGGCTAGTACAAGAAGGGCTAGAACAAGAAAGGCTAGAACAAGAAAGGCTAGAACAAGAAAGGCTAGTACAAGAAAGGCTAGTACAAGAAGGGCTAGTACAAGAAAGGCTAGTACAAGAAAGGCTGGTACAAGAAAGGCTAGTACAAGAAAGGCTAGAACAAGAAAGGCTAGAACAAGAAAGGCTAGTACAAGAAGGGCTAGAACAAGAAAGGCTAGAACAAGAAAGGCTAGTACAAGAAAGGCTAGAACAAGAAAGGCTAGTACAAGAAGGGCTAGAACAAGAAATGCTAGAACAAGAAGGGCTAGTACAAGAAAGGCTAGAACAAGAAAGGCTAGAACAAGAAGGGCTAGAACAAGAAGGGCTAGAACAAGAAAGGCTAGAACAAGAAATGCTAGAACAAGAAATGCTAGAACAAGAAGGGCTAGTACAAGAAAGGCTCGAACAAGAAATGCTAGAACAAGAAGGGCTAGTACAAGAAGGGCTAGTACAAGAAGGGCTAGAACAAGAAATGTTAGTACAAGAAAGGCTAGTACAAGAAGGGCTAGTACAAGAAGGGCTAGAACAAGAAATGCTAGTACAAGAAAGGCTAGTACAAGAAGGGCTAGTACAAGAAAGGCTAGAACAAGAAATGCTAGTACAAGAAAGGCTAGTACAAGAAGGGCTAGAACAAGAAATGCTAGTACAAGAAAGGCTAGTACAAGAAAGGCTAGAACAAGAAAGGCTAGAACAAGAAGGGCTAGTACAAGAAAGGCTAGTACAAGAAAGGCTAGTACAAGAAGGGCTAGTACAAGAAAGGCTAGTACAAGAAGGGCTAGTACAAGAAAGGCTAGTACAAGAAGGGCTATTACAAGAAGGGCTAGAACAAGAAAGGCTAGAACAAGAAAGGCTAGTACAAGAAAGGCTAGTACAAGAAAGGCTAGAACAAGAAAGGCTAGTACAAGAAAGGCTAGTACAAGAAGGGCTAGTACAAGAAAGGCTAGTACAAGAAGGGCTAGTACAAGAAGGGCTAGAACAAGAAAGGCTAGTACAAGAAAGGCTAGTACAAGAAGGGCTAGTACAAGAAGGGCTAGTACAAGAAAGGCTAGTACAAGAAAGGCTAGTACAAGAAAGGCTAGTACAAGAAGGGCTAGTACAAGAAAGGCTAGTACAAGAAAGGCTAGTACAAGAAATGCCAGGTCCCTGCTGCGATACATCCTCTGATACATGTGCAGTCACCAGCCGCTTCTTTTCACCTGACAGCGAGTTTCAGCGGCAGGACGTAGCGCATGGGAGGATCATGCTATTCCCCCCAGCTCCCCTCCCCCGAAACCAGAGGAGGCGCTAGTGCAGCGTCCAGGACCCTTAATCCGGCTTCCCACCCGCAGATATGGCCAAATGTGCCTGTAGTGTACGGACGCCCGATCAAGCCGGAGGTAACACGGGGCCTCGAACCTGTGACCCTCGTGTTGGTAGGCAGGAAATCTGTCCAAAGTGGAACTTCCTGCTTCAGCTCAGTACCAGAGATTTTCAGCCACCATTTATTTTCCCATAGGCATTTCGTAAAATGCTTATAAAAATAGTTTTACTTGTTCAAACCAAACGGTTCAGATATATTTAGAAGCAGGAGAGACCCGCATAACATTTAAGTCGGACCAAAACGTAAAAAAATGCGGCTTTAAAGAAAATATTTTTTCAATGTTGTTGTTTTTTAGTTTTTGGTCCGAGTGAAATGTTCTATGGTCTCTCCCCATTCTAAATATAGCTGAACCGTTTGGTTTGACCAAGTAAAACTATTTTTATGAGCATTTTACGAAATGTCTATGGGAAAATAAATTGCGGAAGAAAATCTCTGGTACAGTGCTGAAGCAGGAAGTGATGTTCACTTTGCCTCTCTATACCCAAACGCTCGTGATGTGAAGATGAAACACATGAGCGAGAGAGACAGGGAACAGAGGGAGCAGAGACCTGCAGAGAAAAGAAAGTGAATACAGCTTCATCCTGAAGGAGTCTGACAGTGAGGGGCTGAGGAGCAGTGCTGAGATGAGAACGGGGAGTTGGAGACACAGGAGGAGCGAGCTGACAAAGTCAATGTGTCAGAAGATAAGATTATCATATGCTCGTGTGACCTGCTATTATATTGCTCCTAACAAAACACCATGCACTCAACACATCATGCTATTGTTTGATGGTCACATTCTCTGGCAAGCCTGCATGCTTCCTCCATGTGTGACGGGTGGGGATTTTCCGGGTTTGAAGACAATCAGATTTTCCTTCTTTGAGCATATACAGTATATATATATATATATATATATATATATATATATATCGACTGCTCCACAGCGCCACCGCTCGAAGTATCGGTTCTGGAGCGTGTGCTGCACTGTTTACAATGGTGCATTTATTTTCTATTCAAGATATATTTTGTAGACATTGTTACCTCCTGTCTACATTGCACTTCTATTGAATTGAAAATAAATCTAAAATTCAAGATCACGATGTACATTTGCATTCATTTGATTCCCATTCACGACACACTGGTAAGAATGATTAATATCTAAAAATGCTTTGAAATGCAAAATAATGGCATTTTAAACATGCGATACAAAGATGCGATACAAAGATGCGATTAATTGCGATTAAGAAAATTTCTCTTTTGACAGCCCTAATATATATATATATATATATATATATATATATATGGCAGCAATGAAACAGGGGGCCGGGGGGGGTGGTTGAAGCATGAAAAGGAGTAATGGAAAAAGAAACGGGAGTGAAGTCTGACATGACAGATTCCTTCAATTAAAAAGCTGCTTGAGGAAGAAGCCATAAGTTCACACAGAAAAGCAGCGGTCAGCCGATCTACTGGAAACCTTCTGACAGGAATGTTAAAAAGAAATGCAAACACTGTTGCCTTGCCCATTAAGCCATTCATAAATTTGACTTGAACTGCTGGAAAGTCATTAACAACTGTATCAGTCAAATAGAGAAATCAAGTCATTACAGTCCTCGTTTATATTTAATTAGTAGGCTAATTGAACATAAATATATAGTCATTCAACTGCCATGTCGTATAATCAAATGTGGAAGTGTTTTAGTGATTGTAGAGTGTGCTCTGGTCCAGGCAGTGTTTCTGCTGCACATGTAGGTTAGGCCAGTGGTTCTCAAATGGGGGTCCGGGGACCCCCAGGGGTCCGTGGCACTTTGCCAGGGGGTCCACGAAAAGTTTTCAGGAAAATAAAAAAATATATATATTTTTTTTTGCAAAAGCTTCATAGTTCAAGGAAAACATGTTATGCTTTAAATCTAAAATTGTTCATGGATTACATTCTAATCTAACAAACCTATCAATTTTAAAAGTCAAGGACGTCACCCGTGAAAACAAGCTTATTAAGCTTAGCCCAAAAGCACTAATCAGAATGAGGGGCTCCCCGGTATATTTTCTATCTTGTAAGGGGTCCTTGGCTGAAAAACATTTGAGAACCTCTGGGTTAGGCTGTCTATCTGCCTGCTGGCCAGTGCAGCAGCTGAGATCTGCTCGATGCAGCAGCTGAGATCTGCTCCATGCAGCAGCTGAGATCTGCTCGATGCAGTATTGCAGTATTTCAGAGGTTGATGTTGGACAGCTTCGTCATGGTCAGCCTCCAGGTAGTCAATACTTCACTATAGCTCTGAACACTGCTGTTTCCACACACACTCTCTCTCTCTCTCTCTCACACACACACACACACACACACACACACACACACACACACACACACACACACACACACACGTTTTTTTCAGTGTTTTGACAATTGTTTCTCATTGTTAAATTGCATCAAGGGACAGATACTGGATCATTTGTATTTTAAATTAAATTAATTTATTTTTCTCATTATTATTATTATTATTATTATTCTCATTATTATTATTATTATTATTGTTTATTGCGCAGACCCAAAAATTGCATTTAGCTCCTCGCACTTCTATTTCAGTTTCGTTTTTTTATTTAATATTTTGTACAATTATTGTCAAAAGCTAAACATAAATCTGTTCTATCTCTTATTTTATATTAATTATCACACATGCACCCACACAAACATAAACAAGCTGCACACACGCACACACACGCACTCACACACACACACAAACATAAACAAGCTGCACACACGCACTCACACACTCACACACACACACACGCACCCACACACACACACTTGCATGCGCGCGAGCGCACACACTCACACACACACACACACACGCACCCACACACACACACACGCACACACGCACGCACACACACACACACACACACACCTCCAGACCAAGTAAACATATTGTACATGAGATGCAATAGTGAAAGTCTGCGTGCGTGCGTGCATGTGTGTGTGTGTGTGTGTGCGTGTGCGTGTGCATGTGTGAGCTTTGTTCGCCACTTCCTCAAAACATCTTTTAGGGTAAAGCTTATATAAAAATGCTAATGCTAACTTTCAAGCATGCAAATGTAGTGGCTACAGAATGTAACATTTTGTACCCAAGACTCATAAATAAGTACTTCATTTGTTTTGCTTTGGAGGGGTCTCGTATTACTGAAAGAAAACAGTGTGTATCTGATGTTATTTATCCGGCAGCAGTCATCAACTGCTTATTAATATGTGAATCCCATCGCGTAGCCGTGCAGGAGTGTTAATTAGGGACTAGTGTTATTATGAATCTGAGCTTTTCCCCATTACACATTTTGCTAACGGCGAACGTGCTGCATGGAACAGAGCCAGAGTTCTAACAAGGAAGTGTTTGCGCGTAATCCCTGTGCAGCGTTCACAAGCGGCAGCCTAATCAGATCTGTAATCAGATCTGTAAATCAGATCTGTACTAATCAGATTCTGTATACTCAAGGTGCTTTATCTCGCCTGCTGTTCTGCCTATTGTGTGATCGTGCACTTTGCTGGAGGATCTAGATGGGCCACTAAGACGATGTGCATTTGAACTCCCATTTGCCAGTGTTGAACACCCCATCACATTGAAATGCTGTAGTGTGTGTGTCTGAGAAGCAGAGAAGATGATGTGTGTGTGTGTGTCTGAGAAGCAGAGAAGATGTGTGTGTGTGTGTGTGTGTGTGTGTGTGTGTGTGTGTGTGTGTGTGTGTGTGTGTGTGTGTGTGTGTGTGTGTCTGAGAAGCAGAGAAGATGTGTTGGAGGCAGGATAGACTTGGAATGATCCTTTGGGAGGTCTTGAGACAAACGTTTTGTGACAGCGTCTACAGAACCAACTCATCACTCCCATTCTCTCCACACAGCCATCATAAATCAGCGCTTTCTGACGCACAACTCCACTGACACATCGTGTGACAGGAGGACTGATCCTTCCCACCCTGTCCTTTGACTGCCGATGCACCAGAAAGTGAGAGCATGGAGCAAAGGGGAGACATGGGGAGAGAGGGGAAGAGAACAGGGGAGAGAGGGGAGGAGAACTGGGGAGAGAGGAGAGGAGAACTGGGGAGAGGCGAGGCAGAAGCGAGCTGCAGGTGAGCGGGAAAGGAAATTGGAACGACTCTCCAGGCATCTCACCATCTCTGCCTTCCTCTCTCTCTCTCTCCGTCTAACTCTCTCTATCACTCACTCTCTGTACTTCCCTCTCTTCTTTTTACGCCTAACTCTGCCGTGCAGTGAAATATTCATGCGCATGAAATATTAATCACAGCGCCTTAAAAGATTTAAAAAAGTAATAATAGTGTTGAAGGGGACCAGGAGTCGTCTCCGTCGGGCCTGGTCTGGGTGAGGGACGGGTTGGTCCTGAGGGGCTCAACGTGTCCCGGAGGGTTCAAAAGCAGCTATCATGTGAATGGATTTCACACAGAATACATTGACTGCATTCAAAGAGCGCTTCTCAAAATGTTCACGTCAAAGAGACCCCTAAACTGACACTAATCAGACCAGGATCCCCATCTGATCAGATGTTTGCGTTGAGATGGTTCATTCTGTCATTGTGTTCTACTGATGGATGGAATTCTAGTGAAAATAAATGATCCCCCCTGGAAACCCCCTCGAGGAGCCCTCAGGGTCACCGGAGCCCACTTTGAGAACCACTGCATTAAAACATTGAGCGTGGGGAGAAGCTTCGTCCGTTACAAGTTCTTCCGAGGCGAGCCGTGAAGGACGGGGGAACCAGGGGATGTTCAGTCCAAATGGGCTACAGAGAGAGAGAGAGAGAGAGAGAGAGAGAGGGAGAGAGGGAGAGAGAGAGAGAGAGAGAGAGAGAGAGAGAGAGGGAGAGAGGGGAGGCAGTGCTGCAAAGTGGAGAACGTGGTAAAAACATCGTCTGCTGTCTGTGCTGTCACTCGAGGCTGTGTTAAGACCTGTGGGCTGCGGTGCATGGAGGCCCTCCTGGCCTGTGTACTGTGTGCCTCTCTGTATACCACGTGCCTCTCTGTATACCGTACAGTATATACTGTATACTATATTTCTCCTCTCCAGAGTGCCGGTCCTCAGTTTGGGCACACGTCTCCTCTCATTGGCTTGGATTGGCCCTCTTACGCTGCTCAGAAGAGCGTAGCAGCCAAATTCAAACACTCTCTCTCCACATGGGCGCAGCACTCACTCGCCCATGGCGGCTGACAGCTTCACATGGTCACGGATTGATCCAGAAGAAGATGGTATTTTACTGACGTGAGAGATGACTGCCTATTCCACCAGATTGCTTGTGTCAGTTCCTCGGCTTTCTCCCCCTCCGTCTTTCTGCACTTAGAATATAAATACATCTCACACTCCGGGATGAATGGAGGAACAGCGGGGAGGAGGGGTGAGGAGGAGGGCATCAGAGAGGAGGTGAGCAGGGAGGAGGGTGTCAGAGAGGAGGTGAGCAGGGAGGAGGGTGTCAGAGAGGAGGTGAGCAGGGAGGAGGGGTGAGGAGGAGGGTGTCAGAGAGGAGGTGAGCAGGGAGGAGGGGTGAGGAGGAGGGTGTCAGAGAGGAGGTGAGCAGGGAGGAGGGTGTCAGAGAGGAGGTGAGCAGGGAGGAGGGGTGAGGAGGAGGGTGTCAGAGAGGAGGTGAGCAGGGAGGAGGGGTGAGGAGGAGGGTGTCAGAGAGGAGGTGAGCAGGGAGGAGGGTGTCAGAGAGGAGGTGAGCAGGGAGGAGGGGTGAGGAGGAGGGTGTCAGAGAGGAGGTGAGCAGGGAGGAGGGGTGAGGAGGAGGGTGTCAGAGAGGAGGTGAGCAGGGAGGAGGGGTGAGGAGGAGGGTGTCAGAGAGGAGGTGAGCAGGGAGGAGGGGTGAGGAGGAGGGTGTCAGAGAGGAGGTGAGCAGGGAGGAGGGTGTCAGAGAGGAGGTGAGCAGGGAGGAGGGGTGAGGAGGAGGGTGTCAGAGAGGAGGTGAGCAGGGAGGAGGGTGTCAGAGAGGAGGTGAGCAGGGAGGAGGGGTGAGGAGGAGGGTGTCAGAGAGGAGGTGAGCAGGGAGGAGGGGTGAGGAGGAGGGTGTCAGAGAGGAGGTGAGCAGGGAGGAGGGGTGAGGAGGAGGGTGTCAGAGAGGAGGTGAGCAGGGAGGAGGGCATCAGAGAGGAGGTGAGCAGGGAGGAGGGGTGAGGAGGAGGGTGTCAGAGAGGAGGTGAGCAGGGAGGAGGGTGTCAGAGAGGAGGTGAGCAGGGAGGAGGGTGTCAGAGAGGAGGTGAGCAGGGAGGAGGGGTGAGGAGGAGGGTGTCAGAGAGGAGGTGAGCAGGGAGGAGGGGTGAGGAGGAGGGTGTCAGAGAGGAGGTGAGCAGGGAGGAGGGGTGAGGAGGAGGGCATCAGAGAGGAGGTGAGCAGGGAGGAGGGTGTCAGAGAGGAGGTGAGCAGGAGATATTGCCTAGGTAGCTTCTCACTAGCCTGGTAAACCAGCCCGTCACGTGAACTCACATTTCATTTGGTTCTCCGTGACGGTCTGGCCCGACGCCAGTGGGGGGGTTTAGCAGAAGCTGCAGAGCGGAAGAGCCAATCAGCGGCTCCGCTGTGATTGACAGCGCAAGTTGGCCAATCAGGAACGCCACTAGCACTGCACTAACAAAACCGTAATGGCCGCCTCCTTGCCTGATCGTCTCGAGGAGTAATGTCAGCGTTTGTCTAGTTTAAACAGCCATAAAGTGCAGTTATTGCAGAAATAGACTCAATAACAACAACTAAACAAGTACAGGAGTATCGCCGCAACCGCAGTTTCTCGGCGGAAAATATGTTTTTGCCGTTCTCCCGAGTGGATTTGGGTTTGACTGGATCTGACCCTGATTGGCTGAAGGAGTTGTCTGTCAAGGCAACTACGCCCGCCCATGCTCCCGCCCCTGCTAAGGACTGGGTGAAGAGTTGGGGCCAGACCGTCACGCAGAACCAAGTGAAATGTGAGTTCACGTGACGGGCTGGTTTACCAGGCGAGCTTCTCACGGCTTTTCTTCTTCTCTTACATGAAGTCCAGTAGAACGTGACGTGACGTGTTTCTGTACAGTTTGCTCGGGCAAAGCAGCACCTGTGTGACACACAGATGTTACCTGTTTACAAAGCAGCCTCCTGCTGTCACCTGTCTGTCTTTCTGCAGCTGCTAGTTCAGTGAATTATGGTCGAGTGATTTCCGTGCGATTAATTTGCACGTCAATAATATTTTTTGAACCTCTATCAGTCAATGCAACCGTGCAACGGCGAAGTTTCGCTGAGCGTTATTGCGGTGTTGATTTTTCTAAAATTCGCTTCCGACGTGTACACATCTGTTGCTGTGATTGACAGGTGGGTCAAAATTCACATCGCAATTTTGTGCTGTATATTCGCATCGCTCTTGATGTGTAAACAGCCTTTACTGGTGCAAAGAAACTGAAAAAAAAATTCAACCGTTTCCGTCCTTTGTGACAATTAGTATATTTAGCATAATTATAAAAGTATATAAAAAATATATATATATATATATATATTGAAACAGGTACCCAGTAAACAGCAACTTGTCCAAAATCCTGTAAACACTTGAGACACACAGGGACGTGTGCACAAAGTATAGATGATGAAGTCGACATGTTCATGTTCATGCAAACCTTCCTCAACCTGTAGCCAGCCCACAGTCCTTCTGCCATGATCAGCACAGGCAGGGAGAAGACCTGACTGAAGAGAAGAAGAAATGATCCCTGACAAAAGAGGGTGATAAAGAGAAGGAAGGTGCAGGGATAACGAAGCAAAGAACAGGGTGTCAGGTACATGGAAAAAAGAACACAAAAAAGAATGAAATAAAGGTTATTCAAAATTACACCAAGTAAGCCCATTAGCATCCAGGTTACCAATTAGTCTTACGGCATGGAACCGGTAGAGCTCGTTAGTCTTGGCTAACGAGGCAGTCTTCCTAGGAGAAGGAAAAGTCTGATTTAAAAAGCTTGGCTGCCTTGCGGCTATATCCACTGATAGAGGGTTCAGGAGTAAACCCCCCAGCAAGAATCAGGAGGCGGAGCCCCAAAGGCAGTTCTTCGTCTATAAACCTGGTTCTGGTTCTTGACCTTCCAAGCGTGTTGGTTCTCAGGGAACTGAGTCTCTCCATCTGTACAACAGAGATCATGTCCATCAGCCACACCTGAAAAGAAGGTGAAGATGACTTCCATTCCTTCAGAATGAGTCTTTTTGCGACAGCGGTCCCAAGTGTCAGAGATTGTTGTTTAGGGAAGTTCAGAGAGGACTCCGAGCAGCCGAAGATGGCGAGTTCGGCCTCCGGCTGAAGGGTTATTGTGTAGGCCTTAGACTAGAGTACCAGTCAAATATTTTGGCCCAGAATCCCGTTAGTGAAGGGCAGAACCAGAAGGCATGAGATAGTGTGCACTCTAGGGGTGCTCCAATTCCACTAAGCCACGATCCGATCCGATTCCGATTCTTGGGGTCATGATCTGATTCCAGAATCGATTCTCGATTCCAACGATTCTCGATTCCAGAATCTAGAATCGATTCTCAATTATGTAGTTTTATATTAACACACAAAGGCAAATCTAAGACAAAAAATGTCAAATGTATTAATGCTGAACTTCAAATTTAACTTCTGAAGTATTACATTCAGGGGCAGGGCCTAAAATTCATTTTGCAAACTAGGCGGGAATACACACTTATGTTCGTCAGATAGGGGGGATTTATAGACTTTGGGGGGGAGACACTAACCCAAGTATAACTACACATCTTATGTCTAAGAGGTGGTGGCACCGTGGCAGTACACAAATTCCAAGTAAAAGTGCAAATATTCAACTACTGACTGCCCCAGAGGGAATCCAAACTGCTCACACTGGCATTAGTGCCATGCTTTACCCACAGAACCACACAGGAGAGCCAGGAGAGGTGAAGGAAGATAAAGGAGTTCTCTCATCTCTCATGTGTGATTTTACATTTCTATTTAATTCTTCTGTGCTTGTTTATAATTGTTTTGCCTTATTATACATTTGGTCTTTTGTGTTCTTATTCTAGTGTAGAAAGCACTTTGTAACCTTGTTAAGAAAGGTGTTATACAAATAGTTTATTTTATTATATTATCATATGGATGTGGTGGACATATCCCACAGTGTAACATCGTAAGGCAGGTTGATGACAGTGGGCAGACACTGACAGTGTTCTGAAAACCTGCACCTGACTAATAACGTTTACTGGATGTTGTTAAGCAGCTAACGTTAGCTGTAGTCTGATAAAGGAAGCGAAGCACAGATAGTTGAAACCATAGCCGCATATTCAGATAGCTGCTAAATTATAAATGGTCAACAGACAACATGCATAACGATAGCCAGATAGTCAACGGACTTTTTGAAGATTGCGAGTGGCTAGCCGCTTTCACGACTGTTGTCATATATATATATGCTGTAACGTTGACGTTAATGCTAACATCGCTACCGCTAGCCATCGACAGTAAAATGCTAACTACTAGCCATCTCATTCATGCCAGTCAGCTAACGCTAGCTAGCACTATTGTCTGCTGCAAATGTAGCTCTGTCTCGTAGTACAAAACCATCGTCTGACACATTATATTTCCATCTGTTTATGTGACCGTTCATAGCAGCAGCTAGGTTGGCATGTGCGGCTCTCTGAGCCAAGCCCTCCGCTCTTCCTATGACGAGTAGATCACGTGCTTTTTTCAAAGGACACCATTGGTTCCGCGGCGCAGTGATGCCTTCAGGTGCAGCTCAAAAAGACATACACAGCATTAAAAATTAGACATTGAAGAATGGATTCTTGGGAGTTTGGAATCGATCCAGGAATCGTGGCATTAAGAATCGCGATCCTTTCAAGAATCGATTTTTTTGGAGCACCCCTAGTGCCCTCTGACACCTGACACCTGACACACAGTGGTGAGACAGAAGGGAAGATCCTGTGTAGTTAGAATGCTTGGAGTAGTGAAGACGGTGAGTGACTTTAAACTGGATCAGCTGGTGTCTGCTATTTTTTTTCCACTGGGGTGGCGTTGGTGTGAAGCACTTTGTGATCATATCCGTTGTTATTGTTTGATGTATTGTCGTTGCATTGTGTTGTACTGTATTGTGTCTTGTCTGTACTGTATTATCTTGTCTTGTGCTGTGTTTTGTCTGACTGCTACAGATGCAGGACAACTTTCCGAAAGGACAAATAAATACTACTACTACAGTACTACTACTATTCACTGAGCAGAGTTGTACCACAGACAGACTCCTTTCCCATATAATGTCAGATACATCAATACCAAGTTCCCCCTGCCAAGCTTCTCTAATCAGCTTGGCCATTTCTAACAGGGAATTTATCAGAACATGCACTCATGTATTTCTGAAACAAAAATAGAGAGAGAGAGAAAAAGAGAGAGAGAGAGAGAGAAAAAAAGAGAGAGAGACACAGAGAGAGAGAGAGAGAGAAAAAGAAAAAGAGAGAGACACAGAGAGAGAGAGAGAGAGAGAGAGACACACACAGAGAGAGAGAGAGAGAGAGAGAGACAGAGAGAGAGAGAGAGAGAGAGAGGTCTACTTTCAGTAGAGATGTGAGCTTTTGGTTTTTCTTAAGATTTGTCAGATTCTTCACTCTGACCTTTCGCTAACAAGGGCTTTGAGAACTCTCTGTGTGTGTGTGTGTGTGTGTGTGTGTGTGTGTGTGTGTGTGTGTGCGTGCGAGGCTGATAATGGACGAGTGGTGTGTGTGTGTATGTACGTGTGTGTGTGTGTGTGTGCGTGTGTGAAGCTGATAATGGACGAGTGGTGTGTGTGAAGTGTGTAAAGGGCAGGGCAGGCAACTCCTCTGCAGTCATCCATCTTGACTTGAGGGCCGAGCAACAGGCGTCCCACAGGGCAGGCTCTCTCTCTCTCTCTCTCTCTCTCTCTCTCTCTCTCTCTCTCTCTCTCTCTCTCTCTCTCTCTCTCTCTCTCTCTCTCTCTCTCATGTGTCGTGACATGTAGACACAGATCCATGTGGGCGTGTCTCTTCACATGCTTCCTCTGAGATGTGAGATTGTAAAGTTGTTAGAAACACGTCTGTCAGTGTGTTTGTGTGAAACAACAACAGAGGGCTGGTGTGAGAAAGAGAGAGAGACCCCAAGAGGAGGAGGGGAGAGAGAGAGAGAGAGAGAGAGAGAGAGAGAGAGAGAGAGAGAGAGAGAGAGAGACCCCAAGAGGAGGAGAGAGAGAGAGAGAGAGAGAGAGAGAGAGAGAGAGAGAGAGAGAGAGAGAGAGAGAGAGAGAGAGAGCCCTTGTTCCTTCATGCTGTTTGGCAGTAATCACAGATTGGAGGTGGGGGCAGTAGCGAGCAGCAGATGGTGTCCATCAGCACGATGCCGTGTCTTTGAAACGAGGAAGAGATGGAAGGAGATCAGGGGTGGCGTGCAGAGCAGGAAGCACTGGCTAATGTGGACGATGTGTCATATAAATACTAATCACACTGCGATCACTCCCACAGCTCAATGAGTCTCCTCCAGCTCTTCTCTCACACCATCACCTCCCCTCCAGCTCTTCTCTCACACCATCACCTCCCCTCCAGCTCTTCTCTCACACCATCACCTCCCTCCAGCTCTTCTCTCACACCATCACCTCCCTCCAGCTCTTCTCTCACACCATCACCTCCCTCCAGCTCTTCTCTCACACCATCACCTCCCTCCAGCTCTTCTCTCACACCATCACCTCCCTCCAGCTCTTCTCTCACACCATCACCTCCCTCCAGCTCTTCTCTCACACCATCACCTCCCTCCAGCTCTTCTCTCACACCATCACCTCCCTCCAGCTCTTCTCTCACACCATCACCTCCCTCCAGCTCTTCTCTCACACCATCACCTCCCTCCAGCATCATCAGCACCAGCCTCCAGCTCTTAAGACTCACACCATCACCTCCCTCCATCTTCTCTCTGCTTTAGCGCTGCACTCATCCACTTACGACAGATCATCAGATCATCAGATCATCAGCTCATAAGCCAATGAACGAGATATTAATTGGTTACATCGAACGCTCGCGTGACAAATGTGTTTTTGCGCTCCTTCCTACTACTCGTCTCTATTTATGTACTACAAGAAATGAATATGCTCTATATTTGTTTACATTGCATTTCTTGCGTATGCTTACAGATCTTTGGGATAATCACCAAAGCCGAGGAACATTTCACGACTGATTCATTAACTACCTCTGTTTTCCCCCTGCGCTCCGCCAACTCACTATTAATAATCTATGAACAATTTAGCATTAGAAGAAGGATTATCTCTGCTGGCGTTCCTCCAAACACTGTTTTGAAGATCCTGCCGCAGCACAAATGCTGTCATTTCATTTGAGTGTTCCGTGTTGTGAACATGCTCCCCACAGACTGCACCTGAACATGCTCCCCACAGACTGAACCTGAACATGCTCCCCACAGACTGAACCTGAACATGCTCCCCACAGACTGAAGCTGAACATGCTCCCCACAGACTGAACCTGAACATGCTCCCCACAGACTGAACCTGAACATGCTCCCCACAGACTGAACCTGAACATGCTCCCCACAGACTGAACCTGAACATGCTCCCCACAGAGTGAACCTGAACATGCTCCCCACAGACTGAACCTGAACATGCTCCCCACAGACTGAACCTGAACATGCTCCCCACAGACTGAACCTGAACATGCTCCCCACAGACTGAACCTGAACATGCTCCCCACAGACTGCACCTGAACATGCTCCCCACAGACTGAACCTGAACATGCTCCCCACAGACTGCACCTGAACATGCTCCCCACAGACTGAACCTGAACATGCTCCCCACAGACTGAACCTGAACATGCTCCCCACAGACTGAACCTGAACATGCTCCCCTCAGACTGAACCTGAACATGCTCCCCACAGACTGAACCTGAACATGCTCCCCACAGACTGAACCTGAACATGCTCCCCACAGACTGCACCTGAACATGCTCCCCACAGACTGAACCTGAACATGCTCCCCACAGAGTGAACCTGAACATGCTCCCCACAGACTGCACCTGAACATGCTCCCCACAGACTGAACCTGAACATGCTCCCCACAGACTGAACCTGAACATGCTCCCCACAGACTGAACCTGAACATGCTCCCCACAGACTGAACCTGAACATGCTCCCCACAGACTGAACCTGAACATGCTCCCCACAGACTGAACCTGAACATGCTCCCCACAGACTGAACCTGAACATGCTCCCCACAGACTGAACCTGAACATGCTCCCCACAGACTGAACCTGAACATGCTCCCCACAGACTGAACCTGAACATGCTCCCCACAGACTGAACCTGAACATGCTCCCCACAGACTGGCATGAGTTGACGACATTAGTTTGGTCACAACAAAAAAGTGCATCCATGAGGCATCTCCTCCAGGGGTCTCCACCCCATTAGTTATTATTATTATTATTAAATAGTTATAAATAAATAAAAAGCCTGCTTATGTAAATAAATAGGTTTGGTACACATTTATTGTTGTCTGCATCTTTGCACATCACCTCCAAGCGTTCCTTCCCCCAGCTCTCCCTACAGTAGCTCTATATACCCATGGATTGTCTTAATTAAAACACCCATCTCATACTCCGCTCCAGAAGGAAAATGATAAAGAAAACCTTCATGCGTTGGCGTTTGTGTGGATACGCGTGAGACAAAAATAAAGATGGATGGATCCTAAATGCTACTTGCTTTTTTCCAGGTAGCAAACTGCCACTCTGCTGTCACAGCCCTCTCCCTGCTGTCACAGCCCTCTCCCTGCTGTCACAGCCCTCTCCCTGCTGTCACAGCCCTCTCCCTGCTGTCACAGCCCTCTCCCTGCTGTCACAGCCCTCTCCCTGCTGTCACAGCCCTCTCCCTGCTGTCACAGCGTTCTCCCTGCTGTCACAGCCCTCTCCCTGCTGTCACAGCCCTCTCCCTGCTGTCACAGCCCTCTCCCTGCTGTCACAGCCCTCTCCCTGCTGTCACAGCCCTCTCCCTGCTGTCACAGCCCTCTCCCTGCTGTCACAGCCCTCTCCCTGCTGTCACAGCCCTCTCCCTGCTGTCACAGCCCTCTCCCTGCTGTCACAGCCCTCTCCCTGCTGTCACAGCCCTCTCCCTGCTGTCACAGCCCTCTCCCTGCTGTCACAGCCCTCTCCCTGCTGTCACAGCCCTCTCCCTGCTGTCACAGCCCTCTCCCTGCTGTCACAGCCCTCTCCCTGCTGTCACAGCCCTCTCCCTGCTGTCACAGCCCTCTCCCTGCTGTCACAGCCCTCTCCCTGCTGTCACGCCGCTCTCCCTGAGATCTCCTCTAGCCGCTCATCCATCAGGCCCTTCATCACTCACGAGCTCAGTGCTTCTGTTAGGCTCCTGCCTCCAGCCGGCCAGCGTGCTGCCTTGCCTTTTAATCGACGTGCACAGTGAGACAGCTGCACAGTGAGACTCAGGCAGCTGCACAGTGAGACTCAGGCAGCTGCACAGTGAGACTCAGGCAGCTACTCAGGCAGCTGCAGAGTGAGACTCAGGCAGCTACTCAGGCAGCTGCAGAGTGAGACTCAGGCAGCTACTCAGGCAGCTGCAGAGTGAGACTCAGGCAGCTACTCAGGCAGCTGCACAGTGAGACTCAGGCAGCTACTCAGGCAGCTGCACAGTGAGACTCAGGCAGCTACTCAGGCAGCTGCAGAGTGAGACTCAGGCAGCTACTCAGGCAGCTGCACAGTGAGACTCAGGCAGCTACTCAGGCAGCTGCAGAGTGAGACTCAGGCAGCTACTCAGGCAGCTGCACAGTGAGACTCAGGCAGCTACTCAGGCAGCTGCACAGTGAGACTCAGGCAGCTACTCAGGCAGCTGCAGAGTGAGACTCAGGCAGCTACTCAGGCAGCTGCAGAGTGAGACTCAGGCAGCTACTCAGGCAGCTGCACAGTGAGACTCAGGCAGCTGCACAGTGAGACTCAGGCAGCTGCACAGTGAGACTCAGGCAGCTGCACAGTGAGACTCAGGCAGCTGCACAGTGAGACTCAGGCAGCTGCACAGTGAGACTCAGGCAGCTGCACAGTGAGACTCAGGCAGCTGCAGAGTGAGACTCAGGCAGCTGCACATTGAGACTCAGGCAGCTGCACAGTGAGACTCAGGCAGCTGCACAGTGAGACTCAGGCAGCTGCACAGTGAGACTCAGGCAGCTGCACAGTGAGACTCAGGCAGCTGCACAGTGAGACTCAGGCAGCTGCACAGTGAGACTCAGGCAGCTGCACAGTGAGACTCAGGCAGCTGCAGAGTGAGACTCAGGCAGCTGCACATTGAGACTCAGGCAGCTGCACAGTGAGACTCAGGCAGCTGCACAGTGAGACTCAGGCAGCTGCACAGTGAGACTCAGGCAGCTGCACAGTGAGACTCAGGCAGCTGCAGAGTGAGACTCAGGCAGCTGCACAGTGAGACTCAGGCAGCTGCACAGTGAGACTCAGGCAGCTGCACATTGAGACTCAGGCAGCTACACAGTGAGACTCAGGCAGCTGCACAGTGAGACTCAGGCAGCTGCACAGTGAGACTCAGGCAGCTGCACATTGAGACTCAGGCAGCTGCACAGTGAGACTCAGGCAGCTGCAGAGTGAGACTCAGGCAGCTGCACAGTGAGACTCAGGCAGCTACACAGTGAGACTCAGGCAGCTGCACAGTGAGACTCAGGCAGCTGCAGAGCAAAACCATCATTTTGTCCAAATTCCTTCATCATGTGAATATCCTGCATTATCGTTGATTGCACATACTGTAGAAATGATTAGGCATGACTTCAATCAATGAAATGGTTATTATTACAGTGTTATTATTACAGTGTTATTACATCCAAAATAAACGTTGCCAGCGAGGGCCCCCACCGTTGCGGTTGGGGTACGTTTCGAAATCTCTCCAGCCCTGACATTTTTTCTAGGGGAAACACTGTATTAGGAGACTTTTTGCTGTGTGTGACTGAAAACACATTTTGAATTATATTATAAACATTCTCCAATAAGGCGGACAGGACAGCCAGTGCGGCAATCTCATGTTTGTCAATGCTCTGAATCAGATCTCCATTGTGCTATTAAACCAGAGTGGGTGCTTAGGAAGAAAGCTGGCTTGAATGTGTCCACCACAGATGAGGGTGGACACGCCCCACCACAGATGTTGCACTAAATCTGGCCCACAAAACCCCCAGAAGGCTGGAAAAAAACAATAGGTCTGCCAGAGCGACTTTCTTCTAAACCAGCGTTCAGCTCTAATCAGGCCTACACTTACGGCTAGCACTGCTAGCATTACAGATCGCTAACAACAGGGTCATAGGAGGGCAATAGTTAATATCATGTAATTAGCAAAGTAATAACCAGGTAATAGCTGTGGTAGTTTCTGTGTAATAACCATGAATTAGCTCTGCAAAATGCTAAACTCCCTGTTTCCACTTCATTCCATGTCAATACTAGATCAACCTGAACATCTAGAGACGAAGGGATTACCTGGCCTGGCACTACACTGAGACCACATTCACACTTAGCTTAACACTTACACTACACTGAGACCACATTCACACTTAGCTTAACACTTACACTGAGACCACATTCACACTTAGCTTAACACTTACACTGAGACCACATTCACACTTAGCTTAACACTTACACTGAGACCACATTCACACTTAGCTTAACACTTACACTGAGACCACATTCACACTTAGCTTAACACTTACACTGACACCACATTCACACTTAGCTTAACACTTACACTGGCTTGAAACAGCCTGCTCAGCGGTTCAAACAAAGCAATAATACCAAATGAACAGCTGATCCTTCTGGAGTGAAACCGCTTGCTCAGCAGCTCAGAACCAGAACCCATATTGTACAATAACCTTAAACTAAAGGGACAGTTGACCATGCTGGCTCAGAATGTCCTCCTCAGCAGTTCAGAAACAACATTGTACTGGCAAACAGACCATGTCAAGGTTTTCCAGTAGGAGCTGTGGACAATTATCCCGTCTCAGAACTGGGACAGAATTCCATGTATTGGGTTCCATGTTGTGTACTTTCTTTTGAGCCACAGTCATAGCAGCCAAGAGCAACTTAAAGGAACACTCAACCAGCTTTGTATCATTATAAAATCAGTAGTATATCAGAAAACTGTAAACAGTTTGGCAGACATGAATTTAGTTTGACAGTTATTGAGAGTTGATTTGAGTTCAGTTGTGGACCAGTGATGACATCACCGGTCCACAACTGAACTCAAATCAACTCTCAATAACTGTCAAAGTAAACAAATGTGCGGAGTGTTCCTTTAAGAAACCGGTCAGAAAGCCAAAGTTTATTTGTTTGTTCATTCATTCATTTAAATTCATTCATACATTTACTCATCTCAGAGCAGAGAAATATTGTCTGCCTTGACTGTAAGCTCAGACTGTAAACTTGTCTCTTCCATAGGCCTTTTAGTGCTGCATCTTCCCATGGTACAGTGAGCTCTACAAAGCCAACAAGCCACTATGAGAGTTGGACCACAGGTCCAGTCCGACGCTGGTGCTGGTTCTGTCTGACGGGACCCACATCTGCTTGTATTTCTCTGGCTCTAGCTGTTGTGCGTAACTCACTGATCAATCTTGCACGACTTGTTCTTAATTGACAAAGTCATTTGATGCGTTTCTCCTAATCGGTAGATAATTGGTTTCCCTGTGTTCACTCCTAACTGCTGCCAAGCACTACAAAACTTGGTTATGGAACCAATTAACTGACCTTGGAAAAGCAAACAGTAACGTGCATCCTGGAAGGGCATATCTGAGTACTGTCTGTCTAACATCATAGTCACTGGAGGCTTTTGGCTGATATCATGGGTTGCTGTAATAATGGTTATTAGTTTTAGATACCCTGATATTAACCTCTTTTTTCTTTATTTTTTAACAGTGGGGCTTCTTCCTCTCTAGACTTGCCCAGTTCATCACTGTTTAGTCTGACAAACTGCTTTTGTCACATTGTGATTTCACTTCGGTAATGTAATTGCTACCCCATTTCATCTTTTCTGCGAGTGTTTTCCGCCGGCGTTTTGCGCGAAGGCCTCCACAACTCTGCTGCTCTCGCAGTGCAGTAGCCCTATGCATAGGTAGGAAGATACTGTTATCCTGCAGAACTGCAGTTTGCTCCCTGTCACCGACTTCACTGCTGACTTCTCTCAAGGAGTCCCGATCAATGTTGTGCACTCCTATCAAGCACCTCGTCTCACCTTCATGCATTTGAAGGCAGTGTGAAGATGTTCCTCTCTGCCAGCCATCGAGAGCCTTGCACTACTACAGCTACACCTGCAGCTCCTCAACACAATGCAGATTGCTTCACTGGTAACATGCAGGCAAACATGCAAACACAAACCAAACTGAAGCAGAAGAGACAGTACTTCATTTTTCATACTCTGTGTACAAAAGCGTTGAGTAGCATCATACAGTAGTGCTGCAGAGTTGAATGAAACGGATGGGCTGACACCAAATCACTCCCAGCTGGATAAATGACTCTGTTGTGGGAGAAGCAGATGTTCTAAATGAGATCTAAACCATGCTGGAGTGGACTCTGGCACTTTTCACAGCAGAAAAGTCTGTTTACAGCACACCCCCTGAAATCAGTGCAATCTGCACAGGTTGTCAGAGAAGGATTTTCAAAGTCAGACCACAGTTTGGGAAACTCTCTGACAGTTAAGGAGCTGATGGGACTGTCTCAGAATGTAAATAGGCAGAGGAGCGTGTACTCTGTTCTGTTCTCCTAAGTATTAACTCTTTCCCCGCCAGGGTTTCTGATCATTTTCACTAATCTTCCAAGACCCACAGAATATTTTCTTCTATGACTGTAAACAGAGAATATCCCAAAACAAGAGGTTCGTGAGAGTTCACAAACCGGATGACTAATCTACCTGACAGGAGAAGTGACTTGTCTACGTTTACCAGCGTCTGGTGAAAAGAATCCTTCAGCTTTGAGTGACTTGTCACGAGTCCATCTGACAGCGTGTCGAGCCCGGGCGAAGCTGCTCGTTGCAGCTTTTCCAGGCACCAGGCTGGAGGTGTTTTATGGAGCTTTTTCTCTGTGCAACTCTGGGAGTAGCATGCAGTTAGCATTTCATAAGGTGGCCAAGAGCGCCATCTATCACATGGCGGTGGAAACACCGATTGACGTGACATCACGTCAATGGCGGCGTCCGGGGGGGAACGAGTTAATAGGAAGGTGCCAGTGTTTATTTGTGAGTGTGAGTGAGTGAGTGAGTGAGTGCGTGAGTGAGTGAGTGAATGAGTGCGTGAGTGAGTGCGTGAGTGAGTGAGTGAGTGCGTGAGTGAGTGAGTGCGTGAGTGAGTGTGTGTGTGAGTGAGTGTGTGTGTGAGTGAGTGAGTGAGTGCGTGAGTGAGTGAGTGCGTGAGTGAGTGCGTGCGTGAGTGAGTGCGTGCGTGAGTGAGTGCGTGAGTGAGTGAGTGAGTGAGTGAGTGAGTGAGTGCGTGCGTGAGTGAGTGAGTGAGTGAGTGAGTGAGTGAGTGAGTGAGTGCGTGAGTGCGTGAGTGAGTGAGTGAGTAAAGATTGACTGCTCATAACTCCTGCTGAAACAAAATGTTCTTTCTTGGAGCACATTCAGCCTGGGCTCCTCAGAGGAACACATTGAGGAATTTAGAGGAAAGCTAAAGATGTTTGGAGCTGCTGGTACCTCGACTGAAAGTCTCTCCTCCACTCAGCACGAGTACAGAGGAGAGATCATCTCCTGCTGCTCGTACAGCACTGTAACAATCTCCACCAGACGAGAGGATGGAGAACAGATCCGCCTGCTCAGCCATAATACTGTACTTCAAAATCTCTTTTCTGTTTGCCGCATTTTTAGACTGTATCCACTACGTTACGACTATTCGATTCGATTCCGATTCGATTAATTTCAATATCGATTTGGTTAGTGATACTAAAACATGTTTTTTTTAGCTAGAAAAATGTTTTACCTGGGCATGTACCCAAAGTAAGAAGACTGGAGCACTCTTAGTCTGCACGTTCTTTTTATTTAGGGGCTGACTGACGTTTCGACAGGTGAATTGTCTTCCTCAGAGTCAAAGATGTTTTTTGAGCTGTAACCTGAATTACATGATTGTCCAGTTATGTAACACAGGTGGTTCCCAACCTTTTTTGCGTGACCGGTTGTCAATTTTAATGGTTTTAGTTACACATATATTTACTCACCAGGTGGTGACAAAGGGTAAATAACAGCCTTTTCATCTGTCAATAAAGACACTTTCACAATTATGCACAGTGATTTGATTTCAGCCTATATAATTTCTAAAAGTAGATATTAATGATCAAACATTTCCATTTATGTAGCCTACAGTATTTATGTTTTTGTTTCAACTACAAACAACTTGAAACTATGTTTCAACTACCACACACAGCCTATAATATTATAGCCTATGTTTATAAAAAAAAAAAAAATCGATCTCTGGACATATGAATCGATATCAAAGGATTAAAATAAAAATGTATTAAAAATCGGAGAATCGATTTTTTTTAACCCAGCCCTAGTAAAAAGTATACTGTAGTGTAGAGATAACCCAATAATATATCTCTATTGTTATTGCTGATATTGTCTCTAATTGTTTCAGGCAGCAGCCGTGAATAACCTTCAATTCAGGACAAGCTGGTGTTGTGGCTCAAAATCTGCTGATTCAATCCGCTCATCGGATGCTCCGGGGCAACGCTCTTGGGCAATGCCCTTGAGCAAGGTCACCCCCTCCCGAACCCCCACCTGAATAGTTTCAGCGTGTGCTGCATCCTGCTGCTCTGGGCGGAATGCTGACGAAAAACAAGGCAATTTGAAAATAAACTAGGGATGGAATAAAGTTTGCAAAGTAAGGTCACACAGCAGCACAAGCATTTAAAACAGCAAATTTAACATTTCCAGTTGACTGTAATCCTCCCACTGAGTCACGTCTACACTAAGTAAGGTAGATTTGGCCTACCACCAACACATACAGTAGGTGCACCAGACAATTAACACGTGCATTTAAAACGATGTAAAAAGTTAGCATAGGCCATTAGGGCTGAGCAATACATGTAATATCGATACGGCAATATATCGTGATATCTTTCCCCGCAATACTGTATCGATATCTCAGAAAGATATCGTGATATAGCGCCATATCGATTTTTTGCACAGCTGTCTGTTCAGTGACACAATAAGAATACTTTTTATTTCAGTGCGTTCAGTAACACACACAACACTCAGTAGTTTTGACTCAATTTGTACATTAAGTTATCAATATAAAGTGATGTACATATTATTACACTACCTGAGTGGTGCACAGTGAGTTGTATTCTCAGCTGTATTTTTAAATTTTCAGTAAATGATGTAGAGCAGTGGTTCTCAAATGGGGGTCCGTGGCACTTTGCCAGGGGGTCCGCAAAAAGTTGTGCTAGTCTATCAAAATATCTTGGCTGTCATTGATTGTGTTGCATAGTGGTTTTCTGTACTGTTGACAAATTGTGATATTGTAAGTCGCTTTGGATAAAACAAAAGTGTCTGCTAAATGATGTAATGTAAATGTAATGTAATAAAAAAAAAAATCTTTTTTTTTTTTGCAAAATCTTCATAGTTCAACGGAAATAGTTTATGCTTTAAATCTAAAATGGTTCATGGATTACATTCTAATAACAAACCTATCAAATTAAAAGTCAAGCATGTTACCGTGGAAACAATTAAGCTTAGCCCAAAATCACAAATCAGAATGAGGGGGTCCCCAGTATATTTTCTATCTTGTAAGGGGTCCTTGGCTGAAAAACATTTGAGAACCTCTGATGTAGAGTATTGCAATATATCGCAATATGTATTGTATCACAATGTATCGTGATACAATTGTATGGTGACCCATGTATCGTGATACGTATCGTATCGTGAGGTCCTTGCCAATACCCAGCCCTATAGGTCGTACAGTAGGACTTGGAGTAGAGTGAATTCCTCCTGCTTCTCGTCTTCATAGGGATGAGTGTCAAAAACATCTTCTTACAAACTCCAGGAACACTGTGAAGCTGGCGTGACAGACTCCACTGCACTGCCACCTGCCACTGTGCACAGCTCTCTCCATAAGCTGCAGTCAGGAGGAG
Source organism: Poromitra crassiceps (assembly GCF_964638095.1). Lineage (NCBI taxonomy): Eukaryota > Metazoa > Chordata > Actinopteri > Beryciformes > Melamphaidae > Poromitra > Poromitra crassiceps. The sequence continues at coordinate 14,886,589 of NC_139638.1, forward strand.
GACATCACGCTAACGTCGCTTCTCTCCCACACGTCTGCTTCTTCTTCTCTCTCTAAATCATTTTGCATCTTCAACCACAGCGCCGCTCGCTGGCACTCCATCACTGAAGGAAAGACGCTCTGCATCTTCAGGCCTGTCCGCCTCACACAGGGACGACATGGGGGAGGGCTAGAGGGCAGCTAAAAGGAGAGGAGAGGTGAGCAGAGACAGGAGAGGAGCAGTGTGGAGAGGAGAGGTGAGCAGAGGCAGGAGAGGAGCTGTGTGGAGAGGAGAGGTGAGCAGAGACAGGAGAGGAGCTGTGTTGAGCTGTGTTGGAGGAGAGGTGAGCAGAGACAGGAGAGGAGCTGTGTGGAGCTGTGTTGGAGGAGAGGTGAGCAGAGACAGGAGAGGAGCAGTGTGGAGAGGAGAGGTGAGCAGAGACAGGAGAGGAGCAGTGTGGAGAGGAGAGGTGAGCAGAGACAGGAGAGGAGCAGTGTGGAGAGGAGAGGTGAGCAGAGACAGGAGAGGAGCTGTGTTGGAGGAGAGGTGAGCAGAGACAGGAGAGGAGCTGTGTTGGAGGAGAGGTGAGCAGAGACAGGAGAGGAGCTGTGTTGGAGGAGAGGTGAGCAGAGGCAGGAGAGGAGCAGTGTGGAGAGGAGAGGTGAGCAGAGGCAGGAGAGGAGCTGTGTGGAGAGGAGAGGTGAGCAGAGACAGGAGAGGAGCAGTGTGGAGAGGAGAGGTGAGCAGAGACAGGAGAGGAGCTGTGTGGAGAGGAGAGGTGAGCAGAGACAGGAGAGGAGCAGTGTGGAGAGGAGAGGTGAGCAGAGACAGGAGAGGAGCTGTGTGGAGAGGAGAGGTGAGCAGAGACAGGAGAGGAGCTGTGTGGAGAGGAGAGGTGAGCAGAGGCAGGAGAGGAGCTGTGTTGGAGGAGAGGTGAGCAGAGACAGGAGAGGAGCTGTGTTGGAGGAGAGGTGAGCAGAGACAGGAGAGGAGCAGTGTGGAGAGGAGAGGTGAGCAGAGACAGGAGAGGAGCTGTGTGGAGAGGAGAGGTGAGCAGAGACAGGAGAGGAGCTGTGTGGAGAGGAGAGGTGAGCAGAGACAGGAGAGGAGCAGTGTTGGAGGAGAGGTGAGCAGAGACAGGAGAGGAGCAGTGTTGGAGGAGAGGTGAGCAGAGACAGGAGAGGAGCTGTGTTGGAGGAGAGGTGAGCAGAGACAGGAGAGGAGCAGTGTGGAGAGGAGAGGTGAGCAGAGACAGGAGAGGAGCAGTGTGGAGAGGAGAGGTGAGCAGAGACAGGAGAGGAGCTGTGTGGAGAGGAGAGGTGAGCAGAGACAGGAGAGGAGCAGTGTTGGAGGAGAGGTGAGCAGAGACAGGAGAGGAGCAGTGTTGGAGGAGAGGTGAGCAGAGACAGGAGAGGAGCTGTGTTGGAGGAGAGGTGAGCAGAGACAGGAGAGGAGCTGTGTTGGAGGAGAGGTGAGCAGAGACAGGAGAGGAGCAGTGTGGAGAGGAGAGGTGAGCAGAGACAGGAGAGGAGCAGTGTGGAGAGGAGAGGTGAGCAGAGACAGGAGAGGAGCTGTGTGGAGCTGTGTGGAGAGGAGAGGTGAGCAGAGACAGGAGAGGAGCTGTGTGGAGAGGAGAGGTGAGCAGAGGCAGGAGAGGAGCTGTGTTGGAGGAGAGGTGAGCAGAGACAGGAGAGGAGCTGTGTTGGAGGAGAGGTGAGCAGAGACAGGAGAGGAGCAGTGTGGAGAGGAGAGGTGAGCAGAGACAGGAGAGGAGCAGTGTTGGAGGAGAGGTGAGCAGAGACAGGAGAGGAGCAGTGTTGGAGGAGAGGTGAGCAGAGACAGGAGAGGAGCTGTGTTGGAGGAGAGGTGAGCAGAGACAGGAGAGGAGCTGTGTTGGAGGAGAGGTGAGCAGAGGCAGGAGAGGAGCTGTGTTGGAGAGGAGAGGTGAGCAGAGACAGGAGAGGAGCAGTGTTGGAGAGGAGAGGTGAGCAGAGACAGGAGAGGAGCAGTGTGGAGAGGAGAGGTGAGCAGAGACAGGAGAGGAGCTGTGTGGAGAGGAGAGGTGAGCAGAGACAGGAGAGGAGCAGTGTGGAGAGGAGAGGTGAGCAGAGACAGGAGAGGAGCTGTGTGGAGAGGAGAGGTGAGCAGAGACAGGAGAGGAGCTGTGTTGGAGGAGAGGTGAGCAGAGACAGGAGAGGAGCTGTGTTGGAGGAGAGGTGAGCAGAGGCAGGAGAGGAGCTGTGTGGAGAGGAGAGGTGAGCAGAGACAGGAGAGGAGCTGTGTTGGAGGAGAGGTGAGCAGAGACAGGAGAGGAGCTGTGTTGGAGGAGAGGTGAGCAGAGACAGGAGAGGAGCAGTGTGGAGAGGAGAGGTGAGCAGAGGCAGGAGAGGAGCAGTGTGGAGAGGAGAGGTGAGCAGAGACAGGAGAGGAGCTGTGTTGGAGGAGAGGTGAGCAGAGACAGGAGAGGAGCTGTGTTGGAGGAGAGGTGAGCAGAGACAGGAGAGGAGCAGTGTGGAGAGGAGAGGTGAGCAGAGGCAGGAGAGGAGCAGTGTGGAGAGGAGAGGTGAGCAGAGACAGGAGAGGAGCTGTGTTGGAGGAGAGGTGAGCAGAGACAGGAGAGGAGCTGTGTGGAGCTGTGTTGGAGGAGAGGTGAGCAGAGACAGGAGAGGAGCAGTGTGGAGAGGAGAGGTGAGCAGAGACAGGAGAGGAGCTGTGTTGGAGGAGAGGTGAGCAGAGACAGGAGAGGAGCTGTGTTGGAGGAGAGGTGAGCAGAGACAGGAGAGGAGCAGTGTGCAGCTGTGTTGGGTTCACACTTCACAGACTCCTGCCTGCCTCCCTGCTCAGTGCACATCAGATAATGAGGGTTGAGGGTGGACAGCTCCCCACAGTGCCTCTGCATCTTGATCACGCAGAGCTTATAGACTGGAGCTATTCATTTTCACAAAGAGCCATGCAGAGAACAGAGCAGGCCCAAGAGAAGCATCTCGCTGGGGGACATGTGTATTGTGTAGGGAGCTGAGCTGCATGGTGTAGCACGAGGAAGACGAGGGGAGGACTTTATTTACTCACTTCATCTCAGAGTGCTGGCATGGCAGAGACAGACGCCATCACTTACTCTCCTGCTGACGAGCACCTGTGTTAACACAGCATGTGGAGGTCTGTTTCCCGCTGTGAAGCAGTCCCAGCTGCCACAAAGCAGTCCCAGCTGCCACAAAGCAGTCCCAGCTGCCACAAAGCAGTCCCAGCTGCCACAAAGAGTGTTAGTTGAAGTGGCTTTTTTTCCCATGCCTGCTGTAAATACTGCAGAGAGGGAAGAAATCCTCTCGTGTAGCCGCTCACTTTTTACTGTTTACTCTGTGTCCATATCAGTTGCTGCTGTCGGCTGCTCCTGTCTGGAGTTTGATGTTTTCTGCTGTCGGCTGCTCCTGTCTGGAGTTTGATGTTTTCTGCTGTCGGCTGCTCCTGTCTGGAGTTTGATGTTTGTCTTTTTCTGTGTGCATTAGAATAGCAGTGAGAGGCTGAAGTGGCCGAGTGAGTGACAGACTCACAGAGGGAGTGGGAGGATGGAAACCAGCTCCCTCTGTCTCTTCACACGTCTCATTGTTCTTAACACGCCGCAGCACTCCTCTCCCCCCCTCCTCAACCAAGGCAGTCCGGTTTATTTCACTCCCGCAGCACTCCTCTCCTCAACCAAGGCAGTCCTCTTTATTTCACTCCCGCAGCACTCCTCCCCTCCTCTCCTCAACCAAGGCAGTCCTCTTTATTTCACTCCCGCAGCACTCCTCTCCTCCCTTCCTCAACCAAGGCAGTCCTCTTTATTTCACTCCCACAGCACTCCTCTCCTCCTCAACCAAGGCAGTCCTCTTTATTTCACTCCCGCAGCACTCCTCTCCTCAACCAAGGCAGTCCTCTTTATTTCACTCCCGCAGCACTCCTCTCCTCCTCTCCTCAACCAAGGCAGTCCTCTTTATTTCACTCCCGCAGCACTCCTCTCCTCCCCTCCTCCACCAAGGCAGTCCTCTTTATTTCACTCCCGCAGCACTCCTCTCCTCTCCTCCTCAACCAAGGGAGTCCTCCTTATTTCACTCCCACAGCACTCCTCTCCTCCTCTCCTCAACCAAGGCAGTCCTCTTTATTTCACTCCCGCAGCACTCCTCTCCTCCCCTCCTCAACTAAGGCAGTCCTCCTTATTTCACTCCCGCAGCACTCCTCTCCTCTCCTCCTCCACCAAGGGAGTCCTCTTTATTTCACTCCCGCAGCACTCCTCTCCTCTCCTCCTCAACCAAGGGAGTCCTCCTTATTTCACTCCCGCAGCACTCCTCTCCTCCCCTCCTCCACCAAGGCAGTCCTCTTTATTTCACTCCCGCAGCACTCCTCTCCTCCCCTCCTCAACTAAGGCAGTCCTCCTTATTTCACTCCCGCAGCACTCCTCTCCTCCTCCACCAAGGGAGTCCTCTTTATTTCACTCCCGCAGCACTCCTCTCCTCAACCAAGGCAGTCCTCTTTATTTCACTCCCGCAGCACTCCTCTCCCTCCTCTTCCACCAAGGCAGTCCTCTTTATTTCACTCCCGCAGCACTCCTCTCCTCCCCTCCTCAACTAAGGCAGTCCTCCTTATTTCACTCCCGCAGCACTCCTCTCCTCTCCTCCTCCACCAAGGGAGTCCTCTTTATTTCACTCCCGCAGCACTCCTCTCCTCAACCAAGGCAGTCCTCTTTATTTCACTCCCGCAGCACTCCTCTCCTCTCCTCCTCCACCAAGGCAGTCCTCTTTATTTCACTCCCGCAGCACTCCTCTCCTCAACCAAGGCAGTCCTCTTTATTTCACTCCCGCAGCACTCCTCTCCTCTCCTCCTCCACCAAGGCAGTCCTCTTTATTTCACTCCCGCAGCACTCCTCCTCAACCAAGGCAGTCCTCTTTATTTCACTCCCGCAGCACTCCTCTCCTCTCCTCCTCCACCAAGGGAGTCCTCTTTATTTCACTCCCGCAGCACTCCTCTCCTCTCCTCCTCCACCAAGGGAGTCCTCTTTATTTCACTCCCGCAGCACTCCTCTCCTCAACCAAGGCAGTCCTCTTTATTTCACTCCCGCAGCACTCCTCTCCTCTCCTCCTCCACCAAGGGAGTCCTCTGTATTTGCAGCATCTGTGCTGTGATGAGAAACACCACCTAACTAGGCCACTGCATAATAAGCAAGAATAGCAATGACGTAAAACAAAAAAAAATAGAGGGGGAAAAAAGAAAGCGTTTGCGGGGGGGAAGCAGACCCAACATGTAACTGCTGACAAAAGTAATTCAGCAAGCAAATATTGTCCTTATAGGGTATTTCCTTATTGAAGATCTATTCATAACGCTGAGTCGCAGGGGTGCATCAGAGTTCACGTTTCACTATAGTGAGGCCCTGAGGTATAATGTCATGTGACTCACGATGCACCTCGTGTCACGTGACTCACGATGCACCTTGCTGACGTGTTCTTCGCTGCAGTCCAGGGATCCCTCCTGCTGCAACATTTCTCTGTTATGAAGCATTGAATTCACTTTGTCAACAGCTTTGTTACTGTGTGTCAGTTGTGGGCGCCGTGCTTCAGGTTTGTTACTGTGTGTCAGTTGTGGGCGCCGTGCTTCAGCTTTGTTACTGTGTGTCAGTTGTGGGCGCCGTGCTTCAGCTTTGTTACTGTGTGTCAGTTGTGGGCGCCGTGCTTCAGCTTTGTTACTGTGTGTCAGTTGTGGGCGCCGTGCTTCAGCTTCGTTACTGTGTGTCAGTTGTGGGCGCCGTGCTTCAGCTTCGTTACTGTGTGTCAGTTGTGGGCGCCGTGCTTCAACTTTGTTACTGTGTGTCAGTTGTGGGCATCGTGACAAGATAGACACTGCTATCGAGGCTCTTTTAAATCGATTAAAAGTACCACTTACTTTGTAATCCGAACAGCACTCTGCTTTGAAGGCATTTATTCAAAGGTGATATGTTGTTTTTTTCTCATTCTCCCGACTGGATAAACTTTAGATTCGTTAGATTCAGGTGGTCTCTCGTGATTGGTTAGTGAAAAGGGATTTTTTTCCCCCTCCTGGAAATCACTTAGAATGGAGGCGATCTCAGACTAGAAGATGAAAATAGCGTAACGAGTTGACAATTCAGGCTATCTTACCCTCTGTCTCTGTCTCTGTCTCTGTCTCTCTCTCTCTCTGTCTCTCTCTCTGTCTCTGTCTCTGTCTCTGTCTCTCTCTCTCTCTCTCTCTCTCTAGTGTGGAGCACGACTTCCGTCTGCAGGAGGGGCAGGTGGTACGCACATGGAAGGTGGGCGACCCCCCGGAGGGCTCCCCGCAGAGCGCCACTCCTCCCCCGCCGCCCACCACGCCTCTCCGCGAAGACTCCCCGCAGCCGGCACGGCCGCCTGCCGCCGCCAAGAAGAACAGGAAGAAATGCTTCTGGTTCCTCTGAGTGCCGGAGGAGAGAGAGAGGATGGAGCGAGAGACATCTTCAGACTGTACTGTGAGGCGCTGCAGAGCCTCATCTTCAGACTGTACTGTGAGGCGCTGCAGAGCCTCATCTTCAGACTGTACTGTGAGGCGCTGCAGAGCCTCCCGAGAACAAAGCAAAACAACTATTGACTCGTTGTGGAGATCTGAATCAAACGCTGTGGAAGGAGGAGTGGAGAGCAAGCATGAAACTGTGGGAGGTGAAAGACGCCTGAGATATGATGGTTATGAATATAGCCGTATGATGGTTATGAATATAGCCGTATGATGGTTATGAATATAGCCGTATGATGGTTATGAATATAGCCGTATGATGGTTACGAATATAGCCGTTGCTGTTGGACTTGATGAGGATGTGGTTTGACTGGGGCACACGTGTTGTTACAGCTCTTAAAATGCCTCTTCAGCACCTGCAGGTTTGATACTGGTGCACGGAGGTAGAAGTGCTGAAGCCGAAGAAAAGCAGAAGTTTAGTCCACAATATGACTCACAGCTAGAAAGCAATTAGAAGAGATAAAGAAAATATATAGCGGGGTGGAACGGAGCAGGGGGGCACAGGTACGAGAGGCTGCAGAGAGGAGACAGCGTAGATATGAAAGACTGAGCGAACCGACGAACGACGAGCGGACGGAGGAGGGAGAGGAAAAGAGAATTCATCTTCACTACTGGACTAATGAGGGTCAGAACACCAGCTTTTCTATCCAGAGACATTTAAAAAAACAATTATTATGACCTGTATTTAAACACTTTTAATATGATTGATGATCAAAATGCTACACATGCGTCGTCGTGCACATTACAGTACACACACAGAAACACACACTCTCTCTCACACACGTACACACACACGCACACACACACACACACACAGAAACACACACTCTCTCTCACACACGTACACACACACGCACACACACACACGCACACACACACACAGAAACACACACACACACACACACACACACACACACACACACACAGGAGCTGAGACATTGACACAAAAAGCATATAAAAATGGAGAAAAGGTGCGAGTAGAGTTCTGTACATATCAGAGCTATTCTGCTTGGATGCTATATTTCGGATATTAATTACTGCTCTATAAAAGTATTTTACCACAACTGCTTGGTGTGTTGTCATTCTGTCATTCTGTCATTCTGGGTTCAACTATTCTGAAAGAAAGAAGAGCCGTGGTTATAAAGTGAATTAGTCACTTGTATGAAATGTGACTGGAATACAGACCTCCATACAGACCTGCAGCAATACAGTATACGTTCAATCTCAATGTTTGTGAACCAGAAATATGCTGCATATCTAGATATGTGTATTTCAACGCCTAGCGGTCATGTAAATAACGCAAGTAAGGAAGTTCTGGACGGGGTGGCTGAAACCGGCGTTCGATTCCCAGCGTTCCGAAAGTCTACATTTAAAGTTTTTGTTATTGAATCCTAACCCAAACGATAACCCTAGTTGTTTTAGTTTGTGTAACATTTTAAAATGTATGTTGGAAATGCTCCTGTGATTGGGCGAGGATTGAAATGTTGAGCGTATTTTTGGTTCACAAACGTTGAGATTCAAAGTATCCTTGCTTTGCAGGAATGTAAAATAGCAACATTTTATTCTGGCAACTGGGTTTGCCAAACGTGTTTGTTTCTAAGATAACACAACCCAATGCAGGGCATCATGGTGCTCAGATGCCGGCTCAGACAACCCCAATAGAGAGCCCCCAGAGATGACGTATTTTTGTAGTCTTCACTGTTTCTAGCTATGGGATTTTTGAATGGGTTTTTGGTGCGATGCTTCAAATAAGGTCTCTGGGCAACGCGAGCTTAATCAAACGTGAACCAGTGTTCAGCCGGATAATCTAAACATTCACTTGGACTTGGACCACTTTCATGAGTTTTGAAGCATAAATGCGAGCTCTAGAAGTAAAAAGCTTGTGCTAAACTAATCCAGAACTACACACAGTGTCGCATAGGCTTCCACGTCACGTCAGCACTCAACCTGTGTCTGAGTGTTGTTGATGTGTGCGCTGCTGTGCACTGATTACCCCGGGCTGAACCAGGTGAGGGAAAGAGAATTTCCGTGTTCGTCCTTTGAAGTGATGACGTTATTGACGTATAATATCCCCGTCGACTCAACAGTGTAGTCTCATTTAGCCATTTGCTAGCTAGCCGCCCTTTTAACGGCACATAAAAGCTTGAAAACTCATAAAAGTGGTCCTCATGTGTGAAGATTATCCTGCTGAACACTGGTTCACATTTGATTAAGCTTGCGTTGCCCAGAGACCTTATTTGAAGCATCGCGCCAAAAACCCATTCAAAAATCCCATAGGCGAAAACAGTGAGGAACCAGGAAGTGTTAGCATCGATGTTTTCCGCACTCATTCCTGGGGCTCTCTATGATGTTCCCGAGATGTTCCAGGGTCTGCACTTTGAACAGGTTTCATGAGTATCTTCATCATGTAACACTATGAAGGGGGGCTTTAATCTCCAAGTTTTCTTGTTGGGCACTCAAGATATGAATCATATGTGCACATGGACACAACTTCAAAACAAGCACACGCACACACAACCACTGAGCAGTGACGCAGACACATTTGTGTGAGCACACACACACACACACACACACACACACACACACACAAATGGAGCCACACATTTACACTTCACACACACACAATCACACGGCTAACATATTGTTCTCAGACTGATAGCTACAATGCATTATCTCCCCCGCAGTTGTTCCTCTCCCACACAAGCGGGCACATCTTCTCTATAGCCCTGCTTGTGTAGTGCTGCACTGAGAGGATAGATCTGTGTGTGCAGTGCTGCACTGAGAGGATAGATCTGTGTGTGCAGTGCTGCACTGAGAGGATAGATCTGTGTGTGCAGTGCTGCACTGAGAGGATAGATCTGTGTGTGCAGTGCTGCACTGAGAGGATAGCTCTGTGTGTGCAGTGCTGCACTGAGAGGATAGCTCTGTGTGTGCAGTGCTGCACTGAGAGGGTAGCTCTGTGTGTGCAGTGCTGCACTGAGAGGGTAGCTCTGTGTGTGCAGTGCTGCACTGAGAGGATAGATCTGTGTGTGCAGTGCTGCACTGAGAGCATAGCTCTGTGTGTGCAGTGCTGCACTGAGAGGATAGCTCTGTGTGTGCAGTGCTGCACTGAGAGGATAGCTCTGCGTGTGCAGTGCTGCACTGAGAGGATAGCTCTGTGTGTGCAGTGCTGCACTGAGAGGATAGCTCTGTGTGTGTAGTGCTGCACTGAGAGGATAGATCTGTGTGTGCAGTGCTGCACTGAGAGGATAGCTCTGTGTGTGTAGTGCTGCACTGAGAGGATAGATCTGTGTGTGCAGTGCTGCACTGAGAGGGTAGCTCTGCGTGTGCAGTGCTGCACTGAGAGGATAGCTCTGTGTGTGTAGTGCTGCACTGAGAGGATAGATCTGTGTGTGCAGTGCTGCACTGAGAGGATAGCTCTGTGTGTGTAGTGCTGCACTGAGAGGATAGATCTGTGTGTGCAGTGCTGCACTGAGAGGGTAGCTCTGCGTGTGCAGTGCTGCACTGAGAGGATAGCTCTGTGTGTGTAGTGCTGCACTGAGAGCATAGCTGTGTGTGCAGTGCTGCGCTCAGAGGATAGCTCTGTGTGTGTAGTGCTGCACTGAGAGCATAGCTGTGTGTGCAGTGCTGCGCTCAGAGGATAGCTCTGTGTGTGTAGTGCTGCACTGAGAGGATAGCTCTGTGTGTACAGTGCTGCGCTGAGAGCAGTGTAGACTGTCAGTCATTAATCTGCTACAGCACAGCCTGTAATCCTGATGACAGAGCAGAGCAGAGTGGGCTTACAGATCTGAGCCCAGCCTGGAGAGAGGGACAAAGGAGCCAGAGGAGACTGGCTCTGAATCCATAAAGAGAAAGTGTGTGTTTATGTGTGTGTGTGTGTGTGTGTGTGTGTGTGTGTGTGTGTGTGTGTGTGTGTGTGTGTGTGTGTGTGTGTGTGTGTGTGTGTGTGTGTTATGTGGGGATAGGGGGTTATGGAAGCGATGTAGGTAAGTATTTTGTCAGCAGCGCTGCAGCACTATTCCAGAATGCTGGCACACACAAAAGAGAGAAACGCTTTGGAGAGGAACGCAGTAAGACCAGGTGGGAAGCTCGGGCGTGGACAGATGAAGCCACAGAAGTGCAGAAAAGCTGTAGTTCCTTCGAATGGCCACTTGAGACTGGCTCCAAAAAGTAGTCCCCATTCGCTCCCATGTTAAAATGCCCCACTTACAACAGGATGAAACACAGCCTGGTTAATGTCAGTGGGGACGGCTGTGGTCGGGAGATGGGGGGGTGGTAGAGGCTGAGGCCGATGGCAGTTGGGAAGAAGCTGTTCTTGTGGCGAGAGGTTCCGGTCTCGACAGACCTCAGTCTCTTGCCGAGCATTTAAAAGGAGTTTGTGTCCAGGGTGGGAGGGGTCAACCATGATTTTATGAGACCGCTTCAGCGTCCTGGCAGTATGCAGGTCCTGGAGGGATGGCAGGTTGCATCCGATCACCTTTTCAGCACAGCGATGCTGATACGCTGCAGTCTGCTGATGTCCTTGAGAGTAGCAGTAGCAGTGGGAGAACCAGGCCTGTTTTCAAGCTTCTTCAAAGAAACATCAAGGGTCAAAGTTGGATCACGCAACTCAATGTAACATCACGAACAGACTCGGCTGAAAGAGGAGAAGGAACAGCTACGTCTTGAGGCATCAACAAGCGTGCATAATTGGCATGTGGAAACAACCATAACTGCCCCCTTCATGCTGGGAGCAAACAGCACAGCTGATACTGCTTCTATAGAGATATGATGTTTCACTTAACCACATGACAACTAAAGAGCTTCTATAGAGATATGATGTTTCACTTAACCACATGACAACTAAAGAGCTTCTATAGAGATATGATGTTTCACTTAACCACATGACAACTAAAGAGCTTCTATAGAGATATGATGTTTCACTTAACCACATGACAACTAAAGAGCTTCTATAGAGATATGATGTTTCACTTAACCACATGACAACTAAAGAGCTTCTATAGAGATATGATGTTTCACTTAACCACATGACAACTAAAGAGCTTCTATAGAGATATGATGTTTCACTTAACCACATGACAACTAAAGAGCTTCTATAGAGATATGATGTTTCACTTAACCACATGACAACTAAAGAGCTTCTATAGAGATATGATGTTTCACTTAACCACATGACAACTAAAGAGCTTCTATAGAGATATGATGTTTCACTTAACCACATGACAACTAAAGAGCTTCTATAGAGATATGATGTTTCACTTAACCACATGACAACTAAAGAGCTTCTATAGAGATATGATGTTTCACTTAACCACATGACAACTAAAGAGCTTCTATAGAGATATGATGTTTCACTTAACCACATGACAACTAAAGAGCTTCTATAGAGATATGATGTTTCACTTAACCACATGACAACTAAAGAGGTCACTTTACATTGGATCAGACAGAGACGTCGGAGGTGCTGGAGACAGAGAGGTGCTGGAGACAGAGAGGTGCTGGAGACAGAGAGGTGCTGGAGACAGAGAGGTGCTGGAGACAGAGAGGTGCTGGAGACAGGGAGGTGCTGGAGACAGAGAGGTGCTGGAGACAGAGAGGTGCTGGAGACAGAGAGGTGCTGGAGACAGAGAGATGCTGGAGACAGAGACACCAGCCCAGAAGACCAGCAGCACATGACTATGAAGACTAAATGACTATGAAGACTAATGCAATGAATGATGCAAGAGGAGCCGTGTCTTTCCTCAATGGCTTCATAATGACACTGATAAACAAAGCCACACTTTGATCGTTGAAAGAGTTTTCTCTCTCTTTGAACAGATAGAAGCCTCATTAGGGACCAAGTGAGAGAGAAATATGGACTGAATGTGGACCTGGGAATTCAGAGTAAAAAGGCTCATACACACGCGCGGGCGCACACACACACACACACACACACACACACAGACACACTACACACACACTACACACATACGGACAATAAAGTTAGTTAACTTCCACAATGGCTGCGTACGTCTTGTGGCTCAGCTGTCAGTGAGATTTCAAAGGCAAAGACGTCACACACGAAACACACACACATGTAGTGCTGCTGCAGTGCTGCAGCAGTGTCTGTCACATCTACATGCAGTGCTGCAGCAGTGTCTGTCACATCTACATGCAGTGCTGCAGCAGTGTCTGTCACATCTACATGCAGTGCTGCTGCAGTGTCTGTCACATCTACATGCAGTGCTGCTGCAGTGTCTGTCACATCTACATGCAGTGCTGCAGCAGTGTCTGTCACATCTACATGCAGTGCTGCAGCAGTGTCTGTCACATCTACATGCAGTGCTGCAGCAGTGTCTGTCACATCTACATGCAGTGCTGCAGCAGTGTCTGTCACATCTACATGCAGTGCTGCAGCAGTGTCTGTCACATCTACATGCAGTGCTGCTGCAGTGTCTGTCACATCTACATGCAGTGCTGCAGCGGTGTCTGTCACATCTACATGCAGTGCTGCTGCAGTGTCTGTCACATCTACATGCAGTGCTGCTGCAGTGTCTGTCACATCTACATGCAGTGCTGCTGCAGTGTCTGTCACATCTACATGCAGTGCTGCTGCAGTGTCTGTCACATCTACATGCAGTGCTGCTGCAGTGTCTGTCACATCTACATGCAGTGCTGCTGCAGTGTCTGTCACATCTACATGCAGTGCTGCTGCAGTGTCTGTCACATCTACATGCAGTGCTGCTGCAGTGTCTGTCACATCTACATGCAGTGCTGCAGCGGTGTCTGTCACATCTACATGCAGTGCTGCTGCAGTGTCTGTCACATCTACATGCAGTGCTGCTGCAGTGTCTGTCACATCTACATGCAGTGCTGCAGCAGTGTCTGTCACATCTACATGCAGTGCTGCAGCAGTGTCTGTCACATCTACATGCAGTGCAGCTGCAGTGTCTGTCACATCTACATGCAGTGCTGCAGCAGTGTCTGTCACATCTACATGCAGTGCTGCAGCAGTGTCTGTCACATCTACATGCAGTGCTGCTGCAGTGTCTGTCACATCTACATGCAGTGCTGCAGCAGTGTCTGTCACATCTACATGCAGTGCTGCTGCAGTGTCTGTCACATCTACATGCAGTGCTGCAGCAGTGTCTGTCACATCTACATGCAGTGCTGCTGCAGTGTCTGTCACATCTACATGCAGTGCTGCTGCAGTGTCTGTCACATCTACATGCAGTGCTGCAGCGGTGTCTGTCACATCTACATGCAGTGCTGCTGCAGTGTCTGTCACATCTACATGCAGTGCTGCTGCAGTGTCTGTCACATCTACATGCAGTGCTGCTGCAGTGTCTGTCACATCTACATGCAGTGCTGCAGCGGTGTCTGTCAGTGGCGGTGTCGATGTCGTTAGGAAACAGTAAGTAATGAATTAAAAAGTACCAATTTCAACACGACCTGCCGGCTTTCTGAGTCAACTCCGCCGCAGATTATTGCTTTAATAAAATATGATGAGCCGAGTTCTCCCTCGTCACAGAAAAGGCAGTGGCAATAATCAGGCAATGTAAATACAAGCTGTTCTCCAGCTCAGGAGGGAAACGTGCTTATTATATATATTCATAACACAACGTGAAAAGCAATTTAATGCGCCTCCCTTTCCCTGACGAGTTATGTAACACAGTTAACTGTACAGGTGTGTAGAATTCATCAAAAGGCTCCAATATTGTACTGGAGACTAGTTACGTTTGCACCGTTCAGACCAGGCAAACAAAGCCCCACGAGTCTACATTGTGTGCTCATACACCACGCAGTACGGTGGCCTACAAGTCAAACATCAACCAATCTGCAAACCCAGACTCCATTACTCTGACGACTATAAGACTCTGGGACAGACAGACGTTATTTTGAGGTTTATATGTCCGCCCCAAGACTTATGCTTCCGTCATTGTTTACAGGTCGATGACATCTCATATGCAGCTACAGTATATATTATTATTATTATTATCAGCTGCCTGGATTCGCGCGAGCTTTATTCGACCTGAGGAGGTGCTTTTCAGGATTTTACAGGACTTTCCAGGTGTTTCCAGGACAACTTGAAGTTAATTATTTTAGATATAGAGCCGGGGAACATTGAACCATGGGACATTGGACCATGGGAACATTGAGCCCTGGGAACATTGAGCCCTGGGAACATTGAGCTGAGCCCGTGGGGGGCGGGCTAGTAACTAGCTACTGGACCCAGTACCTAACTAGTCAACAGCGTCACCTCGGTTGGGGAGAAGCCGGCTCGGCCACTGGCGAGACAGCAGTTGTCGTGGGCTAACCACTATCCCAAGTGAATAGCTAGCAGAAGTTGGAAGACCCGCAGCCTGACACAGGCAGAGCTCGCTAGAGGAAGAGGAAGCGCAGCGTAGCCTCTACAAACCAGGTCCTAGATGGCGTTACGCGGCGTGTAGGAGCCCATACTGGAAGTAGTAGTGGCGAAGACCCGTGAAATTTCAACACTACATTATTACTATTACACTACAATACTGTATTTTGCTTTGTGTCATGAAATGAAACAACTATCACAATCAACTAACACCAATGGGTTTCCCTACCATTATACTGTAAGTCGTTTTGGGCAGCACCTAAGCCAAATTAATGTAAAATCAATGTGGAGAGCATGAAAACTAACTTTCCCCAGATCTAATGGTTGTAGTTGGTTCCCCAGTGGACATCTTTAGCAACTGTTGTCTTTAAGCTTTTTGTGTGTTGTTTGTACACAGGTCTGGTAATAATAATAGTCCAAAATGATGTGAAATTGCACAACAGTGCTGGGGGTGCGACACAGCACCTAAGCCCTCCACAAAGACAGGGAAAACCCTGATTGCATGTGAAGTTTTTTTATTATTATTTATTTATTTTTCTTCTGATTTCTCCCCAATTGTACTTGGCCAATTTCCCCCCTGCTGCACACTAGCACCATGCTTCCTCCGATACATGCGCAGTTACCAGCCGCTTCTTTTCACCTGACAGCGGGGAGTTTCACTGGCAGGACGTAGCACGTGGCAGGATCACGCTATTCCCACTAGTTTCCTTCCGCCCTGAACAGGCGCCCCGACTGACCAGAGGAGGCGCTATTGCAGCGACCAGGACACATACCCTCAATCCGGCTTCCCAGCCAATCGTGCCTGCATGCATGCCCAACCAAGCTGGAGGTAACCCGGGGTCGCGAACCTGCGACCTTCGTGTTGGTAGGCAGGGAATCTACCGCTACACTACCCGGACACCGCATGTTAAGTTTTGTGCTTAAATATTTTATATTGATGGTAGCAAAATTAACACTAATAGTTTGGGAAAGAGGACAGAGGACTAACCGCAGTGGTTAAGTTTGGCTATTGGGGGGTACGGTGGTGCAGTGGTAAGCGCTGTCGCCTGACAGCTCGAATGTCCTGGGTTCGATTCCCACCTGGGACGCTGTGAACGCTGAAGGAATGCGTGCCCGTCCGCATGTCCTCGAGTGCCCACTGCCCGGGTGGGGTCATCAAAAGGGCCTTTCTGTGTGGAGTTTGCATGTTCTCCCCGTGCCTCCCGGGGGTTTCCTTCATATAGGAACCCCCTTCACCAAAACATGCAATATCCTGGTTGCTAATGTGGTTCCTCCTCTGGTCGTTAAGGGCGCCTGTTCGGAGGGAGGGGAACTGGTTGGAATAGCGTGAACCTCCCACGTGCTATGTCCTACCGGTGAAGCTTCCCCTGTCAGGTGAAAAAGAAGCGGCTGGCTAACTGCCCATGTCTCGGAGGAAGCATGGAGCCAGTTTCGGCTCTCCCCAGATCGGCAGAGGGTGGAGTAGCAACCAGGATAAATAAATTAAATTAGCACTAATGGGGGATAAAAATGGGATAAAAAATCTGGAAAAAAATATATAAAAAAAAAAGTTTGGCTATTGGCAATTTTCTACAAATTTTTGTCATTGACAATTCCTTATGTTCTCCAGCAGCGATGATAGTTTTGAGTCTTCCTGGGTATGATGACTCTACCAGCTGGATTTGGGCAGTTTCTTCCCCTCTTCCTTCTAGATCCTCTTAAGCTCTGTCAGATCCCTCTACAGATTTTCAGTGGGGTTCAAGTCTGGGCTTTGGCTGGTCTATCAAGGAGTGGTTTTACCAGACAGCACATTCAGACCAAAGAGTTCAGTTTTTGTCTCATCAGACAGGATTTTTCTTCCTTGTGCTCTTAGAGTCCTTTAAGTGCTGTTTGGCAAACTTCATGCAGGCTTTCATACTGTACTGTATGCCTTTTACTCAGAAGTGGCTTCCATCTAGCCACTCTGGGGGATCCCCCGCAACGCCCGGGGGTATCCCTAATTGACTCAGGCCGCCCAAGTTTTCTTAAAAGTTTTCCTACAATTTCCTACTTTTTTAGATTATTTTGGGGGTATTTTTGTCTTCATTGGATAGGACAGTAGATAGACAGGAAAGGTGCGGAGAGAGAGGATGACATGTACAAATTAACCGGTGTTTTGTTTAAAATTTACGTTGAGATTTTAGGTTTGCAGAGATGTAAAACGCCACGTTTTAAAAACATATTTGCAGATGTTTTATTTCAAATTTATGTTTATATACACATCCCTGTTTTCAGACATGTAAAATACAAACATTTGATTCTGCCGGTTGGGTTGAATTTTGTGGGGAAAATGCAAAAAAAGTGAAATGAATAAAATAACTTTTATGAAAAGGTTGTGCTGTTTCAAGTGGAATCAAAGATGCTCTTCAGAAGCTCAGATCAGAGGTCTTCAAAGTGAGAGGCGGGCCTCCCCCGGGCCCCTCCCCCAGGGGCTCCAAGCAGTTTCAGGGGAGAATAAATATTACATACAGTACTTATTACATTAGCTATCAAAAGGAGATCACATAGAATAGCCTAAATGTGTGTGACTTTGGTAAAGATAGTTCACAGATACAGTTGTTTTGGGGAATTTTACCGTTTTTCCCACTTTCCCAGAGTCACAAACAAATCCATGTCATCAGACAGACCTTCTCTGGTGTCGTCTGAAGTCCTGTCTGTCAAACAGTCATATCAGGCCATCTTGGCTCAATTGTTTGGTATCTATGGGATGAAATAACATCATGATCCAATACGAGGGATCCGCCGAGCAGCATTTTGGTAAACAAACCGCGTTTCCGGGGGGAAACGGCAATGGGACCCTATGGAGCCAGCTTTGAGTGCTCACTCTAGCCCCAGCTGTGCGGTGTACAATTTAAAAACGGCGACAGTTCACACAACTTTAACACGACACGCATACATGTATATTATACATCAAACTCTTGAGCTACTTCTGCTCTCACTCAGAATGTCAAAATATAAGCGATGTCAAGTATAGTTTTTAAGATATATACAGCATAAGTATATATACACGGATTCCTCGTACTTTTTTCCAAGATTTGTCTGGGGGGAGGCCCACAGTCTCAGACTTTGAAAACCCCTGTCGTAGATTGATTCTCTTTAACATAGAGACTACAGTCAAATGAACAGAACCTACTGATATTTACTGTATCTTTATTATTTATACTGACTGATGTTGGATATGAAGTGACAGTTTGCAGTTGACAGTTTATGTTAATCCCATTAGCTGTTGCCATGTCCGACAAACCTTGAAGATGGCTGCTCTCCGCCTCAGCGCTTCTGCTCTCCGCCTCGGCGCTTCCCCAACACATTTGGAGCATCTTATGCCCTTGTCAGGAGTCAGACTGCTGCTGCAACAAAAGCCGTAGGCCTGTAACTCCAGTCCTCTCTGTGCAGTGACAGGCTAGCTGTCACAGCGACAATGTCAGAGGAAGCAGACGCAGATGCTAAGCAAGGATTGGTGGATTGCTATGTCAATCATTATTTCACAAACAATCAATAATCCCGATTATTCCATTGGTCAATTTCTACTCAAGTCAAGTCAAGTCAAGTTTATTTGTATAGCCCTAATTCACAAGCATGTCCCTTAGGGTTTGAATCAGTTTGATTCTCTTCTAACAGCCCTCTCTTTCTCTCTCTCTCTCTCTCTCACACACTCTCTCTCTCTCTCTCTCTACCTCCCTCTATCCGATGTCTGTATTGACAACCACTATGAGATACACTGACAGCGACTTTTTGTTTTGCTTCGTCCTTGCATATGGCATGAATTACCAGAGGGGAAATTGGTTGAAAAGAATGTCCATAATCACAAGGTTGTGTTGAACATTTCAGCTCAAGTTCTTATCTCACCACTCTCATGTCTTGTTTGGGTTTTCTTTGGTCTGTCTCTGATGTCTGTCGAAATGGGTACGGTGCGCCCACATCCCCTCGAACCCCACAGTGACTTAGGGTCATATATCCTACAAGCCAACGTGCACATTCAGCGGGGGAGTGATGTCATCTGGGACACCATGGCTGGTGGAGAATGCGGGCAAGATTGTGTGGAAATGAGGGAAGCTCAATTTTTGCCCTACTACACGTTATATGGAAATGACTGAAATGCTGTTTAGCTGCAGCATCGCAAGACTATAACCTCACTCATGTGTTGTCGAGCAGTATGTGGCCTAAGAGGTCAACGTAAAGCGTTAAAATGAGTTATTCCAAAAACACAGGAAGGAGACACGACTGTAAACAGGAAGTAGCGTCACATTGAAAAAATACGCGTCCACAGAGTCGAGAGTTCCTGTTCCCATATTTGTGTGGTATCACGTTGCCAGCACTAGGGGTGTTAATGATTAATCGACAATCGATGAATCGATCATTAAGAATTTGATCGATCAAACTATATGTTAACCGATTAATCGACAATGTAGGCTATGTGCTATTTTATCATGTTTCTTTTCTTTTCTGAAATGATTTAACACCACAAGGGCAAAATGTAACTTTCACTGCTCATACAAGAAGAAGAAGAAGAAGAAGAAGAAGAAGGACTCGAAGAAGACTGCTCATACAGAGGAAGGAGAAAGCCAAGTTAGCAGATAGAAAGTCCAGTGTGGCAGAATTACACCCAAAAAGACAACGGTAATCATTGTAAACATTGTAATACAATATATAATACAATAAAAATACAATACAATATCTCATGTCCACAAGCACAATGATACAGGACGTTTAGTTGGTTGATCAACTTGTTGGGTCGGCCTAAAGACAGGTGTAAAACCCTGTATTTTGTATTCAGATTCAGATTCATTTATTTAAAGAATGGGACATTGCACATTAATGAACAGTACAGCCATACAGTAAACATGCCAGGTTATAGCCCAAGGGCTAGTTTCCACCTGTAGTCCCATGTTGATGTAATCTTGAAAAAGAAAAAAAATACAATAAAATAAAATTAATAGTACAAAAAATTAATAGTACAAAAGGTTAGTAAAACCTAAGGTGAGTAAAACACACAGAGCATGCAACGAAACATGACAGACGATATGTTAAGTATGATCACATTGCTGGTTTGATCTGAGCCATAGTTTCAACTGGCCTTTAAAGGTGGCGAGACTAGGGCATTCTCTAATAGAGGGAGGTAGATTATTCCAGAGGGTGCTTCCCATGAAGGATAAGGTCTTCTGACTAAAGGAAGTTTTTCTAAATGGGACCTCACAGACCTTTTTCGTGATGGCCCGGGTGACACGAGTCGAGTTGGCGGTATGTTGTATGTCAAAAGCAGTTTTTAATAATCGATTAATTGATCGTTAACCTGACCAATTAATCGATTAAGGAAATTGATAAAAATGTGCATCCCTACCCAGCACGTAATCTTTATATATTACATGCCGCCACCACTGAGTAATGCGGTGTTAAGAGGTCATGGCTATTTCCTGTATTTCTGTGAGATCAGGGTGGCCTATAGCAAACACTGGATGTAACCTTCTGTTAACCCTCATTTAAAAAAAGTGCCTAACCACACCCATGATTTACCATAGTTTTCTGAAAACTGTTGCTTATTGGGCTAAAAGGTCTGGTGCTAATATAGCCACTAGCCAGGCCGCCTGTCGCTCTCCTGCAGGGTGAGAGCAGCTAGGACACTCCACCATCTTTGGCTTATTAAAGACAGAATAAACTGGAAACTGAACTCTGATGAGCTCAGGAATTGCAAATATGCAGTGGCACTGTACCAGTTCTTCATCAGGAAACTTTTTAATAGCAAATTCAGTACTCTGCAAAATTAAGACTCGAGCGGTGAATAATACATTATACTGTGAATATTTTGTATTATGCACCAAATCCAAAACAGAGATGTGATGGTGAGTAGCCTACATGGACCCTGCAGTTTAAACAGAGATGTGATGGTGAGTAGCCTACATGGACCCTGCAGTTTAAACAGAGATGTGATGGTGAGTAGCCTACATGGACCCTGCAGTTTAAACAGAGATGTGATGGTGAGTAGCCTACATGGACCCTGCAGTTTAAACAGAGATGTGATGGTGAGTAGCCTACATGGGCCCTGCAGTTTAAACAGAGATGTGATGGTGAGTAGCCTACATGGACCCTGCAGTTTAAACAGAGATGTGGTGGTGAGTAGCCTACATGGACCCTGCAGTTTAAACAGAGATGTGATGGTGAGTAGCCTACATGGACCCTGCAGTTTAAACAGAGATGTGATGGTGAGTAGCCTACATGGACCCTGTAGTTTAAACAGAGATGTGATGGTGAGTAGCCTACATGGGCCCTGCAGTTTAAACAGAGATGTGATGGTGAGTAGCCTACATGGACCCTGTAGTTTAAACAGAGATGTGATGGTGAGTAGCCTACATGAACCCTGCAGTTTAAACAGAGATGTGATGGTGAGTAGCCTACATGGGCCCTGCAGTTTAAACAGAGATGTGATGGTGAGTAGCCTACATGAACCCTGCAGTTTAAACAGAGATGTGATGGTGAGTAGTCTACATGGACCCTGCAGTTTAAACAGAGATGTGATGGTGAGTAGCCTACATGGGCCCTGCAGTTTAAACAGAGATGTGGTGGTGAGTAGCCTACATGAACCCTGCAGTTTAAACAGAGATGTGATGGTGAGTAGCCTACATGAACCATGCAGTTTAAACAGAGATGTGATGGTGAGTAGCCTACATGAACCCTGCAGTTTAAACAGAGATGTGATGGTGAGTAGCCTACATGGACCCGGCAGTTTAAACAGAGATGTGATGGTGAGTAGCCTACATGGGCCCTGCAGTTTAAACAGAGATGTGATGGTGAGTAGTCTACATGGGCCCTGCAGTTTAAACAGAGATGTGATGGTGAGTAGCCTACATGAACCCTGCAGTTTAAACAGAGATGTGATGGTGAGTAGCCTACATGGACCCTGCAGTTTAAACAGAGATGTGATGGTGAGTAGCCTACATGGACCCTGCAGTTTAAACAGAGATGTGATGGTGAGTAGCCTACATGAACACTGCAGTTTAAACAGAGATGTGATGGTGAGTAGCCTACATGGACCCTGCAGTTTAAACAGAGATGTGATGGTGAGTAGCCTACATGAACCCTGCAGTTTAAACAGAGATGTGATGGTGAGTAGCCTACATGGACCCTGCAGTTTAAACAGAGATGTGATGGTGAGTAGCCTACATGAACCCTGCAGTTTAAACAGAAATGTGATGGTGAGTAGCCTACATGGACCCTGCAGTTTAAACAGAGATGTGATGGTGAGTAGCCTACATGGACCCTGCAGTTTAAACAGAGATGTGATGGTGAGTAGCCTACATGGACCCTGCAGTTTAAACAGAGATGTGATGGTGAGTAGCCTACATGAACCCTGCAGTTTAAACAGAGATGTGATGGTGAGTAGCCTACATGGACCCTGCAGTTTAAACAGAGATGTGATGGTGAGTAGCCTACATGAACCCTGCAGTTTAAACAGAGATGTGATGGTGAGTAGCCTACATGAACCCTGCAGTTTAAACAGAGATGTGATGGTGAGTAGCCTACATGAACCCTGCAGTTTAAACAGAGATGTGATGGTGAGTAGCCTACATGGACCCTGCAGTTTAAACAGAGATGTGATGGTGAGTAGCCTACATGAACCCTGCAGTTTAAACAGAGATGTGATGGTGAGTAGCCTACATGAACCCTGCAGTTTAAACAGAGATGTGATGGTGAGTAGCCTACATGGACCCTGCAGTTTAAACAGAGATGTGATGGTGAGTAGCCTACATGGACCCTGCAGTTTAAACAGAGATGTGATGGTGAGTAGCCTACATGGACCCTGCAGTTTAAACAGAGATGTGATGGTGAGTAGCCTACATGGACCCTGCAGTTTAAACAGAGATGTGATGGTGAGTAGCCTACATGGACCCTGCAGTTTAAACAGAGATGTGATGGTGAGTAGCCTACATGGACCCTGCAGTTTAAACAGAGATGTGATGGTGATTAGCCTACATGAACCCTGCAGTTTAAACAGAGATGTGATGGTGAGTAGCCTACATGAACCCTGCAGTTTAAACAGAGATGTGATGGTGAGTAGCCTACATGGACCCTGCAGTTTAAACAGAGATGTGATGGTGATTATGCTGACGATAGAAGAATGCCATCTGTGTCCGCGCATTTAGCGCAGAAAAGACTGGTTTGGCATGCGGCACGCCTACGCCATGCATGTTCAGTACAAATGCGCTTGTGCACGCCCCCAATTTGCATTGCACGCGGCAAGTGCAAAACGAGCGCAAATGCAAAATGACCACTTTTGCGACGATAGGCCTACATTGTTCGTAGGAGCAGAGTAGCAGGCAGATTTCGGGAGGTGGTTCTTATAAATGTACACATTTACCTATTGTAACGGGGTCGGCTCTCAAAATAGAATCAGGCTCGTGTCTAACTGAACCAGACCCGCTACAACAACAACAGAACAACTTTGCACAAGAATTATCACACAAGAAGTCAACAAATAGGAGTAGCTTACCTGGGACAGGTCGGGGCGATGACAGATAGACGGCCTTGGCTTCAATGGATAGCCCAGTCTGTGGTGTGGAGGCTACCTAGAATGAGCTTCCGTCTATAGCAGTGATCCTCACTATTTCTTCGATGAGAGCCGCACTGGCAGGACAAAGTCAATAGGAGAGCCACTTTTACCGCAAAACACCAAAAGCCACCCCAACCAAGCATATCTGCCTACCATTTTTTTGTGTTTTACTGTTTTACACACACACACACACACACACACACACACACACACACACACACACGCACATATACCAGTTTCCCCTAGAAAATCTTTCAGGCCTGGAGGGATTTCGAAACGTACCCCGACGGCAACGGTGGGGGCCATCGTTGCCGACGCTAAAGTTTTAGCTAACCTGTTCACATCTATGTTGGCAATGGCATCCCAAGTATCATCATACTATTATGGGATGCAATGCGAACAGTTGTATTATGGGATGTGCGTTTCCCAGGCAACGACATACGTTGACACGTTTTGGAACAGCGCTGCACGCTGGCACAATACTCCTAAAAGCAAAATGCTTATTGTTTTGAATGATTTGGCACCTTCTATTACTGTCAACACCAGTATTGTTGTATTGTAATAATATGCCATAAAGGTTTATTGAAATTTTGGGGAGAGCAGGGGGGGGGGGGGAATCTAAAAAAAAAAAAAATCTAGAAAAAAAAAATCTAGAGTCTAGAGACAACAGTGACAGAGAATCCGTGGCTTGCTTCACCTAGGTCTGGGGGAGAGAGAATGGCAGCGGAAATGCCACGTCATATAAGCTACCATAAGCCACTCCCACTTCCCGTCTGATAACCTTGTGCAAATAACATAAACGATACGACAGTCCTAACCAAGGGGTATCTGACACACATCTCGACCTGTGACATTATACTGTTGTGTATTTGTACATACCTTAGTACTGTTGTCCATCACATTCTGCCATTTCTTTCTTCTGGCCATCACTGATGGTGACAGTAAAATGCATTGTGCTTAAAAATAATTATTAGTAATTATACAAATTATAATCATTGCTTGCTGTCTGAGGAAGAGGATTTACTTACATTCATGCATCAGTGGATCTGAGGTCTTTTGATAGCATCGTTAACGGCAGCTCATCGATCATTGGAATTCATTCTGAGTTGTGGAGACTTGCTGAATGGAGAGATGGTGTTTGTGAGGTGGGACACAGAAAAGACAAGTCACATAAATAGATATTTCACCCTCAATCTCAGTAGCATCCTTCTCCTTGCAGGCCGTGAAAGTGGCAATCGTCTCATGCATATTGTACAATCTGTGCAGCAGTGTTTGTGGGCTCAGCCAGCACAGCGCTGTGAAATCTACATCTTTACATTCAAATAGGTCTCATGGGAAGTGGCTTATCTTTGCATTCAGCACAGATGGATCAGCTTTCCCTTCTCTACTTTGTTTGCTTGCTGATGGTGGTGAGTGAGGAGGACACTTTCATGCTATTTTGGAGGAGTGTCTGTTTGGCATGTATTCAAACGCAGGCCTAAACGTTGCCAACGCTGGTGTCATTTAATGCATTGATACCTGATGCGGCATTTGTGTGTGTATCCCTTTAAGACCGTGAACCGCTTAAAGGGATACACACACAAATGTGGGATATACTGTACACGCAAATGCTGCATCAGGTATGTAAGGGATAATGTATATTGAGGCGGTGATTACGGGGGAAATAATGACCGACAGGTGGATTGAGGTCATTATTTCCCGGTCATTATTTCCCAGTAATCACCGCCTCAATATACATTATCCCGCTTAGAACACGGCCTACAACTAAATCATTCAATAATCTGACAAAAATAATTATTCAAATATATTTTTTAATAGCGTTTTCAACGACAAAGCGGTTTCATTCGTAATTGGCACACAAGACACCACAGCTGCAACTGGTTGGCCTAATTAGTAGTGGCTTGCTGACAAAAGGCTCTTATCAACTGATTAATCCAGGTGTGGCAGAGCAGCGGTCGGTTGTCGAGAAATAATGACCGGTGAATATTGTTGATTGACCAATCAGAATCGAGTATTCAAGAGAGCCGTGTTCTAACAATGGGTTAATGCATTGCTTACCGTCAACTAATCCTATGAAAATAATAATGCGTTTGCTTGACTTCCGTTACTTTCTGACATCCCATGTACCGTTTTTAGCCGTCAACCCGGAAGTCATTGGCTCCAACTGTAAGTTAAAAACCTTGAAATCCAGCTCACAAAGACAGTTTCAATCTTAAAAATCACTCACTGAAAAGTCAGACTGTTGGAGCAGCTATTACCAAATCAAATTAAAATGGGAACAAATTATTCAACGTGCAACGTAACTAATTTCCTGAGATCGCAAACGTGTTTACAGCTGGCTTATGAAGTTGTTTGAGGAAAAAGTGCATCGCGATGATGAAATATCCCGTCTACTTTCATCATTTTAATGAATATCATTATAGGCTAAGTCATGATGAGGAATAAACCTTGTCATTTTTGTTCAGATGAAAATTGTCCTCAGTTAAACAGACGGGAAAAAAACATCAGAGCTCACAAACAGTTGAGAACAGATCAGATAGCAGCAAAATTATACATGTATAAATTACGGTAGGTATAAATTGGGCACAGAAACAGTAACCTGACGCTGCCAGATGGTTTATTTTATCATGATCTTGCATGAATCCAGCTGCCTTAGTTGCAGGTGACACAAACAGCTGCCTGTTCCTATTCTCACCCAGTAAAGGTCGCCCTCCCTCTTCATAGATCTGGCCCATTCTGTAGGTTACAAAAATATGCTACTTAAAATGTGTTTGTTTTGCCTGAAGGGTTCCCAACACACATCCAGTAGGAGCTGCTTCTACATTATCCACTGACAATGTTACAGCACTCGTGATATAAGTATGCCACTAGAGACCTATTATGAGTATGACTGTTACATGAGCTTCATCATCATAATGTCATGCATATTGCATGATGTGGAGAAGACCTATTAACTGGAATTATGGCTATTATCAATCTCTCTTTTTCACTGAACCTCTGTTAGCAGCTGATTTGACACTGTGGGAAATAAAGTCAGCTCAAACGTTGATGTTTTCTCTTTTCTTCAAACAAATCACTATAGAAGGACTTCAAATGCAACTTTTAAAAAACAAATATAACCATCAAAATGCCTATTTTAGAACGGAGAAAAATGTATGTACATTTCCATTGTAAATATCAAGTCTATAAATGGATTTACATCCCAGCTGGCCAGGTGAACTCCAATTGTGGCTCTGGGGTTTGGCAGACTCGACGTTGCATCTGACTCACCAATCAGTGTTGATTTAGCAATTCCAGAGAGGGAGGTAGGGAGGGATGGATGGATAAATGAATAAATTCTATTATTATTATTATTATTATTATTATGATTATTATGATTATATATTTTTAGTGCTCCTATATCAGGCCGACTGGAGTTATATTTATTGGGAAGAATTTCCACTCCATTAACTACCATTGTGCTAAATGTCATGTCTCACAGTGATTTGAGAAACAAACGAAGAAGAGGAAGAAGAAACCAGCACATAAACAAAAGGCCCTATGACCTTGAACCAATGTCAGACTATTTTGATGTTTAAAGGCACAGTCAATGTCCACTATGTCCTTTGAATTGTAAATGATCGCAGACAGGTCCATGATGCAACATGCACACAGTCTTTATCGTCTACTCTATGGAGCGAAAAACAGAGAAACGGATTGAAAGCTAAGATAAATAAATAAAGAAAAGAAAAAAGAAAAAACACCCCTCGGCAAAGCCGTCAAGAGGACTTTGAAGTTATCTAACATGTCCTCAGAGAGACTTTGATGTTAAAAGAAATCCTCTCAGTGTCAAATTCCCATGAAAATAATTGTCAGCCTGTGTTTGTGAGCACCTTGACTGCCCTGTGGGTGCAGGCACCAAGCTTCTTATTATCTGATTTGGTTCAAAACGTTTCATAAACCCTCATCGTGTTGCAGTTGATTTTGCTGCATTCCCAGGATATGACTGAAGTTCACATTTTGAAGATAAGAATATTCGAGTCCTCAGTTTGGATTGTGTTGATATGTAATTCTAAGCACGTGTAAACAGAGTCAGATATGCTGCTTGTTTACTGAGCGTTAGGATGGAATGTGGTGGGATGAGGATGCATGATAGTGAGTGAAACTACATTGACTTTAAAAACTCCACCTGTTTAGCACCAAAGTGTGGCAGAAGTGAACTAAGATAACGGCCAAACAAAATATTTAATTCATGTATTGACTCAGCCACTACAGAAAAATCACCAAGCTGCTTGGTGGTAGGACGCACAGCGGTGGCCGATGTGGAGCACAGACTCGAGCAAGGGTGACCCAGGGGCGTTTCTAGGGAGTGGCCAGGGGTTGCACTGAGGAGTGACGATTGGCTGAGAATACTAGGGTAAGCCAAGCAGAGGCAGAGTAGGGCGGGTTTTAACAAGAAGAGATGTGTGGTCGCGGTCGACCCGCGTCACACACTTTGGTAACCGTCTGGCTAGTGCCTCACAAGGGGAACTCATCATCCTTCTTTGTCAATATGTAAGGGTTAATGCAGGGTTAATGCACTTCGCAGAGGCAACCATTCACGCCTCCACGTCGTCCAATAATTTCTGATAATGGACACCTCGTCGTGCATTAACCCGCTTATACCATGGTCACTTGCCAAAGAAACAAAACAAGACCATTAATTTATATTTCCATGCATTTTGCAATGAAAATCTAGTTTTCATAACCTTGGATATGAGTTGAGAACCGGCGAGACAAAATAGTCCCCTCGGCTGCTCAAGATTAGGCTATCATTGGATAAAATGGCCGCTTAGTGCCTGCACCTGGCACAATTCTAGAGTCAAGCTAACTAATAATTTAGCCAATTGTATGTAACATACGAAATGAAAGCAAACGGCAATGTCTAAGAATGCAACGCCATGTAACTGGCTCGTTAATTCTCGCATTCAAGGGAATTACATTAACGTCTGCGGGTCTTATAAGACGTAAATGGCGCGAGGCTGGAGTAGACTGAAAACCATCAGCTTTCTATGTTGGAGTCCAGGTATGTTTTGTGCAAGGATGTCTCTCAGTGTGTTGCTGTTAACTGCCCATTTCGTTGTTTTCTTTTTGTTTATCTCGTCTTTTCCCTCTTGGACTTGATTTGTATCAGTGATAAGAGGCCTGGCTGCTGGTTGCTGCAAGTTGTAAACAGAGGGTTTGACAGTTGACAGCTGAGAGCCCGGTTTCTGTCAGCTGACCAGAACGAAAATCAGATTTCTAAATAGCCGTTATTTTAATAAACTGAGCACTCAGGGGTAATCTAAATAGTTATTTTGACCGACTACATTTTTTCCTAAACTTATTAAAAGTGCCATATTTAGCGTGAACGGTGGTATAGAGCTCAAACGTCTCTGTCGTGATCCTGGCTCATTGATATGAACGGTAAAGAGACCATTTAGCTAGGTGTACATTATCACTGTACATTATCACAAATTAATGGACATCTTGCAGCCAATCAGAATCGACTATTCACCTAGACCATGGTATAAGAGTAGATTAATATCTCTGTGAGCATTTGCCATATGTCAGCTTCTCATGTCAGGTTGAGAGATGCATAATAGGCCTAAATTAATGTAAGTCTAATAAAGTTGACTAATATTCCTATAGGAATTTGTGTCCGTGGTGGGCTACTTATTAATCTCCTATAGTAGGCCCATTACTATAACATTGGGACATTGCATAGCCTATTCAGTGTGATGTACCATTACAAAATATATAGCAGTGGTTTCCAAATTTTTTGTCAATATGTAGGCTACCAATTGAGCCGTTTTGTCATGACAATATGTAGGTACAGCTGTTAGTTAGCCCCGGCCTCACTCATGCCTGCGTGTAGATGATTCTTTCTCCTATCTAACACAACTGATTATTCAATTAAAATAATTTGGGTGACTCCCCTTTAATACAAAGACATTAGTCACTGGCCCACTGTATTGTGAGTGAAAAAAATAAATTCATACTAACTCAACCAGTAGCAGTTAGCTTAAACTCCTTTTCATTATCTTTAATGAGACACTTCAACTCCTTTCTTCTCCTTTTTTACTTAACTTGACATGGATTCTGACCGTTTTTCATTGAAAAAGTTGACAGTTTTACCTGTGTTGTTTACCTGTGAACCAGTGTTAGCTGCTCTGGTGCCCTCTGGTGCCGCTGTCATGCTGTGTGGCTGGGCTGGCTGCCTGGCGTGGCGACGTCACCAAAGAAAACTGCACAACATCCGTGGACGACGTCAAGTCAATCCAAAATAGACTTTTCATTGAACTGCCTGCGGTGTTTTTGCACTGTGGCCTCTCTTTTCCCCTTTTGTCACCGGGCTCCACTAACCTAAACCTGAATCCGGAGTGACAGCAACGCTAAGCTAAGCTAACGCTAGTGACAGCAACGCTAGCTTCTTCTTCTTCTTCGGATAGCTGTCCGGCAGACTAGATGCCTTACAGCACATTGCTGCCTCTCACTGGTCGGAAATATTACTGTTTATGGTATTTCTAATTCCACAGGAGTACACTTGTGTGGCAGCGATGAATTCAAGGTCTGCTTTCACAGTCCTTGCCTGATTCTCAGTGGGATTCAGCAGGCTCTTCATTGATACAGTCTTTGTGCCCAGGCTTAACACAGCAGCATACATCCTTTCTCTTTCTTGTGTGTAACAGTTACATTCCATGAGTACGTGTTTCACAGTTTGTTGTTTTTCAGCAACGCTAGCTAAGCTAACGCTAGTTTTTTTTAGCGCAGTTTTGACATGCGTGAACATTACGTGACCTCCACAGCTCAGCTGGTGACCTCTTCACGTAGTGACACCTGCCGGGCGCGTGCTGCACGTCAGCATTTAACTTTTTTTTTTTTTACCATCTTTCCGGCACACCCCTTGCAAACTTCTAAAGTTAGTTGTGAATGGGAATCATTGAATTATAGGGTTTCTTCTTATGTCTGTCAAACAGGTCTGGCACTTCTATTGCTTATTCAGCCAGCACAACTACGATGAAATGATTGGCTGCAGCAGAACAGCTGGTGAAGGTGAAGGTGAGCCCTGGAACCCATGTTGTTCAAGTCATTTGATAGCCATGAGTCATGCACACATTCACCTCCCTGCAGAGCACAAAACGCCTGTAATGTCGTTGTAAGACAGACTGGACTTATTGCTGCTGCCCGCTATGAGAAATAACTCACAAAGAAGAACCGACTGCAGGAAGAAGAACATATGAAACAGTGCGGTAGATTCAGCAGCACGAGGGGAAACGTGATGATGATGGTGTGCTGCTTGTTCACCTTGTGGATGGGAACTCTGCTCCAGTTTGCTCATGCAACGATCTACACCAACGACTGGGCTCTGAGAATCACCGGGGAGCGCGAGGCTGCAGACAGGATAGCAGAGAGATATGGATTTACTAACCTGGGCCAGGTGAGTGTGATGATGATGATGATGATGATGATGACGACGCACAGTGAAGAAGCCCAAACTTTAGGGACAGACTACCACTGTCTGCACCCATCAGTCTCTTTCATGTGTGGGAGGATAATAGTCTGAAAGTGTCGTTTTACAGCCAAACTGCCTCAGAAATATACCGTGAATAGGGAGATCTTCCACATTTTGAGTAGGCCTAGTAGCCCCTTTTTCTCAAAAATAATTATAATATACATAATTACATATTATTACATAATATATAGGCTATGTGTGTGTGTGTGTGTGTGTGTGTGTGTGTGTGTGTGTGTGTGTGTGTGTGTGTGTGTGTGTGTGTGCGTGTGTGTGTGTGTGTGTGTGTCCCATCTACATCTGTGTCATACAGGCTACAAAACATAAACACTTATTAGGATGGTAATTTCATTTTCAGTTAAAGTGCAAGGGATGTTCAGTGTGTTTATGAAGCCCAGCTAGGATACCAGCTAGCTGCCTGCCAAAACTGAAATAACCCAATCTAAATTCATCTCATGAAGACGGGCCAGGAGGCATGTTCATCCTCTTCAGGGAGTTAGGCTAAAGTCCATCTCTGCTAACAGTTTCACTCAGACTTGACAGAGACAGTCTGCCACTAAACCCAAAGCAAACAATCATAGTGTGTTTGTGTTGTGGGTGGTGTCATAGTGTATTTGTGTTGTGGGTGGTGGCATAGTGTATTTGTGTTGTGGGTGGTGTCATAGTGTATTTGTGTTGTGGGTGGTGGGTAGCAGAAAAAAAGTGGAGGAATATAATATGATATAAATAAGTTCTGCACGACATAGGCCTATTTGGCATTCAGGTGGTCATGTCGTAGTTAACTAGAAGCCACGATGTAGCTAATGCTAGCTAGTGAGACCGTTGGGAATATCAAAATGTTCCTCAGACATATTATAAGATGACTATGAAAAGCTATACACATGATACCACATCTAACTTGCTCATATTTAATAGCCCATAATAATTTCGTTGGTACTTACAATTATTAACTGTCCCAAAATTACAAAAAGTAACGATCCAAATTTGAGGTAACGGTCATAAGCTACTGCAAAATGTAGTAGTTGAACTACTAGTTTAATTAACGCTACACCCCCCCGACACTGTTATTATGGAAAGTCTCTTCTTCTGTGGCCGTCTGCATCACTTTTTATATCACAAGTCAGCAGGTCGCCATCTAGAGGCCCCCGCCTGTCCGGATGTCGTGCAGAGTGAGAGAATGATTCAACACTGTCTCCTCTCTGCCAAGTCTCACAGCTGTTCCCTCACCTCTCTCACCTCCCTCTGCTCCCCCATCAGCCTCATCTCATATTAGCAGAGTACTTGACCTTGTAGACTCAAGACTCAATAGTTCATTGTCATTTATGTTGCCAAGAATTTATGTGTGCCCATAATATACAGTACATAATATACATATATCCATTACTAATGACAGCAATAAATACATCAATCAATCAGACAAGACTAGTTAATAGACCTACAGGAGTGGGAAAAGTGTCAAGGGTCAGATTAAAAACGATCAGTAAAACCAATCAAATAGAAATAACGAGCTTTTGATTTGTAGAGCCGAGGCCTATAAAATTGTACACACGTACTGCCTTGTTAGGATAGGTGCTGTACAGAGATGGGGACTTGGACTTGAGACTTGGACTTGAGTCGCACTTAAGTCACACACACACAGTGACTCGAGACTTGACTTGAGACTCGTCCTCAAAGACTTGAGAGTTGACTTGGACTTGAGATTTGGGACTTATGAACAATCTTTATTTTTGTGTGTATTAACATTAAGGAGGTCTACTAATAATAATGTCATCTAATCAATGCTGATATTGTATGCTAATAGATAAAGGAGTGAGGATAATACAGTACATGCTTTGAATCCCTTAGTTTTAGCTATGCAGTGTTCTAAGCAGACTGGATGGCATGCAGCAGATGATAGAATGCTCATCCATAAGAGACTTGACGTGGACTTGTGACCAAAGACTTGAGACTTGACTTGGACTTGTAAAAAATGACTTGTGAGCATCTCTGGTGCTGTAAAGCGAGGGGTCTTGCTGCCTTGTTAGGATAGGTGCTGTAAAGCGAGGAGTCTTGTTAGGATAGGTGCTGTAAAGTGAGGGGTCTGATAGGTGCTGTAAAGCGAGGGGAGGTGCTGTAAAGTGAGGAGTCTGATAGGTGCTGTAAAGCGAGGGGTCTGATAGGTGCTGTAAAGTGAGGGGTCTGATAGGTGCTGTAAAGCGAGGGGTCTGATAGGTGCTGTAAAGCAAGGGGTCTGATAGGTGCTGTAAAGCGAGGAGTCTGATAGGTGCTGTAAAGCGAGGGGTCTGATAGGTGCCGTAAAGCGAGGGGTCTGATAGGTGCTGTAAAGCGAGGGGTCTGATAGGTGCTGTAAAGTGAGGGGTCTGATAGGTGCCGTAAAGCGTTACATTGCTGTAGTGCTGAGGTCACAACTTTAAACAAAGCCATCTGGGAATAAACTGATCATGTGACCATCATGTATTCTCATCATCCTCCACTGCAGTCAAGCTGTTTTATTGACCATCAGTACTTCTCTTCAGTTTTACAAACAGTCTTGCTTAGGCCTTGCTAACGTCGTCGCCATGGCGTTATGGTAAACCAGGGTGCACACACACACACACACACACACACGCGTGCACACACACACACACACACACACACACACACACACACACACACACACACACACACACACACTGGCTGGAGTCTTACGGCTCAGGTTGCCCTTGGCTGAAAAAGTATCAGTGGTGTAAGGTAGCCTCTTAATGAAAGATAGCAACACACTGGCTTTATAATTTAACAGCTGTTTAGTACAGTGACACATATGAGCAGCACACCTTCACCTGAACACAAAGAGGTTTGATAGGATTTGACATTTTGTTTTTGTCAGATTGGAGACCTGAAGAACTGTTATAGTTTTTGTTTTTGTCAGATTGGAGACCTGAAGAACTGTTATAGTTTTTGTTTTTGTCAGATTGGAGACCTGAAGAACTGTTATAGTTTTTGTTTTTGTCAGATTGGAGACCTGAAGAACTGTTATAGTTTTTGTTTTTGTCAGATTGGAGACCTGAAGAACTGTTATAGTTTTCACCACAGCGGCACGCTGAGACGCTCCACTGTGTCCAACAAAGAGGTGACTGTCCGCATCGCCAAGGAGACCAAGGTAACAGGATCCAGCCTGACGTGTCTTCAGACTCTGCTCGATTATTAATCAGCTGCATGACAGCCAGTACAACCCCCAACTTCCACAAATACACACACGCACGCACGCACACATACACACGCACGCGCACACACACACACACTAGAGCTGGGCTCGGGCTGAATTTTCCTTACCGAACCCGACCGAGCCCGTCACATTATTAGCCGAGCCCGGCCCGGCCCGACAGGTGTCAATTGATAATCTGTCCGAGCCCGGCCCGAACCCCCTCCCTGATTTTTTTTTTTCCCCTCGGAGCGCAGCGAGCGCATAATTCAATGAGTCTGTCCAGCCTATAAGTATAAACAGCCCTATATAATCCCAAACCAAAATCAGTCCTCGTAATTCAAAGCAGTCAATGATTAATACGTAATGTACAAAGCAAAGCACCAAACAGCCTAAAATTTGTGCGTGCCGTGCACTGCCCACACAGTTCCACATCGCTGAAAGAAGTACTGCACGGTGAGCCAACACGCAGCTGACTCCGGGCAGAGCAGCAGAGTGCATGTCTGGGCGTGTTTCATTCGATGCCTTCAGGTGCTTTCATTAACGTAGTAAATTAGCTCAGGAGCTGATGATAGATATATTTGAAGGCAAAAACAAGTGACTGATTACGTGACCGAGCCCGGCCCGAGCCCGAACGCGACTTCAATGTTTCTGTCCGAACCCGGCCCGTAAGTCGGGCCGGGTACGGGTTCCGAGTCCGACGGGCCGGGTAGCCCTGCTCTAACACACACACACATACACACACACACACGCACACACACACACACACACACACACACACACTCTATACATGCTCACACCCACTAACACATAGATGCCAAGACTTCATTTTCATAGTGCAACACAACACCCTTTATGCAGCAGTTGCATTTAAAGAACCATACCGGTGTTTCGTCTAGTGGAAATTCTAATTGGCTGGTAACTTTACAATCTAGCAGCCATATTGGCAGGTGGTCAAAAAAGTGAATTTCAAGCCCTGCAGGGAGAGCAGGTGGTGACATAGGAGTGAGTGAGAAAAGGATCAAATATTGGTGGTTAAGACTGAATAATGACATCACAACTGTTAATTTAAAATGAGTTATTCCTCTAAACCTGGCTTCAAATGCCCCAAATCTTTCACGCTGGCGCCGTTCGGCCCCTCAGCAGAATTTGGTAGCGAGGACATTTTTTTGTGATCCTCTCTATCATCAAAGTTCCTGGGTTACGGCATGACAATATTTGTTCGGCCCCCGGCAACAATGTGGGTTTCTCATGTGGCCCCCCCATGAAAACTAGCTGCCCACCACCCCTGATCTAAACCCTGTGTTGCTCTCTGGAGGTGGAGTGGCTCCAGCAGCAGGTGGTCCTGAGAAGAGCCAAGAGGAACTCCAGAGCCAGTCACATCTACTCCATCGACATCAAGACCAAACACATTCCCACCGTCCATCTCCCGTCCAACCACACCCACGCGCTGTACTTCAACGACCCACAGTGGAACAGCCTGTGGTACATCGTGAGTCCCATCTTCTTCTCTTTGTTCATTTCAAGTAAAAAAACACAAGACGCATAAAAAAACCCAGACAGACAAGAGCCCAAAATAGAGGCGTATTTATTCTCTTAATAGCCCGAGCTCGGGCTAAACTGATGTCCCCCCCTCTTGACTCCACAGCACTGCAGCGACGAGTCCAAAGCCTGCCAGTCTCACATGAACATCGAGGCGGCGTGGAGGAGAGGCTACACGGGGAAGGGTGTGGTGGTGTCTGTGCTGGATGACGGCATCGAGCGAGAGCATCCGGACCTCAAGCCAAATTATGTAAGTGCCTTCAGGGACGGGACTCGGGACGGCCTCGTTAATCATAAGCTATTTGGCCGAGCTCTCCGAGCGAGAGTGCGCCGCCCAGACAGATATCTGCAGGCAGAGCTTCTGGGCCAGAGGGTTGGAAAGGTCGACTTAAGAGAATTGGAATGGACATTAAATGCCTCATCCACTTTACTGTCTAGTTGACTGCTGAATAACGCTCTCTGCCATTCGTCTGCTGAATAACGCTCTCTGCCATTCGTCTGAGCAAATAGGAAGAGATGTGCATCTTGATGTGCTCTTACTATCTGTAGAGACAATGCGGAGCGCGTCGTCATTCAGAAACCACGCCCAAAACGGGGGGAAAACACAAACTCCCGTCCAATCCTGGCATTCTCCTATGTCGCGTGCATGGCCGGGGTGTTGCACAAAAAGATCATATATACGGAAGATGAACACTCCAACTTACTTCATTGACAGCAACATCCACATTTTTCTTCTCGCCTCTCGGGAGTACAAAAAAACTTTAACTGGCGATTTCTTACATTTGTTGTCTGCGCAGCCCCACCACACAACAGCTTTTAGCTATGTTTAATTCAAGGAAAATGACGCTGGTGTGTGGAAATGAACGGAGCTTTTCCCCCGTGATGGGAGTGGCCTATTTCATGCAGTGTCTCTATCCATCTGTTGCAGGACCCTCTCGCCAGTTACGATGTGAACGGGAAAGACCAAGACCCGTCTCCATACGATTCCAGTCAGAACTAGTCAGTACTTCTTACTTCTATAACACCGCTTGCTCTTTGCACCTGTTTCGCAGATCCCATTCCCTGTCGTCATTTCATATTGTCACGTTAATTCATGCATGCTTCTCCCCTCCCATTTTCGGCAATTGCGTGCATAATATGAATATGCATATTATACTGTACGCACCAGCCTGACTGATGTCTGCTCACTGGCTCGATGTAACACAAATAGCCTGTCTTCATGCATATGCATCTAACCTCCTGCTCTGTTCTTCTCCTCCTCCTCCTCTCTGGCAGCCATGGGACTGAGTGTGCGGGGATGGTTGCTGCTGCCGCAAATAACTCTCAGTGCACAGTGGGCGTGTCTTTCCATGCCCGGATAGGAGGTGAGTCAAATACCTCTCAGTGCACAGTGGGCGTGTCTTTCCACGCCCGGATAGGAGGTGAGTCAAATACCTCTCAGTGCACAGTGGGCGTGTCTTTCCACGCCCGGATAGGAGGTGAGTCAAATAACTCAGTGCACAGTGGGCGTGTCTTTCCACACCAGGATAGGAGGTGAGTCAAATACCTCTCAGTGCACAGTGGGCGTGTCTTTCCACGCCCGGATAGGAGGTGAGTCAAATAACCCTCAGTGCACAGTGGGCGTGTCTTTCCACGTCAGGATAGGAGGTGAGTCAAATAACTCTCAGTGCACAGTGGGCGTGTCTTTCCATGTCAGGATAGGAGGTGAGTCAAATAACTCTCAGTGCACAGTGGGCGTGTCTTTCCACGCCCGGATAGGAGGTGAGTCAAATAACTCTCAGTGCACAGTGGGCATGTCTTTCCACGCCCGGATAGGAGGTGAGTCAAATACCTCTCAGTGCACAGTGGGCGTGTCTTTCCACGCCCGGATAGGAGGTGAGTCCGTGTGACGGCTTCAAGCTTGAATTTGAAATTTTTCTTTATTTTTAATACAGGGACAGTGTACAAGAACATTAACCCTATAAAATAGGGAGAGATGCATCATACCAGGTTATAGCAGAAATGCTATTTTCCACCCGTAGTCCCTTGACGGCTGCAGGGCTCCTTGACGTCGGAGACGTCTCATCTAAAGGTTCTGATGTTTCCTTCTCCCTCTGTACCTGTAGGCATCCGTATGCTGGATGGAGATGTGACGGACACGGTGGAGGCCCAGGCGCTGAGCTTCAGACCGCAGCATATAGATATCTACTTAGCCAGCTGGGGGCCAGAGGATGACGGCACCACTCTGGAGGCTCCCGGGCCTCTGGCTCGTCTGGCTCTACAGAACGGCATTCAAATAGTGAGGGAAAGAGGGAGAGAGGAAAAGTGGAAGAATATGCGTGCAAGAAAGAAAAGAGAGAAAGAAAGAAAAAATGGCTTCCTTGCTGTGCGTGTTTGTGTATGTATGCATGAGGGATTGAAAGTATGAGAGGTGTGTATACATACGTACGTACGTGTGTGTGTGTGTGTGTGTGTGTGTGTGTGTGTGTGTGTGTGTGTGTGTGTGTGTGCACAAATATTAAACAAGTGTTGTTGTTTGTGATTGTGTCTCTCACCTCCGGCTGTATATTTACTTCAAGGGCTTGTCTTTATCTCCTTATCAATATGTAAATATGTCTTTATCTCCTTATCAATATGTAAATATGTCTTTATCTCCTTATCAATAT
The DNA here is from genome assembly GCF_964638095.1 of Poromitra crassiceps. Taxonomy (NCBI): domain Eukaryota; kingdom Metazoa; phylum Chordata; class Actinopteri; order Beryciformes; family Melamphaidae; genus Poromitra; species Poromitra crassiceps. Next base: position 14,924,875 of record NC_139638.1, read on the forward strand.
GTAAATATGTCTGTATCTCCTTATCAATATGTAAATATCAATTGAATCTCTCCTGTCTGCTTCCCCGTATTCGTCTCAGGGCAGGCATGGGAGGGGCTCTGTCTTTGTCTGGGCGTCTGGGAATGGAGGGCGCAGAGGCGACCATTGCTCCTGTGACGGCTACACCAACAGCATCTACACCATCTCCATCAGCAGCAGCACCCAGGATGGAAGCAAGCCAGGTTACCTGGAGCAGTGCTCCTCCACCCTGGCTACAGCGTACAGCGGAGGAGGAGCAGAGCACTCCAGGATCGTGAGTCACATTAGAAATCGGCAGTATCCAGCTTATTTTTGAATGCCCCGCTGTCAAATAATCATGGCTGCAAGATCCGGTTTAGAACGTGACTGATTGTAAATGGTAAAATGGTAAATGGCCTGCATTTATATAGCGCTTTTATCCAAAACGCTTTACAGTCAGTAGGTACATTAACCCATTCACACACCGATGGCGGCAGGTTACCACGCAGGGTGCTGGCACACCATCAGGAGCAATTTGGGGTTCAGTATCTTGCCAAGGACACTTCGACATGCAGACTAGACTGGAGGAGGTGGGAATCGAACCACCGACCTCTTTTATCCAAAGCGATTAGTGGACGACCTGCTCTACCTCCTGAGCTACAGCCGCCCCATTGATTGTTGCAGCTTGCGCATTTCCTCGTTAAAACTCAATAAAAACACAGGAAATGGTCAAAGTTCAAGGTGTTTTCATTCGTAGATGTTGCATGGATAGGCACGCCCCCCCCCCCCCCCCCCCCCCACCCAAGGGATCAGCCGAGCTGCATTTTGGTCAACAAACCACGTCACTGGGTGGCAACGGCAATGGAACCCTATGCAGCCTGAGTTTGAGGTCTGACTCTAGCCGGCTGACCGTGTTTATAATTTAAAAACTGCGACAGTTCACACAACTTTAACACGACGTGCATATATTATACATCCAACTCTTGAGCTACTTCTGCTCTCACTCAGAATGTCAAAATATAAGTGATGTGATGTATACTTTTTGAGATATCAACGTTTGTTTGGCACAACTCGTACTAGTTAACTGCCACGGGGGTTACGCATTTTTGGGTGGCAGTGACGTCGCGCTGATTCGTCCTATTCACCTTATGTAGCCCCGCCCACTTGACCCAGTTGTGTTATGACTTCCTGTTCAAAACAGCGTCTGTTTTACCTGCTCACTAGTACTGTGCTGTCACAGGAAGTGTTCTGTTTTACCTGCTCACTAGTACTGTACTGTCACAGGAAGTGTTCTGTTTGACCTGCTCACTAGTACTGTGCTGTCACAGGAAGTGTTCTGTTTGACCTGCTCACTAGTACTGTGCTGTCACAGGAAGTGTTCTGTTTGACCTGCTCACTAGTACTGTGCTGTCACAGGAAGTGTTCTGTTTGACCTGCTCACTAGTACTGTGCTGTCACAGGAAGTGTTCTGTTTGACCTGCTCACTAGTACTGTACTGTCACAGGAAGTGTTCTGTTTGACCTGCTCACTAGTACTGTACTGTCACAGGAAGTGTTCTGTTTTACCTGCTCACTAGTACTGTACTGTCACAGGAAGTGTCAACACAATTGGAAGTCACTGGCCGAGCCCTGTGTTGGAACATAAGGTGGATAGAACCATAATACTCGTACTCCATGGACCCCCACCCCCTTCTTTTTGCATGCAAGAGATGATGCATATATGATTATATTGCCTGTTCTAGAGCTTTCTAGCACACATCAAACAGGCAACATGCGTCGCAAACTGCGGTAAAAACCCTGATTGAGACGCATATTCCGAATGCGCTGTATACATGATCAAAGAATCCTCAGAAAACCCGAATAATACTGGAATAACCCAGATGGAAAATGCTAAATTCGGAAAAAGGGCAAATTGGGAAAATGCAACTGGAATATGCTGTTTACATGACCCTTATCAAATTCAGAATATTGTCATTTTCCGAATAATAGTGGAATATTGTGTGCATGTAAACGTAGTCAGTGTTTCCTAGGTGATGATCACCATTGGCTGCTAGGTGATTACTACTGGTTGCTACAGTCGCGTGTTGCTAGTCACTTACTAGTTAGTAGTAGCCTACTGTAGATATTGGTAGCAGTTGAAGTCTGCCTAAACTGAAGAATAATACAGTATTAGATGAAAAAAGCTTTTTGCTGAAGCAAGCACACTAATAAATAGTCTGAATATGTGTGAGTGCTGCTGACTCCATTAAGGCCGTTCAGATACAAGATGAAAACATCTCTAATCATAAGAATGTGCTGTCCTGACATCCACAGGTGACCTTGGCTCTGAAGCAGGGCTGCAACAAAGATCATTCAGGGACCTCCGTCTCATCACCCATGGCTGCAGGTGTCATCGCTCTCACTTTGGATGCCAAGTAACCAGCTCTCCCACACTCACAATTTACACACAGTTTGTTTGTGTTTGACACTTCCTGTATGACCGGTCAGTTTGTTTGTGTCTGTATGACCGGTCAGTTTGTTTGTGTTTGACCCTTCCTGTATGACCAGTCAGTCAGTTTGTTTGTGTTTGACCCTTCCTGTATGACCGGTCAGTCAGTTTGTTTGTGTTTGACCCTTCCTGTATGACCGGTCAGTTAGTTTGTTTGTGTTTGACCCTTCCTGTATGACCGGTCAGTTAATTTCTTTGTGTTTGACACTTCCTGTATGACCGGTCAGTTAGTTTCTTTGTGTTTGACCCCTCCTCAGCCCCTTGCTTACTTGGAGAGATGTGCAGCACATTATCGTCCGGACGTCACAAGCAGATCATCTGAACGCTCCTGACTGGCACTTAAATGGGGCTGGATACCAGGGTATTTTTTATAATGCCATATATAACAGCTGTTTTCTCCTTTTCAATATTTACAATCACCAATAGTTTGAAGAAAAATGATAACCTTTGGATTTCATCTGATCAAATCTTATGATAGTCAAGAAGATGAGCTCAGATCAGATCGACTATAGAAAAGCATATTTTGGTCAATGTTCTCTCAGCACGTTTTGGGAAAGCTATAAAACAGCAAGCGCACAAACTAATGAGATATGGTGACTCTGAGCACAACGCTGATAAACGCCCACAAAGTCCCAGGAGTCTGTAAAGTCTTTTATGAGCTACAGTGACTTTTATGTCCTAGCTAATTTATCGTGTGTGTGTGTGTGTGTGTGTGTGTGTGTGTGTGTGTGTGTGTGTGTGTGTTTCTGTCAGTGAGCCATCTGTACGGCTTTGGCCTTCTGGATGCGGAGAGCATGGTGAAGGAGGCGGAGCAGTGGAGACAAGTCCCGCCCCAACGCATGTGCGAGGAGGAGGCTCATCCCATCCCGCTCAGCAGGTAGCGCGCTAACTGCACCGCCCACCACCTGACAGTTGTGAAGGCATCTCTTTGAATTAGCATTTCCCTGGATTCCTCTGCTTTTTATCACACACCTACTCTATTTCTGTCTTCGTCTCTGATGTGGCTCCTTCCTCTCACACTCACTCTCAGGGGTGTCGGCTTTTTATTGCTGCTTTTTCACTAACTGTCACTCTTGATCCGACTCTTCTCTTTGCCACTCAGCTTGTGTCTCTCTGGTGTTGTCTTGTCCACAGAGCTATCTGCCCAGGCTCTGTGCTCAGGTCTGTGTGTCTCTCTGGTGTTGTCTTGTCCACAGAGCTATCTGCCCAGGCTCTGTGCTGAGGTCTGTGTGTGTCTCTGGTGTTGTCTTGTCCACAGAGCTATCCGCCCAGGCTCTGTGCTCAGGTCTGTGTGTGTCTCTGGTGTTGTCTTGTCCACAGAGCTATCTGCCCAGGCTCTGTGCTCAGGTCTGTGTGTGTCTCTGGTGTTGTCTTGTCCACAGAGCTATCTGCCCAGGCTCTGTGCTGAGGTCTGTGTGTGTCTCTGGTGTTGTCTTGTCCACAGAGCTATCCGCCCAGGCTCTGTGCTCAGGTCTGTGTGTCTCTCTGGTGTTGTCTTGTCCACAGAGCTATCCGCCCAGGCTCTGTGCTGAGGTCTGTGTGTGTCTCTGGTGTTGTCTTGTCCACAGAGCTATCCGCCCAGGCTCTGTGCTGAGGTCTGTGTGTGTCTCTGGTGTTGTCTTGTCCACAGAGCTATCTGCCCAGGCTCTGTGCTCAGGTCTGTGTGTCTCTGGTGTTGTCTTGTCCACAGAGCTATCTGCCCAGGCTCTGTGCTCAGGTCAGTGTGTGTCTCTGGTGTTGTCTTGTCCACAGAACTATCTGCCCAGGCTCTGTGCTCAGGTCTGTGTGTCTCTGGTGTTGTCTTGTCCACAGAGCTATCCGCCCAGGCTCTGTGCTCAGGTCTGTGTGTCTCTGGTGTTGTCTTGTCCACAGAGCTATCCGCCCAGGCTCTGTGCTCAGGTCCGTGCACGAGAGCACAGGCTGCTCTGCTGCAGCCCTGCAGCACCTGGTTTACGTGGAGCACGTGGTCGTCCGTGTTACCATCGTTCACGGTCGCCGTGGCGACCTCTCCATCACGCTCACGTCACCTTCAGGCACCACGTCTCAGCTGCTAGCTAACAGGTACATCACCCTCAGGCACCACGTCTCAGCTGCTAGCTAACAGGTACATCACCCTCAGGCACCACGTCTCAGCTGCTAGCTAACAGGTACATCACCCTCAGGCACCACGTCTCAGCTGCTAGCTAACAGGTACATCACCCTCAGGCACCACGTCTCAGCTGCTAGCTAACAGGTACATCACCCTCAGGCACCACGTCTCAGCTGCTAGCTAACAGGTACATCACCCTCAGGCACCACGTCTCAGCTGCTAGCTAACAGGTACATCACCCTCAGGCACCACGTCTCAGCTGCTAGCTAACAGGTACATCACCCTCAGGCACCACGTCTCAGCTGCTAGCTAACAGGTATATCACCCTCAGGCACCACGTCTCAGCTGCTAGCTAACAGGTACATCACCCTCAGGCACCACGTCTCAGCTGCTAGCTAACAGGTACATCACCCTCAGGCACCACGTCTCAGCTGCTAGCTAACAGGTACATCACCTTCAGGCACCACATCTCAGCTGCTAGCTAACAGGTACATCACCCTCAGGCACCACGTCTCAGCTGCTAGCTAACAGGTAGGGGTGGGGGGAAAAATCGATTCACCTAAGTATCGCGATTTTTAATGTCACGATTTTTTTAATCAATCTTTTATTCCAGAATCGATAATCGCAAAAAAAAATTTTTTTTTTTTTTTTTTTTTTTTTTTGTGCTTGCAGTCAGGCCACTCACTGAACAGCAGGCCAGGCGCCGCCTACTGGTTTAGTAGTGGTTTTATTACTTTATTAGTTAGTCTGAAGTAATAATTACACTTCAGGGTTAAAGTGGGTGCATCTCATTGTAAAATTGGACTTCAAACGGCCCAAATCTGGCTTCAAACGGCCCAAATTGGGCTTCAAACGGCCCAAACTTCACGCGCGTCGGCCCATATCGGCCTGGCCTGCTTGGTATCTAATGCCCAGCCTGAATTATGACCCCAGGCCGCCCCTGTTTTTAACTATATCGCCCAGCCCTACTCATGATATATAACATACAGTCTCTAGTGTATGATTAAACTTTTCCCATGTTCTAATCTAGTGTAAAAAAGCAAACAAACTGAAAAAATAAAAGAAAAAAATAAACAAAAATCGCAATAAATCGTAATATCGAATCGCAATAATCGTAGAATCGCAATACTTAAGAATCGCAATATAAATTGAATCGGCACCCAAGAATCGTGATAGTATCGAATCGGGAGATAAGTGAATCGCCACAGCCCTACTAACAGGTACATCACCCTCAGGCACCACGTCTCAGCTGCTAGCTAACAGGTACATCACCCTCAGGCACCACGTCTCAGCTGCTAGCTAACAGGTACATCACCCTCAGGCACCACGTCTCAGCTGCTAGCTAACAGGTACATCACCTTCAGGCACCACGTCTCAGCTGCTAGCTAACAGGTACATCACCTTCAGGCACCACGTAACATAGAACACCACACCCTCTTAGAATTAAGGTGTGGACACCCGACTACGTCGCTCCACTCCCTTAAAGGAACACACCTACCGTACTGTACATTCTGGGGAGATTTTGGCTATTTGCCATATTCCCGATAGTAAGATGAGAAGATAGATGGCCTTCTCTTCTCTGTGTAGTAGAAAAGTAACAACACACAAAGTCTCGTAATGTTGCATTATTAATATTTCATAACGGGGTGAATGCACCAGTCAAAACATGTAGCTACATCAGAGCACGAGTCACAACATGTAGCTACATCAGAGCACGAGTCACAACATGTAGCTACATCACGAGTCACAACATGTAGCTACATCACGAGTCACAACATGTAGCTACATCACGAGTCACAACATGTAGCTACATCAGAGCACGAGTCACAACATGTAGCTACATCAGAGCACGAGTCACAACATGTAGCTACATCAGAGCACGAGTCACAACATGTAGCTACATCACGAGTCACAACATGTAGCTACATCACGAGTCACAACATGTAGCTACATCACGAGTCACAACATGTAGCTACATCAGAGCACGAGTCACAACATGTAGCTACATCAGAGCACGAGTCACAACATGTAGCTACATCAGAGCACGAGTCACAACATGTAGCTACATCAGAGTAATGTTGCATTATTAATATTTCATAACGGGGTGAATGCACGAGTCACAACATGTAGCTACATCAGAGCACGAGTCACAACATGTAGCTACATCAGAGCACGAGTCACAACATGTAGCTACATCAGAGCACGAGTCACAACATGTAGCTACATCAGAGCACGAGTCACAACATGTAGCTACATCAGAGCACCAGTCACAACATGTAGCTACATCAGAGCACGAGTCACAACATGTAGCTACATCAGAGCACCAGTCACAACATGTAGCTACATCAGAGCACGAGTCACAACATGTAGCTACATCAGAGCACGAGTCACAACATGTAGCTACATCACGAGTCACAACATGTAGCTACATCAGAGCACGAGTCACAACATGTAGCTACATCAGAGCACGAGTCACAACATGTAGCTACATCACGAGTCACAACATGTAGCTACATCAGAGCACCAGTCACAACATGTAGCTACATCAGAGCACGAGTCACAACATGTAGCTACATCAGAGCACCAGTCACAACATGTAGCTACATCAGAGCACGAGTCACAACATGTAGCTACATCAGAGCACGAGTCACAACATGTAGCTACATCACGAGTCACAACATGTAGCTACATCAGAGCACGAGTCACAACATGTAGCTACATCAGAGCACGAGTCACAACATGTAGCTACATCACGAGTCACAACATGTAGCTACATCAGAGCACGAGTCACAACATGTAGCTACATCAGAGCACGAGTCACAACATGTAGCTACATCACGAGTCACAACATGTAGCTACATCAGAGCACCAGTCACAACATGTAGCTACATCAGAGCACGAGTCACAACATGTAGCTACATCAGAGCACCAGTCACAACATGTAGCTACATCAGAGCACGAGTCACAACATGTAGCTACATCAGAGCACGAGTCACAACATGTAGCTACATCAGAGCACGAGTCACAACATGTAGCTACATCAGAGCACCAGTCACAACATGTAGCTACATCAGAGCGTTTTGGAGCTGTTGGGATGTGTATTTGGTGACTTAACGGGGGTAGAATACCATTCAATGTGCTAAGCTACCTAGGTGGAGGGGCGGGTCACCAGTTTTCTACTACAGAGACTCCTACATTTCTTTATAATAACCTATATTTATAGCTCAAGTACTCACACACTCCACTAGAGGGGCAAGTGGTGGTCTGATAACTCTACCCTTCTAAGTCCAATTATGTGAAGAGGGCTGTATTTTATAGAGCAGTCGTATCGTGGAACAGCCTTCTGGGTAATGTGCACTACATCAAAGGATAGGCTCGCTTCAAAAGGAATCTTAGACTTCACACACACACACATACAATAAATATCATATTTTAGCCCGCAGGCTAGCTTTGTGCTTGCAGATCTTGCTACATTGTTTTATCTGGTTCTAAATTAGCATAGTTTTCTTTTCTCTTTTCTTATTGTGAGGCATGTTTTTATGATGCACCTTTTTGAGTATATTCTATTTATATATTCTATTTGTATATTATATCAGATGTGATACATATTTTTGTGTATATCCTATTGATTGTCTGTTACGTCATGTATATTGTGGTCTTGGAGCCCAGGAAGAGACTCGCTGTCATCTTGGCATCAGCTAACAGGGATCCGTTTGAATAAACTAATAAACGACACGCACAGAGAAGAGAAGCGCGTCTAAATTATCTCCTCGTCTTACAAAAAAGGCAAATCTCCCGAAAGTGTTTCCGTGTTGCTTTGAAGCTTCATAGTCTCCACCTCATCTGCGAGCATTCATTCAGAGTATTTAGTGAAGAGCTTCCATGCTCTTAAACTCAACTCACTGTGATGGATTCATCTGCTGCTGCACCGCGCGGCCGCGCCTCCATTAGAAAGAAAGAGCAGATTCTGCCAAACACAGCTTGGTCGTTTGCAACAATGATGCTCAAGTTTGCAGAAGCAAAAGCTAATTCATGGGAACGAGTATCTGGGCGAGCTTCTGGCAATCTTTTCATTCCTGTCAATTTGCCCCTAGTGGTGAACATTGGCTAACTTGGGGCAAACTCTGCCACGCTAAAAATACGCCACAAATTATAGCTAGCTTGGGCAAGATGGAACCAATTCTTTCATTTTTGTTTGGCAATGCAATATAAAACAATTGAATGAGCATGATTAAGCCTTATTTTTATTTTTTTCCGAGGACTATATAATAGTTCGGGGGGGAGGACTATTGAGGACTATAGAGGACTATTAGGACTATAGTCATTAAAGCCACTCTTTGTGTTCAGGCCTCTGGACGACTCCGCTGAGGGATTTAACAACTGGGAGTTTATGACAACCCACTGCTGGGGAGAGGCAGCGGCGGGGGAATGGAGTTTGGAAATCCAAGATACTCCCTCTCAGAGGAGAAACGGCACTGAACTAGGTCTGCTCTTTTCTCTTTGTATCATCTCAGTATTATTTTAGCAAAAGACATGAGACATCAAGTTGAACAGCAGCTAAGATACAGTCCAGGTCTCCTGAGACCAGCCTGTTACTCTCTTCTATCTCTGTGTTATTTGATAGGGGCGCTGAAGGAGTGGTCCCTGGTGCTTTACGGCACGTCGGAGGAGCCGTATCCCATCATGCACCGCGAGCAAGCCCGCTCAGCGGAGATGCCCATGGATATAGACCCCACCGAAGAATACAGTGGTGAGTCACCCACTCCACACTGCTCCTTGTCCCAGTGAAGAATACAGTGGTGAGTCACCCACTCCACACTGCTCCTTGTCCCAGTGGAGAATACAGTGGTGAGTCACCCACTCCACACTACTCCTTGTCCCAGTGAAGAATACAGTGGTGAGTCACCCACTCCACACTACTCCTTGTCCCAGTGGAGAATACAGTGGTGAGTCACCCACTCCACACTACTCCTTGTCCCAGTGAAGAATACAGTGGTGAGTCACCCACTCCACACTGCTCCTTGTCCCAGTGAAGAATACAGTGGTGAGTCACCCACTCCACACTGCTCCTTGTCCCAGTGAAGAATACAGTGGTGAGTCACCCACTCCACACTGCTCCTTGTCCCAGTGAAGAATACAGTGGTGAGTCACCCACTCCACACTGCTCCTTGTCCCAGTGAAGAATACAGTGGTGAGTCACCCACTCCACACTACTCCTTGTCCCAGTGGAGAATACAGTGGTGAGTCACCCACTCCACACTACTCCTTGTCCCAGTGGAGAATACAGTGGTGAGTCACCCACTCCACACTACTCCTTGTCCCAGTGAAGAATACAGTGGTGAGTCACCCACTCCACACTGCTCCTTGTCCCAGTGGAGAATACAGTGGTGAGTCACCCACTCCACACTGCTCCTTGTCCCAGTGGAGAATACAGTGGTGAGTCACCCACTCCACACTACTCCTTGTCCCAGTGGAGAATACAGTGGTGAGTCACCCACTCCACACTGCTCCTTGTCCCAGTGGAGAATACAGTGGTGAGTCACCCACTCCACACTGCTCCTTGTCCCAGTGAAGAATACAGTGGTGAGTCACCCACTCCACACTGCTCCTTGTCCCAGCGGAGACCCCGCCCACAGTATGACCCCGCCCACAGTGAGACCCCGCCCACAGCTAAGTGTTGCGTTAGCTGCTTTTCCCTCTCAATGGGGAAATGGAATAGGGAGTCTACATGGCTTCCTTGTTGTTGCCATGATGATGAAGATGCGTTGACTCTGAGTGTGTTTGCCCTTGCAGGACCCTGCGACCCAGAATGCAGTGACGATGGTTGCGAGGGGCCCGGCCCCCAGCAGTGTGTCATGTGTTTACATGTTTTTCTCAAGTTCAAGAACAACACAAGGTTAGAGTGATCTCTCTCACACACACACACACACACACACACACACACACACACACACACACACACACGCATGCAGTGTAGAGTACTTTTAATACATAGATTCTAGAGCAGTGTTTTTCAACCTTTTAGAGTGATCACACACACAGTGTAGAGTAGTCTGAATACATAGATTCTAGAGCAGTGTTTTTCAACCTTTTCTTGTACCAAGGCACACTTTCAACATTGAAAAAAATCCCACAGCACACCTCCACCCCAAATGTTAACAAAACAAAATGAAATGAAATATAGTAGCATCATAGTATGTTCTTTTGATCCCTGTTGTAGTGGGTTCTTCATCTGGCTCAGGTCTGGAAGGACTTTGATCCAGAGGCTGTATATTTTTCATCTTCACATATTGATCCATCCTTGTTGTTAGCATTGTCGCTTGTTCTGACCGCGTCTACCTGCATCTCTTCCTATTGTTATCCTATTCTTTGAAATCAACAAGGTTACATCATTAGGCTACTAATTGCACTACTGCGGTAGCACTCAACGAGAGCTGTATGAAATCAGCTGCTAGGTTTGGCGCAACTTAACATTCATTTTTAAATTTTATGGACCAATAAGTGAAATTGGACAATTTCCCATGGCACACCTGACGATCTGTCACGGCACACTAGTGTGCAGTGGTTGAAAAACACTGATCTAGAGGACACTCTACAATATGGTAATACTGTAGCGAGACAGCCTATGGCACATGCAAATGTGCAATTAAAAATACTAATTTATTCCACATGTTTAAACACCTTTCCATGCCAAAACATGCTTCATAAAGATTCCATAGGGCTGCATGCCTGAAGAATATACGATAAGAAGTCCATGCATTATGGAAGCATACAGGTTTCACTTCGCCACTCAAAGATAGTTGATGAATGTGGACCCAGATCCTCATTTCCTCTGCTATCTGTCAAGACCGAGGCCAACCTCTCTCTATCCAATAGGATGTGTGTATCAGTCTCTCTCTATCCAATAGGATGTGTGTATCAGTCTCTATCCAATAGGAAGTGTGTATCAGTGTCTCTCTCTGTCCAATAGGATGTGTGTATCAGATTGTCCAGCGGGCTTCTGGGGTGACCGCCGGCGCTGTAAGAGGTGCTATTCGTCCTGTGAGAGCTGCACTGGGAGTCGAAGTGACCAGTGCACCTCCTGTCAACCTGGTCGTCACCTGACCGAGGAGACCAATAGCTGCACTGCTAGCTGCGGGGAGAACTACTACCTCGACTATGGTTCGATTTCTTTTCTGCATTCCAGCCATTCTCTGACAAGTTTGTTTTGTCAAAATAGTTTGTGATCACTCTTAATTAATTAGATTGAGAAGTGAATCTTGGACGATCCGGCCCTATGCATATATTACTATTATGATTATATTACAGAGAGGCTGTTTGAAAACAGCCTAGCTAATGAATAGTCTGTTTATGTAAGTGCAGTCGAAGTGTGTGTGTGTGTGTGTGTGTGTGTGTGTGTGTGTGTGTGTGTGTGTGTGTGTGTGTGTGTGTGTGTGTGAGTAAGATTGATGAATGGCTCTGATGTGTATGTGTGTGTGTGTGTGTGTGTGTGTGTATTGTTTGATTTCCCCACAGATGCCAATACGTGCAGAAAGTGCAGTGAAAGCTGCTTGAAGTGCACCTCTTACAGCATCTGCACAGAATGCAAACCAGGCACAAGGTGAAAGACATGATCTGATGCTGCTGGTTAAACACTGCTCCTTCCCTCCCAGCCAGTGAAAAGACTGATTCTCCCTCCGCCCATTCAGAACAATTAGAAAAAGCCCACTCTGCATTCCAATCACATTCAGAACAATTAGAAAAAGCCCACTCTGCATTCCAATCACATTCAGAACAATTAGAAAAAGCCCACTCTGCATTCCAATCACTGAAAGTATAATGTTGAGTTGGACGTTTTCCGGAATACAATGTTCACTGAGTCAGTGGCCCCGAGTGCGTGTAGTGCTGTGCAGTGGCTCGGAAAACTGAGCCTGCAGTCTAATGGAAATGAGTCCTCGTCACGGTGTCACGTGATTGGCTGTGTGTGTGTCTCACGGTGTCATATGATTGGCTGTGTGTGTGTCACGGTGTCATATGATTGGCTGTGTGTGTGTCACGGTGTCATATGATTGGCTGTGTGTGTGTCACGGTGTCACATGATTGGCTGTGTGTGTGTCACGGTGTCACGTGATTGGCTGTGTGTGTGTGTCATGGTGTCACATGATTGGCTGTGTGTGTGTGTGTCACGGTGTCATATGATTGGCTGTGTGTGTCCCGGTGTCACATGATTGGCTGTGTGTGTGTCACGGTGTCACGTGATTGGCTGTGTGTGTCACGGTGTCATATGATTGGTTGTGTGTGTCACGGTGTCACGTGCTCTCTCCGCCCCCTCTTCAGTCTGCAGGGGAACCGGTGCCAGCGGAGCTGTGCGCCAGGATTCTATCACGACGAGCAGGAGAGCAGCTGCACACCGTGCCACAAGGCCTGCGCCACCTGCGCAGGTGAGGTCAGAGGTCAAAGTGTCAGGGCAGGGTCAGCGCTCCTGAACTGTACCCAAACGTCCTGCCTCGTGTTCAAATGTCATTGATGTGTCCATCTACATAGAGCCAGGCAATAATTCCATATGATCATTTATCGTCTTGCAGTGGAATCATAAAGTGATATATTATGATATGGTGACAGACAATAATCTGCTGTCTAAATTGATAAGGACATTTTATGTAACACTTTAGATTAGGGAACACATATTAACGTGAACACATATTACACATTGATCACATATTAACATATTAGCTAATGCATTTTCCCCTCCATAGTGTAATCATTGTGCTCAATATGTAATACTAGCACCTTATAAGCCCCACACTGAGCAAAGCACACTAAAAGCCAGATATGTGCAGCAACTTCCTTGCCGACTGTACCGCAAGGATGACATATTTTTGTAGGCCAACCCAGAAGTCATGCACTTCCTGGTTCCCTCGTAATCGAGGTCAATGTTTTTTTTGGTATTTTCTTTTGTGTGGGGATTTTGGTTAGATGCCTCATTTGCACAAAACACTCTTAAATCTTCTCCTTGAGGTTAGACATTTTAAGGAAAACATAAGCACAAGATTTAAGGGTGTTTTGTGCAACCGATTTTATTTTATGGACACTTTAACTCTGACTCTAAGGAAAATCTGAACTTAAGGTGCTTTTTGCAACCAGCCCCAGAGTTTTGTTTACGAACAAAAACTTGTTTATGAACGTCAATTTGTCTATTTAACATGTGATTTTGCACAATAACAATACCGTGATAATCAATATTAGAAAATAAATCATTACGCTTATCACCCAGCCCTACATCTACATCAAACAAATGGGTATGTTTCCGTATGATGTGCATCAGGTGCGGGTGTGGAAGCATGTAAGCGTTGTGCAGAAGGCTACTTGATGGAGGAGTGGAGGTGTGTGCCGTCCTGCAGTGCTGGCTTCTCTGCCACAGAGCCCAGCCCACAGAGCGCTGACGGCCACAGGGTGTGTAGGAGGTGAGCTCACTGGTGCAGCTCCACGTGTGGGTGCTTTGTTTATCTGCTGATGGCAGGCCTTATTCTGCTGGTTGGCTTCGGAGTGTGCGTGTGTTGTGTGTGTGTGTGCGTGTGCGTGTGTGTGTGTGTGCGCGCGCGTGTGTGTGTGTGTGGTCTTTGTATGTGTGTGTGTCTTTGTGTACATGTGTGCATTTGTTACAGCTCTGTGCTTTCCTCCTCAGGTGTGACGCCAGCTGTCTCACCTGTGTGGGGCAGAGTCGGGGAAACTGCAGCAGCTGTTCCAGTGGCCACCGCCTCCGGGACGGAGTGTGTGTGGTTAGCACTGTGTGTGGAGACGGTCAGTCATCCACATTCTCTTTCCATTTCATGTCAGCTCACTGGCACAGTCTCTAGGCCTCTATAAATATCATGCAACCTGGATCAACTATGTTAGTGCTTATTTTTCTAACGGCCGGCTTTAATGGCGGAAATTAGAACGTTTTGTTTCAAAAAGAAATATCAACCATTAAAAAAGAAAATACACCCACTCTCCTTGACTGCTGGGCTGGCATGGATGTTAAAGTCAAGCTGAACCCAAGAATGACTTTTCTTTTCTTTTAGTTCAAATACCTGGGTATGCAGTGCACCTATTTAATAATGTATGCAAAACAAATCACAACAATCTAATTTCTTTAGTTTTTCCACACTTTTTCACATCAAAAGTTCGTATTTCAAGATTTCATTGATAACAGTAATGTACAGTTTGCTGACGTCACCTAGTACTATCAAATTTCTACCCCATTTCAACCAATCATATCACGACATGCAGCTGTCAATCAAATCTTCATTTCTGGATAATTTTCTCTTCCAAATGAAGTCGAAAATGGCGCCTAGTGCCTGTCATCTGGCAGAATTCCTATCCCATAAACTAACTACTAACTTGGCCAATTGTTAGAAACATGGATAAAAAACAAAAACTATAATCTCTAAGAATGCAAAGAAATGTAACTGGCTCGTTAAAACGCACATTCCAGGGATATTGTATCGTTATAGCAGCGATAATGGCGCGCGCATCCGAGAGCTTGGTTGTCAGGGGTCGCACCTCGGATATTCCAGGCCGACGTGCTGCACTCTCCGCTCGGCAACACGAAGGCAGCTGGCTGCCTGCGGCTCGCTGAGCTCCACTCCTCCCGTCAAAAGGCTCTTCCCGAGGGGAGCGCCACAACACACTGAATCCCACTCGATTTGGAGGCGGAACACGCCAGGATTGGCCAAAGCCCAATCCAGTCCCCAGAATTGTCAAATAAAATCATCGACATGATACTATGACCCGTCTCTCAACCTGTCATCTTAGACAAACTATGTTTTCAGTCTGAAACGGACTCATTATGCACGTGACAAACAGGTTCAGTTCCACTTTAAGAAGAATAAGCATATTAGTAGTACTGAAGTTAGCAGTTATATGAAGACATTTGCTTATGAAATTATTTTTGTGAGAATCATTTATACTGTATTTTTCAAATATTGCCTGATTAATTCCAGATAGCATCCCCCCCCCAAGATATTTTAGAAACAGCTCATTCAATATACATTAATAATATTGAATAATGTTTCATAAGTTATATGGAAATGTATAAAACGGCTATCTCAAATCAAGCAATCTGATTGGTTCACAGCCATGGTATATTGACCATATACCACGTCTATGACGTTATTCCTTTGCACAATTCAGTATCACTCCGTGTCTGAGAAGGGTGTTCAAGCTCGTTCAAGCAACGCTGCAGACCGCTTTGTAATTACCAACTAGTAGTAATTAGCAACTAGTCTCAAAACACCAGTGAATAACTGAAACACTTACTGTAGCAATTGTAAACATGTACAAGTATTTTTTTTTTCAATGGTAAAAATCATTTTGAAATCTGTTGTTCAGTTGTTGAG
>NC_139638.1:14945807-15125807 GCF_964638095.1 Poromitra crassiceps
CAGCAGGGTGGAGGAGCCCACCGACTGGTGCTCAGGCATGGTGGTGGTGCCGAAAAAGACAGGCGACCCCCGCATATGTGTCGACCTCACCAGGCTCAATGATTCAGTGTGTAGAGAAAAATACATACTTCCCTCAGTTGAACAGACCCTTGGCTCATTGGCTGGCGCCCGCATCTTCAGTGAGCTGGACTGTAACATGGGCTTTTGGCAGATCCCACTAGCAGAGGAGTCCGCCAAGTTCACGACCTTCATCACGCCGTTTGGGCGTTTTCATTTGAACCGGCTGCCGTTGATAGCTTCTGCGCCAGAGCACTTTCAAAACAGGATGGTGACGGAAGTGATTGATGGTCTGGAGGGAGTGGTTTGTCATATGGACGATGTTCTGGTGTGGGGGTGCTCACAGCAGGAGCACGATACCCGCCTGCATGCTGTCTTAAAGAAGGCAGAGAAAGCGGGCATAACCCTCAACATGGAGAAATGTGAGCTGTCGAGAGAGGAAATCAAATTCCTGGGTCACGTCATCTCGGCTGCGGGGGTTAAGTCAGACCCAGGGAAGACGGCGGCGGTCAGGGGGATCGCAGAACCCACCAATACAACAGAACTCCGCAGCTTCCTGGGGATGGTGAACCAGCTGGGCAAGTTTATCCCGCTGCTCTCGGAGAAAGACAAGCCTCTCAGGGACTTACTCTCAAAGAAGAACCACTGGTTCTGGGGGTCCGACCAAGCCGAAGCCTTTGACAGCCTGAAAGAATGGCTGACAAGGACGCCGGTGTTGGCCCTATATGACCCGAACATGGACATTAAGGTGTCAGCAGACGCGTCTTCTTTCGGACTTGGTGCGGTACTGCTGCAGAAGGTGGATGGCGACTGGAGGCCCGTCGCTTATGCGTCACGATCGCTCTCACCTGTGGAACAGAGATACGCTCAGGTGGAGAAGGAGGCCCTGGCGCTCACGTGGGCCTGCGAGCGGTTCAGAGACTTCCTCATTGGCCTGCACTTTGAGTTAGAGACGGACCACAAACCGCTGGTGAGCCTCCTGGGGGCCCAGGCTTTGGACTCTCTGCCCCCCCGAATCCAACGTTTCAGGATGAGACTCATGAGATACTCCTACTCTATCTCTCATGTCCCTGGAAAGGACCTGTGGACGGCAGACGCACTGTCACGTGCTCCACTGCGGACGGGCACGAGTGACGTGGACAGAGAGCTCCTGGAGAGCACAAACATCTATGTGGATAGCGTCATGGAGAGCATGCCAGCGAGTGCTTCCTACATGGACAGGCTGAGAGAGCATCTTGCTGCTGATGGGGTGTGCTCCAAGGTTATGAAGATGTGCCAGGACGGGTGGCCAGAGTCCAACTCAGGTGAGGGGGTGTTACGGCTGTACTGGGCTGAGCGCGCCTTCCTCACTGTGCAGGATGGTCTGCTGCTAAAGGGGACGAGACTGGTTATTCCAGCAGCCTTGAGAAACGACGTCCTCAGTAAAATACATGAGGGACATCAAGGCGTGGTAAAATGCAGGGAGCGCGCACGGCAGAGTGTGTGGTGGCCCGGCTTGAGTCAGCAGCTGAATGAACTGGTTTTGAACTGTAGAACATGCATTCAGGAACGCACCAACCACACAGAACCGCTGATCCCCACGGTTCTCCCCGAGAGACCCTGGCAGAAGCTAGGGGCGGATCTCTTCACATTGAAAGGAAAGATGTACCTGCTGGTAGTGGACTATTACTCGAGGTATGTGGAGATAGCGAACCTAACACACACAAAGTCCACCGACATCACAGCCCACCTCAAATCTATGTTTGCACGGCATGGGGTGCCCGAGACCCTGATGACCGACAATGGGCCACAATTCTCAGGGAGCAACATGTCGATCTTCGCTGCAACATACGGATTTAAACATGTGACCAGCAGCCCGCACCACCCACAAAGCAACGGCGAGGCTGAACGGGCAGTCCAAACCGTGAAAAACCTCCTCAAAAAGGCAACGGACCCCTACCTCGCTTTACTGGCATATCGTGCCACCCCGCTGCAAAACGGCTTCAGTCCGGCTCAACTGTTGATGGGACGCCAGCTTCGTTCCACGGTGCCGACCCTCCCTTCTCTACTGAATCCGGCGCTCCCCGACAGCACGGTCGTCATGTCGAGGGAGAGGGAGGGGAGGAGCACGGGTCAGAAACGCTTCAACAAGCGTCACCGAGCACAAGAGCTCAGCCACATCCCGCCAGGGAGACAAGTGTGGGTGACTAACGCGAAGGTAACCGGGACGGTGGTGGGGGATCACTCAGCGCCACGTTCATACGTGGTGGACGTACCCCATGGAACAGTCCGCAGGAACCGCCATCACCTCATCCCCATGGACAGACCTGAGAGCATACAAGACACCCAGGTGTCCACACCGTCACACGTAGCGGTGTCTTCCCCAGTAAAACCAATGCCCGAACGAAGTCCGGATCGCACTACAGTCAGAACCAGGTTCGGCAGGGCTGTAGTGAAACCAGAGAGACTGGACTTGTAAAAAAAAAAAAAAAGAAAAAAAAAAGTGTAACAAAAGTTTCTGCAATGTAAAGGAGAGAAAGAAAATGTTTGCACTATTTTGCTGCTGCCCAATTGCTCTCTATGTTAAAAAAAAAAAAAAAAAAAAAAAAAAAGGCTGTTATAGAGAATTGGAATGGTACTGTACTGTGGAGGAAGTGCACTGGGTAACATGCTGTTTGTGAGAATGCCTTAGGTAGGCTGGTTACTGCAGATTAATGTTGTTTCAAAACAAAGCTAATTAATGTTGATTTCAGAGCTAAGCTGGTACAGTTGTGCTAACAGAGCAACACTGTGTTTACATCACTGTATACTCAAAAGGGGAGATGTGGTGTTATTGTTTATGTGGGTCTGACGTAGCACATGCCGAGGGGCATGCTGGGAGTCGAGAGGAGGAGCGAGTCAGACTAGGCAGGATACCAACGTAATAACATGCTGTGATATAAGGCTCTGTGGAATAAATGCAAGCTTGCAACTAAACGGTGTAGTGATTTCCCACGCAATCATAAGGTGATCCGACAGCATTGTGTTTCAAACATATAACCCTAGCCATTGTGTTTCATACAGATAACCCTAAGCATTGTGTTTCAAACAGATAACCCTAGGCATTGTGTTTCATACAGATAACCCTAAGCATTGTGTTTCAAACAGATAACCCTAGGCATTGTGTTTCATACAGATAACCCTAAGCATTGTGATTCCAACAGATAACCCTAGGCATTGTGTTTCATACAGATAACCCTAGGCATTGTGTTTCATACAGATAACCCTAGGCATTGTGTTTCCAACAGATAACCATAGGCATTCTGTTTCCAACAGATAACCCTAGGCATTGTGTTTTCAACAGATAACCTTAGGCATTGTGTGGCATTGTGTTTTCAACAGATAACCCTAGGCATTGTGTTTCATACAGATAACCCTAGGCATTGTGTTTCATACAGATAACCCTAGGCATTGTGTTTTCAACAGATAACCCTAGGCATTGTGTTTCCAACAGATAACCCTAGGCATTGTGTTTTCAACAGATAACCCTAGGCATTGTGTTTTCAACAGATAACCCTAGGCATTGTGTTTCATACAGATAACCCTAGGCATTGTGTTTTCAACAGATAACCCTAGGCATTGTGTTTTCAACAGATAACCCTAGGCATTGTTTCCAACAGATAACCCTAGGCATTGTGTTTCATACAGATAACCCTAGGCATTGTGTTTCATACAGATAACCCTAGGCATTGTGTTTCATACAGATAACCCTAGGCATTGTGTTTTCAACAGATAACCCTAGGCATTGTTTCCAACAGATAACCCTAGGCATTGTGTTTCATACAGATAACCCTAGGCATTGTGTTTCATACAGATAACCCTAGGCATTGTGTTTTCAACAGATAACCCTAGGCATTGTGTTTCCAACAGATAACCCTAGGCATTGTGTTTTCAACAGATAACCCTAGGCATTGTGTTTTCAACAGATAACCCTAGGCATTGTGTTTCATACAGATAACCCTAGGCATTGTGTTTTCAACAGATAACCCTAGGCATTGTGTTTTCAACAGATAACCCTAGGCATTGTTTCCAACAGATAACCCTAGGCATTGTGTTTCATACAGATAACCCTAGGCATTGTGTTTCATACAGATAACCCTAGGCATTGTGTTTCATACAGATAACCCTAGGCATTGTGTTTTCAACAGATAACCCTAGGCATTGTTTCCAACAGATAACCCTAGGCATTGTGTTTCATACAGATAACCCTAGGCATTGTGTTTCATACAGATAACCCTAGGCATTGTGTTTCATACAGATAACCCTAGGCATTGTGTTTTCAACAGATAACCCTAGGCATTGTGTTTTCAACAGATAACCCTAGGCATTGTGTTTTCAACAGATAACCCTAGGCATTGTGTTTCCAACAGATAACCCTAGGCATTGTGTTTTCAACAGATAACCCTAGGCATTGTGTTTCATACAGATAACCCTAGGCATTGTGTTTTCAACAGATAACCCTAGGCATTGTGTTTTCAACAGATAACCCTAGGCATTGTTTCCAACAGATAACCCTAGGCATTGTGTTTCATACAGATAACCCTAGGCATTGTGTTTCATACAGATAACCCTAGGCATTGTGTTTCATACAGATAACCCTAGGCATTGTGTTTTCAACAGATAACCCTAGGCATTGTGTTTCATACAGATAACCCTAGGCATTGTGTTTTCAACAGATAACCCTAGGCATTGCCTCTCCTGCGTGGAGGGCTTCTACAAGTAAGGCTGTGTGGCCTCCCTCTCTCCATGTGTGCTGTTGCCTCTCTGCATCACTCTGCCTCTCTGTTCTGTCACATTAGAGTGATCTCTTGCTGTGAGAGCAGCTTGTTGTTGTGTTGTGGCTGAGGGAACGTGTCGGTGTTGACTGGTTGAGCTTGTTATCAGTTTTCAGGATGGCTGCTATAAGAACTGCCCTGCGAAGACGTACAGCGTGGAAGAGGAGATGACGTGCGTTCAGTGTGATGACGACTGTGTGAGCTGTGACCAACACGAGTGCTACTGGTGTGAGACCGACCTGTTCTTATCAGGTGAAGCTGTCCCACCTGAGCCTGACCTGACGCTACCAAGCATCATCCGTTCTGTGTGTGTGTGTGTGTGTGTGTGTGTGTGTGTCTGTGTGTGTGTGTGTGTGTGTGTGTCTGTGTGTGTGTGTGTGTGTGTGTGTGTGTGTGTGTCTGTGTGTGTGTGTGTGTGTGTCTGTGTGTGTGTGTGTGTGTGTGTGTGTGTCTGTGTGTGTGTCTGTGTGTGTGTGTGTGTGTAGCTACCAAGCATCGTATGTTCTGTGTGTGTCTGTGTGTGTGTGTGTGTGTGTGTGTGTGTGTGTGTGTGTGTGTGTGTGTGTGTGTGAAGCTGGGAAGCATCATCCGTTCTGTGTGTGTGTGTGTGTGTGTGTGTGTGTGTGTGTGTGTGTGTCTGTGTGTGTGTGTGTGTGTGTGTGTGTGTGTGTCTGTGTGTCTGTGTGTGTGTGTGTGTGAAGCTGGGAAGCATCATCTGTTCTGTGTGTGTGTGTGTGTGTGTGTGTGTGTGTCTGTGTCTGTGTGTGTGTGTGTGTGTGTGTGTGTCTGTGTGTGCGTGTCTGTGTGTGTGTGTGTGTCTGTGTGTGTGTGTGTGTGTGTGTGTGTAGCTACCAAGCATCATCTGTTCTGTGTGTGTGTGTGTGTGTGTGTGTGTGTGTGTGTGTCTGTGTGTGTGTGTGTGTGTGTGTGTAGCTAGGAAGCATCATCTGTTCTGTGTGTGTGTGTGTGTGTGTGTGTGTGTGTGTGTGTGTGTGTGTCTGTGTGTGTGTGTCTGTGTGTGTGTGTAGCTACCAAGCATCGTATGTTCTGTGTGTGTCTGTGTGTGTGTGTGTGTGTGTGTGTGTGTGTGTGTGAAGCTGGGAAGCATCATCTGTTCTGTGTGTGTGTGTGTGTGTGTGTGTCTGTGTGTGTGTGTGTAGCTACCAAGCATCATCTGTGTGTGTGTGTGTGTGTGTGTGTGTGTGCGTCTGTGTGTGTGTGTGTGTGTGTCTGTGTCTGTGTGTGTGAAGCTGGGAAGCATCATCTGTTGCGTGTTTGCGTGTGTGTGTGTGTGTCAAGTCAAGTTTATTTGTATAGCCCTAATTCACAAGCATGTCCCAGAGGGCTTCACAGAGAATATGTCTAGCTAATTCTAGCTGACACAACAGTAGCAAATTACAGAATAAAGATAACACATTGAACAATTGATAGAGAAATATAGAAATATAGGAGAGAGCAGGAGAAGGGAGGAGAGCAGGGGGAATGTGAGCGAGTGATGGGGTGGGGAGGGAATGGGAAATGTTGGAGAGTATAGGAAGTGGGGAATGAGCAGGGGAAGGGGGAAAGAGGAGAGAGCAGGAGGGGGGAGGGAGAGCGAGGGGGATGTGGGGGAGAAGAGAGCAGGGAGAGGGAGGAGGTGGGGAGAGAATTGGAAATGTGGGAGAGGAGAGAACGGAGAAGGATAGGTGGGGAAAGTAGCAGGGGAAGGGGGACAGAAAGAGAATGGGTGCCATGCTTTAAAATGGAATGGATGTAATGCTTCACAAAAGTGGAGGGGGGGGGGGGGGGGGTTCGGGAATTGGAGGAGGTGGGGGGGGAGAGCAGGGCGAGTATGAGAGAGTATATGGAGAGAACAGGGAAAGGAGGGCTAGCTGACACAACAGTAACAAATTACAGTAGTAATAATAACACATCGAACAATCATATGATAGAGAAATATAGACACACATTTTACAAACGGACATATGTCGATTTCTTGTTGTTGTTGATGTTCACATATAGAGCTCGCTTTAGGGTAGAATGGGTGCCATGCTTTAAAATAGTGGCGGAATAGTGGGAGGGGATAGAATGAGTGCCATGCTTTGGAGTAGAATGGGTACTATGCTTTAGAATAGTGGGGGAAGGGGGAAAGAGGAGAGAGCAGGAGAGGGGAGGAGGGAGAGCGGGGGTGTGTGGGGGAGGAGAGAGCAGGGAGAGGGAGGAGGTGGGGAGAGAATTGGAAATGTGGGAGAGGAGAGAACAGGAAGGGGGAAGTGGGGAAGGAGCAGGGGAAGGGGGGAAGAGAAAGAGAGGGGGGGAGAAGATCAGACAAACTGACTACTCTAGACATTAACCAGAACTAACTAGGACACAGGGGATCTAGCTAATCTACAGCCTAGTCTGGCCTGTCCTATTCTGATCTTAGCCTGTGTGTGTGTGTGTGTGTGTGTGTGTGTGTGTGTGTGTGTGTGTGTGTGTGTGTGTGTGTGTGTGTGAAGCTAGGAAGCATCATCTGTTGTGTGTGTGTGTGTGTGTGTGTGTGTGTGTGTGTGTGTGTGAAGCTGGGAAGCATCAACTGTTGCGTGTGTGTGTATGTGTGTGTATGTGTATGTGTGTGTGTGTATGTGTGAAGCTAAAAAAAGCCATGATTGACAGATGGCTCTGTCAATGTTGTCTTGTTGTGTTCTAGAGGGAAGGTGTGTTACAACGTGCCCCGACGGTTTCTATGGCAACGAAGACACCCACGACTGCGACGAGTGCCACTTAGACTGCGTGACGTGCAACGGCCCGGAGGATGGCGACTGCGTGTCGTGCGAGGAGGGCTTGAGTCTGGAGAACGGCGAGTGTGTGTCGAACCGTGAGGTCTGCCCTGTGAAGACCTTCCTCAGTGGTGAGACTAATGCTTCTGCATGCTGCTAATCTCCACTCTCTGCCTATAACCAATGAGGGATTTGGCTACTTTCTGCAGGGGCAGAAAATACATCTTCCAGGGTGATTGGTGTGTGTGCCACCTCCCCTGAACCCTGCACCCTGCACCCACACAGGGAGACACCTCCCCTGAACCCTGCACCCACACAGGGAGACACCTCCCCTGAACCCTGCACCCACACAGGGAGACACCTCCCCTGAACCCTGCACCCACACAGGGAGACACCTCCCCTGAACCCTGCACCCACACAGGGAGACACCTCCCCTGAACCCTGCACCCACACAGGGAAACACCTCCCCTGAACCCTGCACCCACACAGGGAAACACCTCCCCTGAACCCTGCACCCTGCACCCACACAGGGAGACACCTCCCCTGAACCCTGCACCCACACACGGAGACACCTCCCCTGAACCCTGCACCCACACAGGGAGACACCTCCCCTGAACCCTGCACCCACACAGGGAAACACCTCCCCTGAACCCTGCACCCACACAGGGAAACACCTCCCCTGAACCCTGCACCCTGCACCCACACAGGGAGACACCTCCCCTGAACCCTGCACCCACACACGGAGACGAGTCAACATCTGCCAGATATAGACTTTGAAATCATTGATTCTATGTGCTGAACATTTAGTTTCTTCCCTTTTCCTCACAGGAGATGGAAGGCTTAGCGGGAAAGAACTTAAAACAACATATGCTAATTAGACATCTGAATTAACGAGGACAATGCTGAGAAAGCAGTTAACACCCAGGTTTAAAATGGACACACAGAAGTGAGGCTGTTGTTAAACTATCAATTACACTATAAATGTGACTTATAGCCACACGGCCACATTGGAAATAGCCTGTTAGGCAAACAATGTTGCAGGTTGTTCTGACATCATTGCTAAAGGCATCACACTGGAGATAGCTGCTTATCAGTTCTATTATGAGTTGTGCTTATTGCAACAACACTCCTGTATATGATCTACAGGAGGAGAAGAGAAGGAAGGAAAGGTGCACCAGTCAAAGTCCATGTCTGTCTGACGCTGAACCTTTATGACGTGCTGTAGTGATGTAGAACCTTTATGTGTACAGTATGACGTGCTGTAGTGACGTAGAACCTTTATGTGTACAGTATGACGTGCTGTAGTGATGTAGAACCTTTATGTGTACAGTATGACGTGCTGTAGTGATGTAGAACCTTTATGACGTGCTGTAGTGATGTAGAACCTTTATGACGTGCTGTAGTGATGTAGAACCTTTATGACGTGCTGTAGTGATGTAGAACCTTTATGACGTGCTGTAGTGATGTAGAACCTTTATGACGTGCTGTAGTGACGTAGAACCTTTATGACGTGCTGTAGTGACGTAGAACCTTTATGTGTACAGTATGACGTGCTGTAGTGAGAGGTCTCTTCATGTCACTGTCTGTGTGTCATGCTTGTTTCTGTTGTCATGTTGTCCTCCTCCAGATGATGGAGAGTGTGAGGAGTGTCACCCCTCCTGTGACTCCTGCTCTGGAGACGAGAAGAACCAGTGTAACAGCTGTGTCAGAGGTCTGTCTCTCACTCAGTCTGTTAGTCCAGAGGTCTGTCTCTCACTCAGTCTGTTAGTCCAGAGGTCTGTCTCTCACTCTGTCAGTATGTTAGTCCAGAGGTCTGTCTCTCACTCTGTCAGTCTGTTAGTCCAGAGGTCTGTCTCTCACTCTGTCAGTCTGTTAGTCCAGAGGTCTGTATCTCACTCTGTCTGTTAGTCCAGAGGTCTGTATCTCACTCTGTCAGTCTGTTAGTCCAGAGGTCTGTCTCTCACTCTGTCAGTCTGTTAGTCCAGAGGTCTGTCTCTCACTCTGTCAGTATATTAGTCCAGAGGTCTGTCTCTCACTCTGTCAGTCTGTTAGTCCAGAGGTCTGTCTCTCACTCTGTCAGTCTGTTAGTCAATAAATACTAATAATAATACATTTTGTTTGTCATGCACTTTTCATTTAAGATCAATCTTAAATGAAAAGTGCTACTAAATTGCAGCTTCATTATATTGACTCTGTCTCCTGCAGGGCGCTTCCTGACCACACAGCAGACGTGTGTGCCAAAGTGTCCGGCAGGCTTCTCTGCCGGCCGGCGGAGCGGAGTGTGTGACGCGTGTCCTCAGGGCTGTGTGCAGTGTGTGGACACTGTGGACGCACAGCGCTGCACCCGCTGTCTGAGCACGCGCAAAGTGCCCTTATTCCTACAGGACGGACAATGTGTCCAACAGTGTGTCAGGTCAGGCCTCAATCACTCTTTTTTATTATTTGAATTTGAATTTAAATGTATTCAATTGCTTTTTACATCGTGTAACTTTTAGTGGTCGACCGCTTCATGGGATTTTGAGATCATCGGCAGATGCCTGCGCTCATGAGGCCAATAAAGGGAAACTTATGCAAACAAAGAGATGCTACAGTGTGTACTGTACACTAACTTAGTTTATTTATTTTGTATTTAGTTATGTAAGTTTCCCAATTTTTCTCCTCTCAGAAACAAAGATTCTGCAAATCTGCTGAGCTGATCAATGCTGTTGTTAACGGCACAAAAACTTTCTCATTTTTCATTCATAAGTTCAAAAGTGCAACTTTAACTTTAATCTACTGAAGCAAACAGTCGTCTCGCAGGAGCCAACGTCTGGGGCACAACGCTTCAAAAGTGCTTAAAGGGATAGTTCACATTTTTTAAAGTCTGCAAATTTGGTAAGAAATGAATGCAAGGTTAATGGGGTCACAAGCTGACTGAAGCTCACTGAAATGTACTTTGTGTGACACTGTGTGTGTTTGTGTGTGTGTGTGTGTGTGCGTGTGTGTGTGTGTGTGTGCGTGTGTGTGTGTGTGTGTGTGTGTGTGTGTGTGTGTGTGTGTGTGTGTGCACTGTGGAAGTCAGCTGAGCTTCATTCAGCTTGTACATAGAGGAGCGTGACCCCAGTGACCTTGCACTAATTTTTGCCCAACTTTCCAGAGCTACTATGAGGACATATGAATTGACCAAACACAGACCTCCTTATTTGCATGACCCAACTCGTGGGGCAGCTGCAGTACGTTATACACGATGCACGCAGACAAACAGACTTCTGTTGCAGCCCAACCAATCAGAGGCCCGGGCTTCTGTTACAGCCCAACCAATCAGAGGCTCGGGCTTCGGTTACAGCCCAACCAATCAGAGGCCTGCCGCCACTTTTCATGCGGAAATGGAATCACTGGAATTGATTGCGTAAGATGGTGGGTGTGACCACGTGAGACTAAGCTAACAGAGACAGACAATGCTAATGCTAATGCTAATACAGCCAATAAAAATAATGTTGAATCAATGTTCAGCAATTTTGTGTCCTCAATTGTTGTATTTGATCAGATGGGGAAAAACATATCATCAACATCGGCCGTTGGAAAAAAATCGGTCGACCACTAGTAACATGTATTATGCTCCCGCTACGCTGGAAATTGATCATTCCTAGTTTGGATGATGACAGATATATCTGTCTTAAGAAATTTATTTGTTTGTTGTCATTTGTTGTTAATTAATTTAATGTACACTTAACATGATGTGTTTTGAGGATGCTTGTAGCTGGTTTGTATCCACACAGACTAGGTCAGTTAAGCCAGAGAGCATTGGTGTGTGTGTGTGTGCGTGTGTGTGTGTGTGCGTGCGTGCGTGCGTGCGTGTGTGTGTGTGTGTGTGCGTGTGTGTGTGTGTGTATGTGCGTGTGTATGTGTGTGTGTGTGTGTCTGTGTGTGTGTGTTGATGTCTCTGCTCTGCCTCCACAGGGGCTACCCTGTGGGCCAGGTGTGTCGTAGCTGTGCGGCAGGCTGCGCGTCCTGCGGGAGAAATGCCACTCAGTGCCTGAGCTGTGACCAGCCTCTCCTCCTACACAAGCACGAGTGTGTGCAGGCCTGTCCTCTGGCACACACGGTCCGGGACGGGGAGTGCCGGCGCTGCCCCTCGGCCTGTCAGGAGTGCACCCCACTCGGACAGTGCACAGGTACCCGAAACATAACGCGAGGAATAGATGTAGGGAGGACAAATCTGGCTCTCTTAGCTCAGTCAGTCTCACCCATTGACTGTATAAAAGATGGACAGCGTGTCTCCACTTCCAAAAGTGAGGCCAAAATATCTCCTTTCTGCAAGCTGCCATCTTGCTTTTGTGACATCATTTGGAGCCTGAGTCTGTGCAGTAGAATCACAGGACGCCACCTCAGCTGCCCCACTGTCTGATGGAGGTTTGAGAGCAGCTCTCAGAGCTCTTAATCATAATGTCATACCGCCTTTTTATATCGTCAAATAGGCTACCGCTAACTCATTAAAAACAAACGTATTTGAAAAATGAGCACTTGAACATATCGTCGCTGTCGTTCCAGGACCTCGAATGTGCCTTTTTTCACTTTTATTTTTTGTCATGAATCAATGCCATTGGTCACCCTTCACGTCTCTAACGTTAACGCTACGTTATGTCAGACTATTTCTCACCCCATGCGAAAGCCCCCGTCTCGGACATGAGAGGCGAGGGGCAATGCTGTTGCATCTGCGCCCGCCCCCGCGGCCTGGAGCTTGGGGGCTCGTGCATGAGTATGCGACTCTCTCCCGCCTGACTGGCCGGGAGAAAGTACTTCCAAGTCGGACTGATAATATAAACAACATCATTTGAGCTTATCCAGGTAAGATATTAATAAAGTAATGACACATTCAGCGGGAAACTAACTATAATTAAGACATGTGCCAACTTTGACGACATTTGGTTCAGTATTTTAAGAGCAAACAGGTTTTTTTTACTTCCTGAAAAGTTTCTGTTTTGGAAATTCGAGGTCCTGGAACGACAGCGACAATATATATATTAGCGTGATAAGAACTACCATGGTTCATGCGGCCATGGCTATCGCAAGCTGCTCCTCGAGGGAAAACCAACAAGGTACGGTAGAAATGAGCAATGAGGAGGAGGAAGGGAAGGAGGATGAGGATGAGGCACAGTAGGCTGTGTGAGGATGAGGCACAGTAGGCTGTGTGAGGATGAGGCACGGTAGGATCTGTTTCTAGCCCAGATAAAGTAAGATGGCGTCCTGGGGGCTCAGGTCATTCCTCTCGCCCCCCAATCTTTCCTCTCTATCTTCCCTGTTAGCTTTCAAATAAAGGCAAAAATGCCCCAGAAATAATGTAATTTGTGCTGATCGCATCATTTCAATCTGGTGTGATACCTTGTCTAATAACAGTGTCATTCCAAGTATAACCATTTAAGTTTGACTTCAATAGCCTGTGACGTCACGTTGAAGGCTGGGTTTACCCAGGCTA
The DNA here is from genome assembly GCF_964638095.1 of Poromitra crassiceps. Taxonomy (NCBI): domain Eukaryota; kingdom Metazoa; phylum Chordata; class Actinopteri; order Beryciformes; family Melamphaidae; genus Poromitra; species Poromitra crassiceps. The sequence continues at coordinate 14,958,851 of NC_139638.1, forward strand.
GTAGTATAGTAGTAGTAGTAGTAGTAGTATGTCACAAGCTATCACAAGTCAAATATGTGGCCACCATATGATTCCCGAGCGCGGCACTGCTGCCGCTCACCGCTCCCACAGGGGATGGGTCAAATGCGGAGAACACATTTTGCACGCTCAGGTGTGTGACAATCAGTGGGACTTTACCTTTACCTTTACCTTTACTTGACCTCTTGTGAGATTAAAGTTATGTGGATCTAAAACGACTGCCTTGTCATTTTTCTCTGATGTCCCCAAGTGAAAGCGGTGCCAGCGCCATCTCCTGTCTTTCTCTTGCATCTCTTTCTGTATTTGATATAGTTTCACTTTGTTGTACGAAAATCATTTTTCCACTCAAAGCTAACAGGGCTTCTTCTGTGCAGGCTGTGAGGAGTACCACTTCCTCCACGAGGGCCTCTGTGTGTTAGACTGTCCTGAGATGTTCTTTGAGGACAAAGAGCAGAGGATGTGTCTGCGCTGTCACTTTGACTGCGCGCTGTGCGACGGGCCGGACAGCAACGACTGTGACGCCTGCTCGGAGCCCGAGGCCACGCTGCATAACGGGGCGTGTCTGTCAGACTGCCCCTCCCACACCTACAGGGACCCTGAGACGGGGGAATGTCCAGGTGCCTCATTAGTTTTTTACCACAGCACAGTTCAACCTGGAAGACACTTCCTTTCATAAAGTCCATGGCCAACCACAGTATTAAAGAGATCAGGATTGCAACTGTGTAGAAACTAGGGCTGGGTTAAAAAAAAAAAAATTATTCTCCGATTTTTATCGATTTTTATTTTAATCCTTTGATATCGATTCATATGTCCAGAGATCGATTTTTTTTTATTAAAAAAATAAATAAAAATAAACATAGACTATAATATTATAGGCTGTGTGTGGTAGTTGAAACATAGTTTTCAAGTTGACGTTTATTTAGGTTTGTAGTTTAAACAAAAACATAAATACTGTAGGCTACATGAATGGAAATGTTTGATCATTAATATCTACTTTTAGAAATTATATAGGCTGAAATCAAATCACTGTGCATAATTGTGAAAGTGTCTTTATTGACAGATGAAAAGGCTGTTATTTACCCTTTATCACCACCTGGTGAGTAAATATATGTGTAACTAAAACCATTCAAATTGACAACCGGTCCGCAACTTTTTCCCCCATGTATCTACCGGTTCTTGGCGCAAAAAAGGTTGGGAACCCCTGTGTTACATAACTGGACAATCATGTAATTCAGGTTACAGCTCAAAAAACATGTTTTAGTATCACTAACCAAATCGATTTTGAAATTAATCGAATCGGAATTGAATCGGGATTAATCGATTCGGAACCTTGTGAATCGGAATCGAATCAATTCTTGAAATTTGGACCAATACCCAGCCCTAGTAGAAACTACCAGGTATTCTATATTGGTACAATTATAACCACACAATAACTAAGAAAATATGAATGATGACAATCTTAGATCTAATATAGTTTTTCAACATTTCATCTGGCTAAAAAATATTGGTATCTCCATATGCTGCACTGTATGTATGATAATGTATTTTGATTCCATTATTCTTATGGCACAAAGCACATTCCTGTCCCTGCAAGTGAGATTTAAATCATCTGAATGTATTTCCAGACTGCGATGCGTCTTGCCTGACCTGCTATGGTCCCCACGCTGGCTCCTGCAGCAGCTGCAGAGAGGCTCAGAAGCTGGATGGCCACGGCCACTGTGGGCCACCAGCCAACAAGTGCTCGTCTCATCACTATGCAGACCAGGAGGGGGAATGTCATGCCTGTCACAAATACTGCCACCAGTGTTCAGGACCCAGCACCACCAACTGCCTGAGCTGCAACCAGAAGCATCTCCTGCTCAGTGAGTTCAGAGTAGAGCCCGAGGTCTGGACTTTTCAGGCCGATGCCGATACCGATATTAGGGAGTAAAAAAAATCTGATATCGATATATCTGCCGATATTCTCATATTAAATCTACACATTATATTACACAATGTTTTTGCGATGATCCCTCAAATATCAAACACACTTGACAAAGCTATGACTTGACATGACTTGAGATATGTAATGTAGGCAGGATATTTTACAGCTCATCAATAAACTTTATTGTCCAAAATGACATCAATGCAATGAAACAGTAAACTGAACTGGGAATTTAATAATTATAAATAACTGGAAATACAAAAAGTCAAATAGAACAAATATAAAATATAACTTGAATTAAGAAAAAAGATCAAATATATGCAGCATGTTGTCTATGACTTAAAAAATACCACAAATCGGCATATCGGCCAACATATCAGCCGATACCGATATATCGGTTATCGGCCAATATCAGCCGATAATATCGGTTGACTGATATATCGGTCGGGCTCTAGTTCAGAGCATTTTTGTATACTTTCATGCTTTTATTGTCCAGGCTCGTCCACTAGATATTACACTGCAGTGCATTGTGGGACATATGCAGTGGCCCTCAGAATCATTCCACAATATCATTTTGCGATTCGGACACTAACAAAATAAATGGCTGACGTACGAATTAGTGGCCTGAAACGCAGATAGTGATTCCAGTCACAGCACCAGCATGTAGGAAAGCCTCCTGTGCCAGATGAGCAGAGTTTTGTGTGTGTGTGTGTGTGTGTGTGTGTGTGTGTGTGTGTGTGTGTGTGTGTGTGTGTGTGTGTGTGTGTGTGTGTGTGTGTGTGTGTGTGTGTGTGTGTGTGTGTGTGTGTGTGTGTGTGAGTGTGAGAGAGACACACAGTTTTTCATGGTCCTCTCTGTGTTTGTTGCTACAGATGGCACCTGTACGGATGAATGCCCTACAGGCTATTATCAGAATGAGAGCGGGCAGAAATGTGAGCCTTGCTACCCTGCCTGTCTGTCCTGCATGGGAAAACACAGCCACGAGTGTCTCACCTGCAAAGCCCACCTATTTAGAGAGGGCAAAGAGTGTGTGGAGACTTGCCAGCACAGGTAATTGAGCCCTACTACTCCCCATCTGATCATCCATCATATTCTGTGCTTTCACATAGCGTTATCATCACAAAGAGTTGCTGCGCTTTCGTAAAAGTACTGTTCCTGCTCACATTAAGAACCCCGAGTCTTTTCACTGCGTTAGTTCGTTGGACAGCCTTATCTCCACACTTGGTTTTAGCGCTGTGCCAGTTGGACAGGGGTTCCGTGTGGAGCTACAAGCTCATTTGGCTTGAGATTTAAATAGCCCTTCATGTGCCCCTGTAAAATGCTCATCAGACTTGATTTGATTTGCACTGCCGTGATTGAGAGAGTTAACTTAATGTTGCATTAAATTGATGTGCAGTTAAATACCCCAGAGAGAGAGCACTGTGATGTGCAGTTAAATACCCCGGAGAGAGAGAGCACTGTGATGTGTAGTTAAATACCCCGGAGAGAGAGAGCACTGTGATGTGCAGTTAAATACCCCAGAGAGAGAGAGCACTGTGATGTGCAGTTAAATACCCCGGAGAGAGAGAGCACTGTGATGTGCAGTTAAATACCCCGGAGAGAGAGAGCACTGTGATGTGCAGTTAAATACCCCAGAGAGAGAGAGCACTGTGATGTGCAGTTAAATACCCCGGAGAGAGAGAGCACTGTGATGTGCAGTTAAATACCCCGGAGAGAGAGAGCACTGTGATGTGCAGTTAAATACCCCGGAGAGAGAGAGCACTGTGATGTGTAGTTAAATACCCTGGAGAGAGAGAGCACTGTGATGTGCAGTTAAATACCCCGGAGAGAGAGAGCACTGTGATGTGTAGTTAAATACCCTGGAGAGAGAGAGCACTGTGATGTGCAGTTAAATACCCCAGAGAGAGAGAGCACTGTGATGTGTAGTTAAATACCCCAGAGAGAGAGAGCACTGTGATGTGCAGTTAAATACCCTGGAGAGAGAGAGCACTGTGATGTGTAGTTAAATACCCTGGAGAGAGAGAGAGCACTGTGATGTGTAGTTAAATACCCCAGAGAGAGAGAGCACTGTGATGTGTAGTTAAATACCCCAGAGAGAGAGAGCACTGTGATGTGCAGTTAAATACCCTGGAGAGAGAGAGAGCACTGTGATGTGTAGTTAAATACCCCAGAGAGAGAGAGCACTGTGATGTGTAGTTAAATACCCCAGAGAGAGAGAGCACTGTGATGTGCAGTTAAATACCCTGGAGAGAGAGAGCACTGTGATGTGCAGTTAAATACCCTGGAGAGAGAGAGCACTGTGATGTGTAGTTAAATACCCCAGAGAGAGAGAGCACTGTGATGTGTAGTTAAATACCCTGGAGAGAGAGAGCACTGTGATGTGCAGTTAAATACCCCAGAGAGAGAGAGCACTGTGATGTGCAGTTAAATACCCCAGAGAGAGAGAGCACTGTGATGTGTAGTTAAATACCCTGGAGAGAGAGAGCACTGTGATGTGTAGTTAAATACCCCAGAGAGAGAGAGCACTGTGATGTGTACCGTAAATTCCGGACTATAAGCCGCACCGGTGTATAAGCCGCACCTGCAAAGTTGACTATTTTTTTCTTATATAAGCCGCACCGGACTATAAGCCGCGGGTGTTTTAATGTTTTTTTTTTTTTTTATGTTTAATTACCATATGTAAGGGTTCATGCACAGAGGGGATTGTCGGGAAAGAGATGGCTGTTTGAGGAAGCTCCCATTTATTAACATTTCAACAAAACAACATAACACAACACCACCTGTGTTGTTTTTTACAGTGCACACAGTGTCATACAGTGTCATACAGTGTGGTGAAAAGAGGGCAAGAGAGGAAATTAAAACTTATTATAGTTATATAGGATTTATAGTTAGAAAGAGTGCTAAAAAAGAGAGATTTTTTTTTTTTTTTTTTTTTTTTTTGAAAAAATCCATAGATAAGCCGCACCGTTATATAAGCCGCAGGGGCCAAAAAAGCCCAAAAAACGGGAAAAAAGGTGCGGCTTATAGTCCGGAATTTACGGTAGTTAAATACCCCAGAGAGAGAGAGCACTGTGATGTGCAGTTAAATACCCTGGAGAGAGAGAGCACTGTGATGTGTAGTTAAATACCCCAGAGAGAGAGAGCACTGTGATGTGTAGTTAAATACCCCAGAGAGAGAGAGCACTGTGATGTGCAATTAAATACCCCAGAGAGAGAGAGCACTGTGATGTGTAGTTAAATACCCTGGAGAGAGAGAGCACTGTGATGTGTAGTTAAATACCCCAGAGAGAGCACTGTGATGTGCAGTTAAATACCCTGGAGAGAGAGAGCACTGTGATGTGCAATTAAATACCCCAGAGAGAGAGAGCACTGTGATGTGTAGTTAAATACCCTGGAGAGAGAGAGCACTGTGATGTGTAGTTAAATACCCCAGAGAGAGCACTGTGATGTGCAGTTAAATACCCCGGAGAGAGAGAGCACTGTGATGTGCAGTTAAATACCCTGGAGAGAGAGAGCACTGTGATGTGCAGTTAAATACCCTGGAGAGAGAGAGCACTGTGATGTGTAGTTAAATACCCTGGAGAGAGAGAGCACTGTGATGTGCAGTTAAATACCCTGGAGAGAGAGAGCACTGTGATGTGTAGTTAAATACCCTGGAGAGAGAGAGCACTGTGATGTGCAGTTAAATACCCCGGAGAGAGAGAGCACTGTGATGTGCAGTTAAATACCCTGGAGAGAGAGAGCACTGTGATGTGCAGTTAAATACCCTGGAGAGAGAGAGCACTGTGATGTGTAGTTAAATACCCTGGAGAGAGAGAGCACTGTGATGTGCAGTTAAATACCCTGGAGAGAGAGAGCACTGTGATGTGTAGTTAAATACCCTGGAGAGAGAGAGCACTGTGATGTGCAGTTAAATACCCTGGAGAGAGAGAGCACTGTGATGTGTAGTTAAATACCCCGGAGAGAGAGAGCACTGTGATGTGTAGTTAAATACACTGGAGAGAGAGAGCACTGTGATGTGCAGTTAAATACCCCAGAGAGAGAGAGCACTGTGATGTGCAGTTAAATACCCCGGAGAGAGAGAGCACTGTGATGTGCAGTTAAATACCCCAGAGAGAGAGAGCACTGTGATGTGTAGTTAAATACACTGGAGAGAGAGAGCACTGTGATGTGCAGTTAAATACCCTGGAGAGAGAGAGCACTGTGATGTGCAGTTAAATACCCTGGAGAGAGAGAGCACTGTGATGTGCAGTTAAATACCCTGGAGAGAGAGAGCACTGTGACGTGTAGTTAAATACCCTGGAGAGAGAGAGCACTGTGATGTGTAGTTAAATACCCTGGAGAGAGAGAGCACTGTGATGTGTAGTTAAATACCCTGGAGAGAGAGAGCACTGTGATGTGCAGTTAAATACCCCGGAGAGAGAGAGCACTGTGATGTGCAGTTAAATACCCTGGAGAGAGAGAGCACTGTGATGTGCAGTTAAATACCCCGGAGAGAGAGAGCACTGTGATGTGCAGTTAAATACCCTGGAGAGAGAGAGCACTGTGATGTGCAGTTAAATACCCTGGAGAGAGAGAGCACTGTGATGTGTAGTTAAATACCCCGGAGAGAGAGAGCACTGTGATGTGCAGTTAAATACCCCGGAGAGAGAGAGCACTGTGATGTGTAGTTAAATACCCTGGAGAGAGAGAGCACTGTGATGTGCAGTTAAATACCCTGGAGAGAGAGAGCACTGTGATGTGTAGTTAAATACCCTGGAGAGAGCACATAATGTTACAGCACAAACTGTTACAGCACAAACTGTTACAGCACATACTGTTACAGCACAAACTGTTACAGCACAAACTGTTACAGCACAAACTGTTACAGCACATACTGTTACAGCACATACAGTACTGTTACAGCACAAACTGTTACAGCACAAACTGTTACAGCACAAACTGTTACAGCACAAACTGTTACAGCACAAACTGTTACAGCACATACTACACACAGACACACCCCCACAGAAACCCATACTCTCCATAGAAAGGACATGAAACATGCTCTTGTTATGTCTGCGCTCCCTCCGTCACGCTGTGTTGCTCTGTGTCTAAATGCTCTGGTGTGGACGTATCCGTTTCTGTTTCCTCCGTCGCCACAAGTAAGACTCTTATCTGCTGTCATCTGATCCAGCAGCACTTTTCCCCCGTCTACCTTCTAGTTACTATGGAGACCAGGCCTCCGGGACGTGTGCGAGGTGCGACCCGAGCTGCGCAGAGTGCAGCGCGGCCGGGGAGGACAGCTGTCTGAGCTGCACCGCGGGCCTCCTCTACCTGCGCAAAGCAGGCCGCTGCCTCGCCACCTGCCCACAGGGCTACCACCACGACCCGGCCCACCGGACCTGCGAGCCCTGCCATCCCAGCTGCAGAAGCTGCACGGGTACGAGTGTATTGACCCAAACAAATACAGTATATACTGTACATACCAGGAAGTGGACAATTCAGATCATCCAATTAACTAATCTAAAGGTATGTATGGTGTCGTGTCTCTGCAGGAAGACAATCCCAGGCCTGTGACTCGTGCCACATGGGATACCTGCTCTCAGGTGGCATGTGTGAGTCTCTGTGCAACATGGGCCAGTATCCCGTGCTAAAGGTAACAGCACCCAACAGCACCGCACTACATTTTCATTGTTAATGTTAAGTGTTAACTATTTAGAAGAAACTCTCATACTGTTCTTTTAGAACTGTTCCCTTTTACACATATTGCATAATAAAAACTAGTAAGAATAAATAAGGCTAATTTAGTAAAAAGGAAAATAAAAAAGTATACGTATAACTATTTTGTGCAAGAATAGGAATTGAAGTTATTTCATATGTAACAGTTGAGAAGTGTTCACACATTCCAGCCTCTCTGTCTCTCTTTTTAATTGTTGTCTGTGAGCTTCTGTCAAGCTGCTAGTTCTCATTATAAAAATGATCAGTGTTGTAACAGTAAGGAACCTTGATCCGTGTCTCAAACGATGCCGTGTTCCAGTTGAATTTGAATGAATTTGCCCTGGAAAGTCCTGGAAAAGTAGGTGATGTTGAAGGTGATGTGAGAACCCTGTGTATCGAGTAGTGATGATAGTAGAGACAGTGTATGGCAGTGTTTCCATGTCACCAGGGCCCGAAATTAGAGCCCGCCAATGGGGGGCATATTTTAGCTTTGGCGAGTTAGGTTTGGCGTCTCTCCGCCACGTGGCGGGTCTCAAAATAGTCGTCATGTAATACGGCCTGTGTCCACCTAGCGTCTTTTTCCGACTGTTAAACGCTGGGAAGCGCTGATCCCAGCGCACAATATACAAGGAAGCAGTCTGAAACTAACGTTAGTTCAATGCAGTAGTATAACATGAGTGCTTCCTGAGGCTGTTTCATTCTAGCTCTCCCGTATAGGCTACCAAACATGACTCTGGAATGAAATGCAGTCGTCAATTTAGCGGAGGTAAATTGACAGCCTAACGTCAATCAATGAATCAATCGCTCGCACTTGTTGCCGACACTCATATGATACAGTATATATGAGGAGATAATAGTTATCATGTGTGTTTTGGTGCGCAGCTGGCTAACACGAGTGCTTTGTGAGACTGTTTCACATGGCTCTCCCGTATAGGCTACCAAACATGAGGTAAAAAGCGTCTTTTAACCTCTGCTAAATTGACAGCCTACATCGGGCGAATCAATCAATGAATCAATCGCTCGCGCTTGTTGCCGAGCTCGTATGATGAGGAGATGAATCAAAATGCTTACCACCAATAAAGCCGGAGCCGAGAGAACGAGTGCAGGAGAGCTAATGCAGGTGCCAGGTGTGAGTGGGAGAGAAAGGTGCGTAGCCCAAGTTGTGCGCTGTCTGTCTGCACTGAGACTGTCGCAGTTATTACTTTTAGCTGCGTTGTTTTTTTTTACAACAATTTAAGCTCAAGATTGACTTGACATGTATTGATAAGATTGACTTGACATTGACATGTATTGATTAATCAATCATCAATCAATATATTAAAATAATTAGCTTCAAATTTTACTCTGGCCTCTTATTTAAATGTGTATTATTCAACGGAATACCTTATCTACTTGAAATGTACTGAAAAAATGGATATATATGGATATATGTTACACAAAAATTTGTTGTTTTTTGGCCGGTAATAAATATGCTTGGTGGGTAGATTTTTTCCATCTACCCGCCACTGGCCGGTGGGTCAAAAAGTTAATTTCGGGCCCTGTATGTCACTGTTAAATGTGTTGTGCTCTCCGTCCTCAGGGTTCAGGCCACGGCTGTGAGGACTGTGACAGCTCGTGTCTGGAGTGCAGGGCGCCCGGCCCGGCCAACTGCACCATGTGTCCTGCACACACCATCTTGGAAGCTGGGGGGCGCTGTCTGCTGTGCTGCAACCACCAGGGCTCAGAGGAGGAGGAGGAGGAGCAGGCCTCAGCGCAGCAACAGGACTGCTGTAATTGCACTGAGACCCGAGGTAGGCTGCAGAGCTGTTAAACAATGTCTAGAGATCAACTCATTACTAAGTACCGCACATCTCTAAACCTCATCTCTTTCCCTAGGGGAGTGCATCCTCAGCACCAACTTTGCTTTCAGGAATGAGAAGGTGGAGGAGTACGGCAACCTGGCGCTCTTCATCACCACCTCCGTCCTGTTGGTGCTGGGCCTGGGGGCCGTCATCTTCCTCATCAGGCACTCCCGCTCCAAGAGCGCCCCCCCGGACATCGCCCCCCGCGGCTACGAGAAGCTGGGCTCCGGCGGCTATGGCTCTGGCAGACACAGCGGCTTCACCTCGGCCTCCTCCACCTCGTACAGCGGCCGCGCCAGTTCCTCCGGCGGCCAGTTCCAGGAGGCGGAGCTAGTTGACATCACCGGCGGCCGCCCGGGGAGTAAGGACGATGACGACGATGAAGATGAAGATGAGGACATTGTGTACATGGGCCAGGACGGCACCGTGTACAGGAAGTTCCGCTATGGACAGCTGGGAGAGGACAACGAGGACGAGCTGGAGTACGACGACGAGAGCTATGCATTCCGGTGAAGCGTGACGATCCCTTTAAGAAAGATTTCTCCTTCTGTTCCTGGATTCCTTCTCTCTCTCCCTCTCACCCTCTCCCTCCCCCCCCCCTCTCCCTCCCGCTCTCTCCCTCTCTCCCTCCCTCCCCCCTCTCCCTCCCGCTTTCTCCCTCTCTCTCTCTCTCTCTCTCCCTCCCTCCCCCCTCTCCCTCTCTCTCTCTCCCTCTCACCCTCTCTCTCCCTCCCCTCTCTCTCTCTCTCCCTCCCCCCTCTCTCTCTCTCTATCTCCCTCTCTCTCTCCCCTCTCTTTCTCTCTCCCTCCCTCTCTCTCCCCCTCTCTCGCTCTCCCTCTCTCTCCCTCTCTATCTCTCTCTCCCCCCCCCTCTCTCTCTCTCTCCCGCTCTCCCTCTCTCTCCCTCTCTATCTCTCTCTCTCTCTATGCTGTTTATCTCTCCTGCCCTCAGGGACATCCTCGTTTATCCTCCACTGAATTTGAGCTGAACCAAATGAGACATGAGAGGCTACAGTATGTATTTATAAGGAGCTGCATTCCACAACTGTGATCCATTCACAAAACTCAATCTGTTCTGCATTCTTAAGGAACGCTCGTTTTTACATCATTTCAATTTATTCTCTTTTTTCTTCTTTCTTTTTCTTTTCTTTTTTTTGCTCTATGTTTTATGACTTCCCATAATGCAACAGAAAGGCCATTTACACCTGGCGTTAACATGCGTTTTCTGCAATCTGATTGCAATCAGATTGCAGAAATGGGTGTCCTCTCAATCCGCATAAAGTTGCTGTATCCAGATGGAGAGGACACATTGCATTTACACTTGTGTTCAATGTGTACACAATGCATCCCTGACCACCTCCGGAGGTGGTTTGACCGATCAGATTGCAATCCTTCTTCAATGCGTTTTGGGGGTGTTTACACCTGGCATTTCAAGTGATAAAACACAATCTGATTGCAATCTGATCACAGAAACACATGTTAACGCCAGGTGTAAATGGCCTCATATTCTTCATGGGCATTTACCTGTTTTGTCTATTTGACCAATCATGTTATTCATCTTTGCATCTTTGTTGTTGTGGTTTTGAAGTAGTACTGTTACTGCTTTGGCATTTCTATAGGACATTTCCATGTGTTTGCTGTCATTGGATTTTAACTTTGAAAATGTGTTGCTGTTCAGTTCAAATAAAGTCTCATAACACTCATAACATGGCGCTGGAGAAGTGAGTCATTCATGACTTCACAAACTGTCATTTACCTGCAAAGCAATTCAATTCCTCCTCCAAAGCAATTAACAAGGACAAGGACAACAACTAGGACAACAACTAGGACATGAGCTGCAACAATTAGTCGACTAATTGACAGAATTTATCGCAAACTATTTTTATAATTGATTCATCATTTAGAATCATTATACAGGTGTATGTATATATATATATATATATATATATATACACATATATATATATATATATATATATATATATATATATATATATATATATATACACACACATACATATACACACGCTAAAATTCCCTCGTTCCAACTTCATAAATGATAAATGTGAATATTTTCTGGTTTCTTTAAGTCTTCTGTCACAATAACCTGTTTTTCTTTGGGTTGTGGACTGTTGGTCAGGACAAAAGAAGACAATTGAGGATGTCATCTTGAGGTTTCCACCATTTTGAGACATTTTATAGACCAAACGACTAATTGATTAGTCGATAAATCAACAGATTAATCAATAATGAAAATAATCGTTAGTTGCAGCCCTAGATTGAAAATGGCACAACAATGTTCAGCGTTCAATCAGTTGTTTTTTTATTGATTTACAAGACAGTGATCCATAATTCCTTTGCACCTCCTCTAAACACGGTAGTAGACTCGTGGGTCAGAGGACCATCAATGATCTGATCTATGAGGGGACATGCACTGACACACAAACACACAACAAACACACACGTGTACACACACACACATGCGTGTGGACACGCACAAAGGTTCAGAATTGTGCTTTACAGAGACCCTCCCCATCTGTATTTTCCTCTGAGGTCACTCCCTGGTGATCCAGGAGAAGCTGGAGATGGGGTTCCTAAACAGTTTACATATCTGACAGGAACACACACTGAAAGGACACACACATACATACACACACACACACATGTTCACATGTGTGTGTGTTCTCATGTAGCACTAACAGCTTGGTTTCACATGTCACTTAACCCCGCCCCCCTTTCAGATTGGCTCAGTGAAAAGATCCTCTTTGCGCTGACTTGGTGGAATATCAATATTGTTTCCAGTTTTAAAACAAGTAAGAAGAAACACTGGATTGCTGAAATGCAACAGTTGGTCATCTATGGCACAAGTTTTTTTTTGGTATTTTCTTAATTAATTTTTTATTTTTTTGCCGGCTACACCTTGTGCTTTCATTGCAGCTTGCTGACACACCAGAGGTCTCTTGATCTGAGATACTGAGACTCTGTCACCTATAAAAGGCTGATATTGCTTCACTGCTTCTCATGCATACAATTACAACACTGATGACTGTGATTCTAAGGATGGTTTTGCGCAGTGCACTGCCAGGTGTTTTGTGAGAGTGCGTCTCCTACCTATATATTGTCAGGATGCTAGGCTACACTAGGTGTTGTCAAGCGTCACTGTAGTTTCATCTACATGATCTGCGGATGCAAGGTAGCATAACACGCAGCAGATGAGGAGGTCTGACTCGTGAGTGTTAACAACAGCTACTATGAAGTTGTGTTTTAAACGCCACTGTCTAAGTGACAAACATGGACACACTTCCAGCGTTACCCTTTACAACACAGTAATAAATTCCGGAACAAAATTGAACACTGAGGCGAGCCATCCATCTCTGCTGCTGTTGGGCCTTCTGGGGTTTAAGAGCTGCTGGCACCAGCTTGGTCTGCTCTTCTGGGAAGGGAACAAAACAGAGACATTAAAGACGGGTGTGTTTATATACGGGTGACAGGCGACTCAGACGAGGCCATTTCTCTTCCGTGTGCGAACTCCTACAAGTGTCTTTAGAGGACTTACTCTGTTCTGCTCACTGCTGCTGCTGCTGCTGCTGCTGCTGCTGCTGCTGCTGCTGCTGCTGCTGCTGGCTCCGGTCCCTGCAGAAAACTATTCATTCTGGGAAAAGAAATTGGAACGTGTTAGGGAAGAATTTATTGTTGTGAGGTGAAGTGATGCACTGGTATGTTGTGAATGTGTGGACGGCATCCAGGTTATGATTCAGTCAGCCAGAGCCTATTACATACAGTACCATGCATCCGGGAAACAATAGTGTTACTTGTTAAAATTCTGGGTAACACTTTACAATACTGTAACACAAAAATTGGGTAGTTACTGAGGAACGAGTCAGGAACGAACCATTAGTTCATGATTAGTCCATGATTAGTTCATGAATAGTTAATAGGTAGTTGCTTAATGGTAGTTACTTAAGAACTGACCATTAGTTACCACCATGTTAACGAACCAGTAAGTAATGATTACTTGCTTAAAAAAGAAAAAATAAATTATTTTGCTAGTTCATGAGTAGTTAATGGGTAGTTCCTTAATGACCCTTAATGGTAGTTCCTTAAAGATCATTAATGGTAGTTACTTAAGAACTGACCATTAGTTACCATGTTAACGAACCAGTAAGTAATGATTACTTCCTTCATTTTTTCCCGCTAGTTCATGAGTAGTTAATGGGTAGTAGTTAATCATGAACTAATGATGAATTCCCTAGTAACAACTACGTATGATGGCCTGCTTTACTTGAGGGGGCACAATTATGGTAAGTAATGGTGAAGTAATCATGAACTAATGATTAATTCCCTAGTAACATCTATCGTAACTAATAGTCTGTTCTTAAGTAACTACCCATTAACTACTTATGAACTAGCGGGAATTTTTATTTTTTAAGCAAGTAATCATTACTTACTGGTTCGTTAACATGGTAACTAATGGTCAGTTCTTAAGTAACTACCATTAAGGATCTTTAAAGAACTACCATTACGGGTCATTAAGGAACTACCCATTAACTACTCATGAACTAGCGAAATAAAAAATAAAATATATATATTTTTAAGGAAGTAATCATTACTGGTTCGTTAACATGGTAACTAATGGTCAGTTCTTAAGTAACTACCATTAAGGATCTACCTATTAACTATTCATTAACTAATCATTAACTATTCATGAACTAATGGTTAGTTCCTGACTAGTTCCTCAATAACTACCCATTTTTTGTGTTACAGTATTGTAAAGTGTTACCAAATTCTGTATACGACCCTACACTCATTATCATAACGACCCTACACTCATTATCATAGTGTAATACATCACCTGGACTCACTTTGCAGTCATGACTGGTTCGTTTCTATTAATGATAAATGAGGAATGCGTTTAGCATCTTTAGCAACTGTTTTTTTTTTTCTCTGTCTCCCTCCAATTATGACCACGGTTGAATCCAATTATTGGTCCCGGTCCGACAGCAGAGGCGAGTCTAGTGAAAGTGAGCCATCTGATAAACGAGCGCTCCGGCCAAGGATGAAGCCGAGGCACCGGAGCCACCAGAGAGGAAGAGTAATGAGACGCTGGACGAGTCGATGCTTACCTGGAGCTCTCTGCTGCTTCCTTAAGTTCCTCGTCAAGTCTGAGGGGTGAGATGACAACAGAGAGATATCAAACACTCTGCTTGCTTGGTGGTGGGGGTGGTGGTGGTGGTGGGGGGGTGGTGGTGGGGGGGTGGTATAAGGGACTCAGGGGGGGTGGGGTGGCGAGGAAGATGTTACTCACCTAATGATGCACTCGGGGATATTGATGTATTCCATGGGGATGAGTTCCTGCAGCTCGTCCAAGCTGTTCACATACTTTATTTTGTTGCTGAACTTGGTGCTGTGACGAGACACACACACGTACGCACGCACGCACGCACACACACACACACACACACACACACACAGAGACACACACAAACACACACACATTATTTGGCAAAGGAGCTCTCCTCTCTCTGCTTTTAAACACACATGAAAAAGTGATTTATTCCAGCAGAACTTTACTAACGAGGCAGCAGTGAGTGGTACCTGATGACTTTGGTACCTGATGACTTTACTAACGAGGTAGCAGCGAGTGGTACCTGATGACTTTGGTACCTGATGACTTTACTAATGAGGTAGCAGTGAGTGGTACCTGATGACTTTACTAACGAGGTAGCAGTGAGTGGTACCTGATGACTTTACTAACGAGGTAGCAGTGAGTGGTACCTGATGACTTTACTAACGAGGTAGCAGTGAGTGGTACCTGATGACTTTACTAACGAGGTAGCAGTGAGTGGTACCTGGTGACTTTACTAACGAGGTAGCAGTGAGTGGTACCTGATGACTTTACTAACGAGGCAGCAGTGAGTGGTACCTGGTGACTTTACTAACGAGGTAGCAGTGAGTGGTACCTGATGACTTTACTAACGAGGTAGCAGTGAGTGGTACCTGATGACTTTACTAACGAGGTAGCAGTGAGTGGTACCTGATGACTTTACTAACGAGGTAGCAGTGAGTGGTACCTGATGACTTTACTAACGAGGCAGCAGTGAGTGGTACCTGGTGACTTTACTAACGAGGTAGCAGTGAGTGGTACCTGATGACTTTACTAACGAGGTAGCAGCGAGTGGTACCTGATGACTTTACTAACGAGGTAGCAGTGAGTGGTACCTGATGGCTTTACTAATGAGGTAGCAGTGAGTGGTACCTGATGGCTTTACTAACGAGGTAGCAGTGAGTGGTACTTGATGACTTTACTAACGAGGTAGCAGTGAGTGGTACCTGATGGCTTTACTAACGAGGTAGCAGTGAGTGGTACTTGATGACTTTACTAACGAGGTAGCAGCGAGTGGTACCTGATGACTTTACTAACGAGGTAGCAGTGAGTGGTACCTGATGGCTTTACTAACGAGGTAGCAGTGAGTGGTACCTGATGACTTTACTAACGAGGTAGCAGTGAGTGGTACTTGATGACTTTACTAACGAGGTAGCAGTGAGTGGTACCTGATGACTTTACTAACGAGGCAGCAGTGAGTGGTACTTGATGACTTTACTAACGAGGTAGCAGCGAGTGGTACCTGATGACTTTACTAACGAGGTAGCAGTGAGTGGTACCTGATGACTTTACTAACGAGGTAGCAGTGAGTGGTACCTGATGACTTTACTAACGAGGTAGCAGTGAGTGGTACCTGATGACTTTACTAACGAGGTAGCAGTGAGTGGTACCTGATGAAGGGTCTGGTGATGGCTAGAACGGTCCTGATGAACCACGATGGATGGAGGATAATGAAGGATTTCAAATTCTTCCTGAGCCTGAATACATAACACAACATAATACAACATGTTATATTTATGTCCACTCTGTAGCTCAGCATGTCGTGAGGGTGAGTTTTAGAACGCTTTCGGTAGAGAACGTTTTTTTTTTTTTATTCCTGTAAATCAGTGGTTCTCAAACTTTCTCACGTCCACCTAAACTGACACAAATTAGATCACGGACTCCATTTGAAGATTTTGTCCCAGGGTCCCTCATCTGATAAGATGTTTTGCTTTTAGATGTTTTATTACAGAAAGCTATGAAACCCATGAGCAAAATAGGATGTAGGATATTTATGAAAAGAGAATTATATTGAAAATAAATGACTCCCCTTTTTGCTGGGGACCCCCTGGAACCCCTTCAAGGACCCCTGGGGGTCCCCGGACCTCACTTTGAGAACCACTGCTGTCAATTTGTACTGTAAATTAAACGTAATGCCATCACCCGCTAATCAATCAATCAAATCATTCTAACTGTGTAGGTTTACTGTAACAGCACCGACCTTCTGTCAATCATCTGATAGCATTTCTTTAGCCAACCGAGGCCCGGCATTCTCCTGTGGGGCGTGGCTCCATTCAGATAGACAATCATGTAGTCTTCTGCTACCATCAGCTCCAGTGTGCTGATCACATAGCTGAAGGCAGACACACACGCACGCACACACACACACACACGCACGCACGCACGCACGCACGCACGCGCACACACACACACACACACACACACACACACACACACACACACACACAATTATACTTACTTTTGAGGCAATTTATAGCTCTGTGACCTTGATTGTTAATTAAACGAGAATTAATCTAGATAAAATAAATGAGTGTGATTGAGTGAGGAAATTGTCTTTTACCCAAAAATTGTAGGCTACAGCTGACTGTATCTCCTCACCACATTATTCGACCAAAATTCAAATAATTATACGAAAAAAGAAATTATGTTTTATTTAACTTTAATGGCTATTTGACTTTGTCAGGTAATGGATTTCAAAACGAGGTATTACAAATGACAAAATAACGAACCATAACACTAGACTATTAACCAGTGTATAGACCCACTTGGAGAACTTGTGTTGCAGTTCTACTTCTTATAATAATAATTGGCCATAATAATTGTTATTGCATCCTCAGTCATGAAATTAATTTAGCAAAAGCCAAAGACATATTTGGGTAAAACACCTTTTCCCCCGAGCTTTAAACCAATGTATATGGCTTTTGAGTAGTGTTGCTGAAGGATTCTGGTCAAAATCTCCACATTTGAGAGTAAACTGTTGAATTCTACACGCTGTATAATTTTCATGCAACGAGAGTGCCCTCTAGGGGTTGAAACCCACTTTTGCAGTTGGGTCTGCCAAGTGGCTTACCTTTGGTTCGGCTGACATCACCAAGAAGCCCTTTACCACCCACAGTCAGTCTAAGCCCCGCCCACAGTCAATCTAAGCCCCGCCCACAGTCAGTCTAAACCCCGCTCAGCCGGGCGACGCCATGTTGAGATTTTGCATTTTTTTAATCCCAAGTAGAGGCAGGTCTGCCAGAATTCTGGGGGCTTAGTTCGGCTTTAATGATGTTATGTGTTACTGTCTCTATAACATCAGGGACCATGTTGGAAATAAATGTTCTCTGTGTTTTTACATGTTATCCCTTGGATTCTATCATCTTCTATATAAAATCAATCAATCTATCTATCAATCAATCAATCAATCAATAAACAAAATAAATGTATGAATGCGTTCAAAATACAAACTAGAACGACCGCAGCCGCAGCGCGGCTATATGCCTCCGACAACAAGTGAGCAGTCAACATCCATGTCTGTCAAGGCGTTATATGAGATATGGCATTACCGAGCTTGAAAATTGCATTTGTGAGGTCACAGTGACCTTGACTTTTGAGCACCAAAATGTAATCGGTTCATCCTTGAGTCCAAGTGGACGTTTGAGGCAAATTAGATGAAATTCCGTCAAGGCGTTCCTGAGATATGGACTGCATTTATATAGCGCTTTTATCCAAAGTGCTTTACAATGTGCCTACATTCACCCATTCACACACCGAAGGCGGCCAGCTGCCACGCAGGGTGCTAGCACAGCCATCAGGAGCAATTTGGGGTTCAGTGTCTTGTCCAAGGACACTTCGACATGCGGACCGGAGGAGCCGGGGATCGAACCACCGACCTTCTGGTTAGTGGACGACGCGCTCTACCTCCTGAGCCACAGCCACCCTAAGATATCACGTTAACGAGCATGAAACGAATGGTTGTGATGTCACAGTAACCTTGAACTTTGACCACCAAAATCTAATCAGTTCACCCTTGAGTCTAAGTGGATGTTTGAGGCAAATTTGAAGAAATTCCATCAAGGCGTTCTTGAGATATCGTGTTAACGAACTTGGGAATGGCATTCGTGAGGTCACAGTGACCTTGAACTTTGACCTTTGACCACCAAAATCAAATCAGTTCATCCTTGAGTCGATGTTTGATGAAATTCCAGACGGACGGACAACCCGAATCCACAATGCCTCCGCCCTGGCTATCGGCAGAGGCATAAAAAAACTGTGTTACCAAAATTAAGACTATGGAAAAACCAACACTGAATCCATTTAAGTTTGAATGACATGTAGTTTGAAGGACGGATGATCCTTTGAATTTGAAAAGCATGTGCTGTTTCAGAATATTCTCTCCTCTGACGTCAGCTGAGAGGAGAGGAG
The DNA here is from genome assembly GCF_964638095.1 of Poromitra crassiceps. Taxonomy (NCBI): domain Eukaryota; kingdom Metazoa; phylum Chordata; class Actinopteri; order Beryciformes; family Melamphaidae; genus Poromitra; species Poromitra crassiceps. Next base: position 14,977,905 of record NC_139638.1, read on the forward strand.
GCAGTGATCTGGCTTCTTAGATCTTCTCCCCTGCTGTGAGTTTCTCCTGCTCTGCCTCTCTGCATCCAGCTCAGCAGCTAAATCACTCCTCTACCATTCTAAAATCCAATGCTCTGCTAACACCCGGAAACTACTCTCATTTCTCTCCTCCACCCCCAACCTACACTGTTTCCACGGGGAGTTTTCTCACCTACTTTGAAAAGCAGGTTGACAATTCTGAATCGGCTTTCTCCAAACTACCATCTATAGCCCTTCCCCATGTTTCTCTCCTAACTCCACTGACTCTTGTCTCACCAGTCATTTCCTTTTTCCCCTTTTTTTCTTTTTCTTATCTTTCCTATCCAACCACACTGTCCAAGCATGATGGGCAACTGTGCCAACACAGCTGTCGCCTCAACATGATGTATCTCAGCCAGCAGACTAAACTACTACAACATTTAGAGATCTTTCCAGCTCTGTTTGTGCATGAAGGGCTGGAGATGATTTAAGAAATCAATTTTCCCAGAAGATCATCTTTTCACAGCTGTGTGCTTCAGGAGGAGAGATAAGATATGGCCTAATTTAAGAAATCTTAAGATTATGTATATAACCTTGGTTTTATGAATAATATGAGTGGGATGACTCACTTTATGGGGTACAGACCTCTGTGACCCTACAGAAGCACTATATTTAATACTACACCAATATCCTTTATGTTGAGATCGGAGAAGATTACATTTTTCCACTTTCCGCCCCTAGGGGCACTATAGCACCGTCCTTTATCAAAGGGAGCGGTGGGGTGTAGTGACATCATTCACACTCACGCACCCTGGCAAGAAGAGGTGTCTGCTAAGTCATCTCACTCATCATATTATTCATAAAACCGGGGGTTATATACATATATATATATATATATATACAGGTTATATACATAACCTGAAGTTTTATTTCATAAAACCGGGGGTTATATACATAACCTGAAGTTTTATTTCATAAAACCGGGGGTTATATACATAACCTGAAGTTTTATTTCATAAAACCGGGGGTTATATACATAACCTGAAGTTTTATTTCATAAAACCGGGGGTTATATACATAACCTGAAGCTTTATTTCATAAAACCGGGGGTTATATACATAACCTGAAGCTTTATTTCATAAAACCGGGGGTTGTATACATAACCTGAAGCTTTATTTCATAAAACCGGGGGTTATATACATAACCTGAAGTTTTATTTCATAAAACCGGGGGTTATATACATAACCTGAAGCTTTATTTCATAAAACCAGGGGTTATATACATAACCTGAAGCTTTATTTCATAAAACCGGGGGTTATATACATAACCTGAAGCTTTATTTCATAAAACCGGGGGTTATATACATAACCTGAAGTTTTATTTCATAACACCGGGGGTTATATACATTACATTACATTACGTCATTTGGCAGACGCTTTTATCCAAAGCGACTTACAGTAACACACTTTTTGTCAGCAATAGAGCAATCAACTATGGAGCACAGTCCATGACAACTACAAATCCTGAAGGAACAGTGGTACGAGTTTTAGTTCAGTGGTACGAGTTTTAGTTTAGGGTTTTTTTTTTTTTTTTTTTTTTTATATTAAATAAAGAGAGAGAAAGAAGAGAGAGAAAGAAGTTTGATCAAGAGGGGCCCAGGTGGAGCCTGAAAAGGTGAGTCTTTAGTCTTTTCCGAAAGATCGGCAGTGATTCAGCCGTCCTGACCGAAGGTGGCAGCTCGTTCCACCATTGGGGTGCCAGGGAGGAGAAGAGTCGAGATCGGGATGAGCGACTTTTGAGCGCCCGTAGCGAAGGAGGAGCGAGGCGCCCTGCACTGGTAGAGGAGCGAAGGGAGCGGTGAGAGGTTTGGAACCTGACCATAGATTGCAGGTACAGGGGAGCTGACTGGTGTACTGCCCTGTAGGCCAGTACCAGTGTCTTGAATTTGATGCGAGCTGAGATGGGAAGCCAGTGGAGGTCCCGGAAGAGGGGAGTGACATGAGAGAATTTGGGTTGGTTGAATACCAGACGGGCTGCAGCGTTCTGAATGAGCTGAAGCGATCGGATGTCGGTGGCAGGTAGGCCAGCCAGGAGCACGTTGCAGTAGTCCAGGCGAGGGACGATAAGTGACTGGACCAGGAGTTGAGTCGCTTCTCTTGTGAGGAAGGGACGGATTTTGCGGATGTTGTAGAGGGAGAACCTACAGGAGCGTGCTGTCGCAGCTATGTTGGCAGAGCAAGACAGCTGGTTGTCGAGGATCACCCCAAGGTTCTTAGCTGTTTGGGAGGGCAGTACAGTGGTGTTTTCGATGGAGATGGAGAGATCTGTGAGAGGACAGTCTTTCCCTGGGAGGAAGAGTAGCTCTGTCTTACCAAGGTTGAGCTTGAGGTGGTGGGCAGACATCCAGTCGCCAATGTCCTTGAGACATGCAGAGATGCGAGCCTCGATTTGAGTGTCGGAGGGGGGGAAGGAAAGGAAAAGTTGGGTGTCATCAGCATAGCAGTGATAAGAGAAGCCATGAGAAGAGATCACATAGGCAAGAGATCTGATATAGAGAAGAAAAAGTAAGGGGCCCAGGACTGAGCCCTGGGGGACACCAGTGGTAAGAGGGCAGGATCTGGAGACGGACCCTCTCCATATACATAACCTGAAGCTTTATTTCATAAAACCGGGGGTTATATACATAACCTGAAGTTTTATTTCATAAAACCGGGGGTTATATACATAACCTGAAGCTTTATTTCATAAAACCGGGGGTTATATACATAACCTGAAGTTTTATTTCATAAAACCGGGGGTTATATACATAACCTGAAGTTTTATTTCATAAAACCGGGGGTTATATACATAACCTGAAGCTTTATTTCATAAAACCGGGGGTTATATACATAACCTGAAGTTTTATTTCATAAAACCGGGGGTTATATACATAACCTGAAGCTTTATTTCATAGAACCGGGGGTTATATACATAACCTGAAGCTTTATTTCATAAAACCGGGGGTTATATACATAACCTGAAGCTTTATTTCATAAAACCGGGGGTTATATACATAACCTGAAGCTTTATTTCATAGAACCGGGGGTTATATACATAACCTGAAGCTTTATTTCATAAAACCGGGGGTTATATACATAACCTGAAGCTTTATTTCATAAAACCGGGGGTTATATACATAACCTGAAGCTTTATTTCATAAAACCGGGGGTTATATACATAACCTGAAGCTTTATTTCATAAAACCGGGGGTTATATACATAACCTGAAGCTTTATTTCATAAAACCGGGGGTTATATACATAACCTGAAGTTTTATTTCATAAAACCGGGGGTTATATACATAACCTGAAGCTTTATTTCATAAAACCGGGGGTTATATACATAACCTGAAGCTTTATTTCATAAAACCGGGGGTTATATACATAACCTGAAGTTTTATTTCATAAAACCGGGGGTTATATACATAACCTGAAGCTTTATTTCATAAAACCGGGGGTTATATACATAACCTGAAGTTTTATTTCATAAAACCGGGGGTTATATACATAACCTGAAGCTTTATTTCATAGAACCGGGGGTTATATACATAACCTGAAGCTTTATTTCATAAAACCGGGGGTTATATACATAACCTGAAGCTTTATTTCATAAAACCGGGGGTTATATACATAACCTGAAGCTTTATTTCATAAAACCGGGGGTTATATACATAACCTGAAGCTTTATTTCATAAAACCGGGGGTTATATACATAACCTGAAGCTTTATTTCATAAAACCGGGGGTTATATACATAACCTGAAGCTTTATTTCATAAAACCGGGGGTTATATACATAACCTGAAGCTTTATTTCATAAAACCGGGGGTTATATACATAACCTGAAGCTTTATTTCATAGAACCGGGGGTTATATACATAACCTGAAGCTTTATTTCATAAAACCGGGGGTTATATACATAACCTGAAGCTTTATTTCATAGAACCGGGGGTTATATACATAACCTGAAGCTTTATTTAATAAAACCGGGGGTTATATACATAACCTGAAGCTTTATTTAATAAAACCGGGGGTTATATACATAACCTGAAGCTTTATTTCATAAAACCGGGGGTTATATACATAACCTGAAGCTTTATTTCATAGAACCGAGGGTTATATACATAACCTGAAGCTTTATTTCATAAAACCGGGGGTTATATACATAACCTGAAGCTTTATTTCATAAAACCGGGGGTTATATACATAACCTGAAGTTTTATTTCTAATAATGGTGAGATGACTCACTTTATGGAATGTGGGAGCTCCTGTATGCCAGACAGCTCACCACTCATGGCTCAAAGGGAAGATGCCAGGTTCTGTGCCACATAGGGCCGACACATCCAGTCTATAGACACGTCCAGTCTATAGAACCAGTCTATAGACACGTCCAGTCTATAGACACGTCCAGTCTATAGACACGTCCAGTCTATAGAACCAGTCTATAGACACATCCAGTCTATAGAACCGAACTAAAGTGAGGGGCGAGGTCCAACTCGCGGAAAGTAGTATACATTTCAGGTAGAACATACCTTCAAAATAATAATACTTGGTCTCCGCTGGCTCTACAGATCCATAGTATGGCTCTACCGACTAACCTGATTCATCAGTCTGGTTAGCTCAGTTGGTAGGGAACCTGACTAACAACCCTAACAACCTAGGGCTGTTGGTTTGATCTTGGACAACTCTTGAATTTATTTGTTGGTATAAGTAATGATTCAGTACTCATGAACTACTCAGTATGATGCACCACTTTACATTACTCTTTTGATCTACCCGGTAGATCAAAAGTGTAAAAAAAACTAATGAACAGGTAATAATTACATAATGATCAAATGAAATGAAAGTTGGGTGAGACAGTGACTGGGCAAGTGGGCAAGTGTGTGTGTGTGTGTGTGTGTGTGTGTGTGTGTGTGTGTGTGTGTGTGTGTGTGTGTGTGTGTGTGTGTGTGTGTGTGTGTGTGTGTGTGTGGTGGGTGGGTGGGTGTGTGTGTGTGTGTGTGCACGCGCGTGTGCGTGCGTGTGTGTGTGTGTGTGTGTGTCATCTCACTCACAGGAAGAGGTTCTCCATCACTTCATGGTAGTCTTCTTTGTCACTGTCTGGCAGGAAGCAGGCAGCAAACACTATGATGGCGTTCACTCCGTTGCCATAGTAGCCTTGATGACATAAAGACATAAAAGCAACAACAGTCAACTTGAGCTGGTAATTTGACTGCTCTCTTTTCTGTCTCCTTCTGTTCTGCTTGTCTGCCTGCCAGTCTGCTCTCCTTCTGTCTCTCCCTCCTCTTTCCTCTTACTGCTCCTCAGATTCATTCAAGTTCCTCTTATTCACCAACACATCCAGATGTGGTGTCACAACATAGATCATGATCCCATTCACAGTTCGGTGAGAGATGTCTCCATTTCCATGAGAGTTATAGTATTTCTCTTCAGCCTGTAGTGCAGAGCTCAGCAGGAAGAACATGGTAGGAACAATGCTAGGGTTTGATATGAGTTGATTTTGAGAAGGTGTATGATGTTAGTAGTCACCTCCATGGGAGATGACTCTCTGGTAGGTCTCGATGCTCTTCATGTTGATACGGTGCTCCTGCTCCCCGATCACCACTGTCCTCCACAGCTTACCATCCTGCCGCTCCTCCTCAGCGCTGCATGTCGGGATTGGTTCACAAGGCTCCTTTGGCCCACTCCTATTGGTTTCTGGGGGGTCTGGTTTGAACAACAACAACAAAAAGGGCAAAAATGCAATACTGTGTTATAATAATGTGTCTTGCAGGAGACCGAAAACAGCACTGATGCTTTCCTCTCAGAGGAAAATACTTCCATATTGCCGTATATTAATATTAAATCACAAAAGACTTGAAAAATCCTAACTGAATGTTTCTGTTCAGAGCCACTAAAGAAGTTAAGTCCATGGCATCAGTTTTGAGGGTTTGTTTCCAGATTGATAGACAATATGTAGGGTACAGTCAGTATGTACAATGTGTAGGGTACAGTCAGTATGTACAATGTGTAGGGTACAGTCAGTATGTACAATGTGTAGGGTACAGTCAGTATGTACAATGTGTAGGGTACAGTCAGTATGTACAATGTGTAGGGTACAGTCAGTATGTACAATGTGTAGGGTACAGTATGTATGTACAATGTGTAGGGTACAGTCAGTATGTACAATGTGTAGGGTACAGTATGTATGTACAATGTGTAGGGTACAGTCAGTATGTACAATGTGTAGGGTACAGTCAGTATGTACAATGTGTAGGGTACAGTCAGTATGTACAATGTGTAGGGTACAGTCAGTATGTACAGCCAAAAATACTTGTTCAGGTGCTGAACAAAAATCTAATTGAAGTGAAGAAACAAACACACTCTGGTATAGTAAATTTAATGAGCAATGTTTCCATCAGAGATCTTCGTGAGGCAATGCCTGGTCCTTTGTTTGTTTCTTCACGTTTCTTTCCAGATGGACCCACCTTCCCAGTCCGTCTCGTGGTCCGTGTAGTCCAGGTAATCTCCCTCATCCGGAGTATCCAGGTCGTCGACGTTAATGTCGAGGTCATCAGGCGTCTCCCCGAGGTCGTCCTCACTCTGGTCCAGTGACAGGCTGATGCGAGGGGCGGAGAGCTTCTTTCTTTGGGTGGGGCCTCCTTGCAGGGGTAGAGAGGTGGGAGGGGCTACAGGAATAGTACATTCAAACACCATTAGAAAAGACCAGTCGTGTCATGAGATCTGTTTGACTTCCTGATGAAGGCTTGACGCCGAAACGCCTCAAAGTTTGCTTTTAAAGATGAATGCCCAGTTTACACCAAAGATTCACAACAAGACGAACTTGTAACTACTTGCAACCAGACCCTTTTCACGGGGGGCATTTTGTGTCAAAAAGGCAGGATAAACACATGTGCAAGCAAAACACTAATGAGGGTTTCCAACTTCCAATCATGGAGGAAACCCTCATTAGTGTTTTGCTTGCACTTGAAAAGGGTCTATCGATGGTGACATCATCATCTGGAGTCGAGATGAGGTGGGCCAGTTTACACGGCTGCAACTTTTCCTTGCAACATTCTAAAAACGTTTTTTGTCTCGTTGCGACTCATTGGTGTAAAGTTATTTATTTGCATCAGTATCATCATCTTTTCTTTTCTTTTATTTGTTTAAGATATCCGCAAGAACATTTTCTTGGAGACTCTTGAACAATAAATAGTCATTAGTGCTCTGAATTTGACTCTACTCACCTGGTCTGCCTTCACCCCCCTCAGAGTTCATCTTACTCTCAGACGCCAGGTCCATCCCCTCAGTACCCAGGGGGACCACTAGGGGGACCTGCCAGAAGGAGAGAGACACAAACAAGAACTTTTAACACACAATAACAAAACTGGAAAGCACAGTAACCCATCCAATGATTGTATAGAGAGGTCAGCCAGTTGTTGAACGGAGGAAGGGCTTAACAAGTGGTAAATGTCAAGTCTATAGGTATCATCATATTAACTTAAAATTGCACAAGACTGTCCAACGATACTGTGTTCTTATTCTACTGTAGATATTTTTGTAACTACCTATTCTGTTGTTACAGGGTATGTATGACCTATGAGAAATAAGCATTATTATTTTAGCTGATACTGCATACATAAGTCATATCAGTGATATACTGTATTTTTCTGTATATCATTAAAAAAAAATCCTGACGATTGTCAACGTCATGATATTGATTTCATATCATCCAAGAAACACACACGCTAGCACTCCAACAGATGTGAGACAGGAGTGGCAGGGTGGTAGGGGGAGAAAGGGGGAGACAAGGGAGGGGAGAGAGTGGAAGGGGGTTTGAGGTTAAAGGTCATCTGATCTCCCTTCTTCTGTGAATAATCCATCCTATGTGGAGGAGGGGGAGGGCTCTGAGATGTTACATCAGCAGAAGCCCCTCCCCTCCTCGCTGCCTCTTTCTGCTGCTGAGGCTACACGTCACGCTACACGTCACGCTCGCCTGAGCACAGACTGAGCAAAGATGATGCTAATTCACTGAGAGTCACGTGTGCTAAAGATCCCTGTCCCCTTTCTCCAGAGTGTGACCGGACCCTGTCCCCTTTCTCCAGAGTGTGACTGGACCCTGTCCTCTTTTCTCCAGAGTGTGACTGGACCCTGTCCCCTTTAACCAGAGTGTGACTGGACCCTGTCCCCTTTCTCCAGAGTGTGACTGGACCCTGTCCCCTTTTCTCCAGAGTGTGACTGGACCCTGTCCCCTTTTCTCCAGAGTGTGACTGGACCCTGTCCCCTTTTCTCCAGAGTGTGACTGGACCCTGTCCCCTTTCTCCAGAGTGTGACTGGACCCTGTCCCCTTTCTCCAGAGTGTGACTGGACCCTGTCCCCTTTTCTCCAGAGTGTGACTGGACCCTGTCCTCTTTTCTCCAGAGTGTGACTGGACCCTGTCCCTTTTCTCCAGAGTGTGACTGGACCCTGTCCCTTTTCTCCAGAGTGTGACTGGACCCTGTCCTCTTTTCTCCAGAGTGTGACTGGACCCTGTCCCCTTTTCTCCAGAGTGTGACTGGACCCTGTCCTCTTTTCTCCAGAGTGTGACTGGACCCTGTCCCTTTTCTCCAGAGTGTGACTGGACCCTGTCCTCTTTTCTCCAGAGTGTGACTGGACCCTGTCCTCTTTTCTCCAGAGTGTGACTGGACCCTGTCCCCTTTTCTCCAGAGTGTGACTGGACCCTGTCCTCTTTTCTCCAGAGTGTGACTGGACCCTGTCCTCTTTTCTCCAGAGTGTGACTGGACCCTGTCCCCTTTTCTCCAGAGTGTGACTGGACCCTGTCCCTTTTCTCCAGAGTGTGACTGGACCCTGTCCTCTTTTCTCCAGAGTGTGACTGGACCCTGTCCTCTTTCTCCAGAGTGTGACTGGACCCTGTCCCTTTTCTCCAGAGTGTGACTGGACCCTGTCCCCTTTTCTCCAGAGTGTGACTGGACCCTGTCCTCTTTTCTCCAGAGTGTGACTGGACCCTGTCCCCTTTTCTCCAGAGTGTGACTGGACCCTGTCCTCTTTTCTCCAGAGTGTGACTGGACCCTGTCCCTTTTCTCCAGAGTGTGACTGGACCCTGTCCTCTTTTCTCCAGAGTGTGACTGGACCCTGTCCCCTTTTCTCCAGAGTGTGACTGGACCCTGTCCTCTTTTCTCCAGAGTGTACTGGACCCTGTCCTCTTTTCTCCAGAGTGTGACTGGACCCTGTCCCTTTTCTCCAGAGTGTGACTGAACCCTGTCCCTTTTCTCCAGAGTGTGACTGGACCCTGTCCCCTTTCTCCAGAGTGTGACTGGACCCTGTCCTCTTTTCTCCAGAGTGTGACTGGACCCTGTCCCCTTTTCTCCAGAGTGTGACTGGACCCTGTCCCTTTTCTCCAGAGTGTGACTGGACCCTGTCCCCTTTCTCCAGAGTGTGACTGGACCCTGTCCTCTTTTCTCCAGAGTGTGACTGGACCCTGTCCCCTTTTCTCCAGAGTGTGACTGGACCCTGTCCTCTTTTCTCCAGAGTGTGACTGGACCCTGTCCCCTTTTCTCCAGAGTGTGACTGGACCCTGTCCCTTTTCTCCAGAGTGTGACTGGACCCTGTCCCCTTTCTCCAGAGTGTGACTGGACCCTGTCCTCTTTTCTCCAGAGTGTGACTGGACCCTGTCCCCTTTTCTCCAGAGTGTGACTGGACCCTGTCCCCTTTTCTCCAGAGTGTGACTGGACCCTGTCCTCTTTTCTCCAGAGTGTGACTGGACCCTGTCCCCTTTTCTCCAGAGTGTGACTGGACCCTGTCCTCTTTTCTCCAGAGTGTGACTGGACCCTGTCCCCTTTTCTCCAGAGTGTGACTGGACCCTGTCCCCTTTCTCCAGAGTGTGACTGGACCCTGTCCTCTTTCTCCAGAGTGTGACTGGACCCTGTCCCCTTTCTCCAGAGTGTGACTGGACCCTGTCCTCTTTCTCCAGAGTGTGACTGGACCCTGTCCCCTTTTCTCCAGAGTGTGACTGGACCCTGTCCCTTTTCTCCAGAGTGTGACTGGACCAGGGAAAAGCTGATTGCATTGCTGCAACAGAAAACTGCTGAATGGTTGATTCTGGTACAGCAGAGATGAATGTCCTGCTGATGATCCCAACACACACACACACACACACACACACACACACACACACACACACACACACACACACACACATACACACACACACACACACACACACACACACCTACACACACACATACATACACACACACAGACACACACACACACACACACACACACACACACACACACACACACACACACACACACACACACACACACACACACACACATGTATAACAGGATCAGCTGTTATGTGCATCCTGCATGGAGGATGCTGACCTGCTTCACACAGGAGCACAGTGCTGATGACAGCCCCTCCCTCCCTGTCTGCCGGCTGTGGGAGAGAGAGAGAAGAAAAAAACAACATATAGTCTATCTCTCTCTCCCTCTCCTCCTTATTTCCATGGAAGCCAAAGTGATGTACTCACCACTGCTGGGGCACGAGAGTCTCAGTCGTCCTGTGTCTCAGAGCAGGGATGTCTCAGTCGTCCTGTGTCTCAGAGCAGGGATGTCTCTCAGTCGTCCTGTGTCTCAGAGCAGGGATGTCTGCCTGGCTGTCTCTAGCTCCCAGCCTCTTTTTTCGGGGAGAGATGCTCGGCTTACAAACAGCTCACAGCGTCCACCATTTTGTGGTCACATGATCTGGGCTATTACCAAATAAGAGCGATCAGCTGGTACAGTGTAACAGCTAGGCAGCTCTACACATCCGCTTACAGTAGGCAGTGCAATGATGATATACTGTATGTCGTTATTATCCAGAGGGGATCAACTCTCTCTCTGTGTGTGTGTGTGTGTGTGTTGTGTGTATGTGTGTGTGTGTGTGTGTGTGTGTGTGTGTGTGTGCGTGTGTGTGTGTGTGTGTGTGTGTGTGTATGTGTGTGGGCGTGTGTGTGTGCATGTGTGTGTGTGTGTGTGGGCGTGCGTGTGTGTGTGTGTGTGGGTGTGCGTGTGTGTGTGTGCACTCCCCATTGTGTTATTATACCCAGCAGAAGCGTGGGACTGTTATTAATGCCTGTAGCTTTGGCTGGCTTTTAATGGTCCTCAGGGCTTAAAGGAGCAATAACGAACAAGGAAATGGAACATTGCCAACTTAAAGGGACACACCACAAATTTTCAACCAGCTTTGTATCATTATAAAATCAGTAGTATAAACTGTAAACTGTAAACAGTTTAGCAGACATTCATTTAGTTTGACAGTTATTGAGAGTTGATTTGAGTTGTGGACCGGTGATGTCATCCATGCACAAATGACATCACTAACTGTCAAACTAAATTAATGTCTGCTAAACTGTTTACAGTTTTCAGATATACTATTGATTTTATAATGATACAAAGCTGGTTGAAAATCGACGGAGTGCTCCTTTAATGTTCTGATAATATGCACAGATACTGAAAAATAGAAATCGATACAAAAAAAAATGTGATGCTTCCCATTTCTGCTCATGGAATACTTCCAGAAAGTGTCTGTGTGTTTTGCATTAGCACTGAACCACACTGAACTGAACCACTCAAGCCCGGCTTAAACAAACAAGCTAAACCCGCTAAAACCAAGAATACCTAGAAAGTCTTTGGTTCCTGTGTGGAGACACGGCTTGTTCTCTCATGTGTGTTTTGGTCGTCACTTACCACTGCTGTGATCTCAGCCGCACCAGTCGGACAGGAAGACGGAGACCAGCCTGTCACACTTGACCATTGTTTGGTACAAAGGTTGTTGCCACAGCGCGCCGATCAGCTCGACCACGCCCGCGTCTCCAGCACAGCACAGAGCTGCTTTAGTTAATCAGTGCTGTGCAGCCGGGCTCATAGACAACTTCTTACTCCAGAGGGGTCGTAAAAACCCTTTTCATTATCCTTTGAGCCTGACTATGATGTTATGTTATATTATGTGTCAAAATAACACAAGGTGATGATGCAGATATGGATCGAAACAACACTGAACAATATAAGACAGTTTACAGAACATGATTTACAAACTCTCACACACACACAACGTGAGTATTGTATTGATTGATTTATATTTGAAAGTTAATCAGAGTTGATGAAAAAAGAAGATGATTTAATAATGGTACATGGTTATAATAACACGCAGTATAAAAGTGATATTCACATAAACAGCTAAGGAGAAACTACGGTGCGGCTTTCACTTCCTGGTCCCAGGTAATGCGGGGTGTTCTGCATTCTTCCCATGGCAGAGTTTGTCAAACCAGTTTGATACAATGTGCTGATTGCCACAACAAGGAGGAACTCTGTCTCTCTCCATTGGCAGTGAGCGGTAAACATGCTTAGGTAGCATTTCTCATGTCATGTTGCATCACTGTTGCAAATAAAAGGTGCCTATGGTAATGTACTGAGATATCTTATTTATTGAAAATAAGAATTTGTTCTTAATTAACTTGCCTGATTAAATAAAGGTTGATGATGATGATGAGGATGATGATGATGATATCTCGCCTGACACTGCCGTCTATATGCAGCTTTCTTTGATCGCCATCACTTTGTCTTATACACCTTGGCTTATTCCAGGTTAAACTTCTTCAGGTTGTCTCTAAAGAGCGTGTCTTTGACCACTTTGAAGACCACGCGGATGTTCTCCGTGTCGGTGGCGCAGGTGAAGTGTCGGTACAGGACCTGACGGCCGACATGCTGCTCCTTGTACATCTCCAAGATGAAGGCTTTTGCAGCTTCAGCGTCTCTGCGAGGCCCTGCAGGAGCGAGAGAGAGCAGGCTCAAAGTCACACACCGGGAGAGAGGAGAGGGATGCTGCGCTGTTACACGCAGGGCATAAAGAGAAGCTGTTTTACCAGTGAAGGCTGGGAAGTAGTCTGCCAAATGGGACTGTAAGATCTTCTCCTCTAGCAGGTCTGTTTTGTTGAGGAAGAGGATGATGGAGGACTCCTGGAACCAAGGTTGTGCGACGATGGTCCTGAACAAGGCTTTGCTCTCTTCCAGGCGATTCTGCAGAGGGAGAGAGGAGAATCCATCTCAGACAACAAAATTGTCTAAACTGATGATCGGACAAGATTTGTTTTTGTTACCTCCCCCCCGTTTTCTCCTCAAATGTACTTGCCTAATTCCCTATGCTGTCCCGGTCGTTGCTCCAAACCCTAGAGTTGTAGACTAGCACCATGCTTCCTCCGATACATGTTGTAGACTAGCACATGCTTCCTCCGATACATGTGCAGTCTAGCACATGCTTCCCCCGATACATGTGCAGTCGCCAGCTGCTTCTTTATATGAGGACTTTCACCAGCAGGACTTTCACCAGCAGGACATAGCGCGTGGGAGCATCACGATATTCCCCCCAGTTCCCCTCCCCCAAAACAGGCGTCTCGACCGACCAGAGGAGGCACTAGTGCAGCAACCAGGACACATACCCTTAAACCATCTTCCCACCCGTAGACATGGACAATTGTGCCTGTATGGACGCCCGACCAAGCCAGAGGTAATGGGGGCTCGAACCTGCAGCCCTCGTGTTGGTAGTCAGGGAGTCTACCGCTGCACTACACGGACACCCCACTCATCGGACAAGTTTTGGAAATATCCGTTGTCTTTAAGGTTTGAGAGCGACTTGAGGGATAAATATTGATAGCAACTGTATCTAAGGCAGAAGAAAACAGAATTTTGGCCTTACATCATTTTCAGACTCATAAAGGACCTGGTCGTACTCGCTGAGGGCCACCAGGAAGATGATGGACGTGACATTCTCAAAGCAGTGGATCCACTTCCTCCTCTCTGAACGCTGGCCGCCCACATCCACCATCCTGCACGAAACGAGCAGGAGCAACACACCAAGATAGATATTGTCATTATGGTTCATAGGCCTACATGGCCAAATAATAATTCTCCCCACATTTGCGCGAGATAAAGCGCGAGAGACCGAGGCAGATAGAGAGGGAGAGAGAGAGAAAGAGAGCGAGAGAGAGCGAGAGGAGAGAGAGAGAGAAAGAGAGACAGAGAGAGAGACGAGACATGAGAGAGAGCGGGGGAGGGAGAGAGATTCAGATTCAGATTCAGATTCAAAAGATTTATTGCCATGTCAACAAAGTTGATAGGAATTTGTCTTGGTTCACTCTCAGAGACAAACAAAAACATAGCAGCCAGCGACAGGAACATACAGGAACAGTTCTCAGCTACAGCATATACAGTAGAAAGTGCATACAGTTTAAGGTGCATACAGTTTAAAGTGACAACGGTAATGTGTCAGTGCAAATTCAAGTGCCTTATGGCTTGGAGGTAGGTGCTATCTCTGAAGTGAGATGTTCTACTCTTCATACTCCTGTATCTCCTGCCTGATGGGAGGAGGTTAAATAGGTGGTGTGCCGGATGAGAATGGTCTGCAATGATTTTGTTAGAGAGAGCACACGCTGCTCGTTAACTTCACACACTAGGCTACTGCAGCCTGAGAGATACGTGAGGAGGCTATACTCACAGTAAAAAATAATAACAATACCAATGGCATGCAAATATAGGCTACTTAACCATAAAATAGGATACCAATATTAATGCAACAGTGGGCCTGTATCTTCTTTGCACAAAGCTCTCCAATGTTGTTTTAGCACAATTGAAGACAGCCTCAAATATTTCTCAACAGCATCCTGTCTTTGAGATGTCATTTGCAGATATTTCTCTACACTGCTGCTACAAAGGACATTTATAAATTCCATAAGCTGCTTTTATTCTTAATGTTTTGTTCAAATGAACCAGTAATGTAGCCTACTACAGTTGCAGTATGGTTCTACTTCAGTATAAGCTATTAGTGCATTGTTCTACGAGAAAAGTCTGACCTTTAATGCTATGGTTGGAAGGCACAAACCTGCCATGTGTTTCATATCTGAACAGAAGCCATAAATCCCATATCAGCAACCTGTCTGTTCTGTTTTATTGTAGCCTACACACTTTAGTCACATGTGTTGCTTAGTGTATTTACTGGGAGTTGGGACAGTTGAGAATCAACCAGAGGGCAAAGCATGGAGACGGGAGAATATAAATGTATATATATATATATATATATATATATATATATATGAAGAGTTCATTTGCAAAAACAGGTATCTCCGTTTGGATTTTTTATAATTTTATTTTATATATTGATGTATTTATACTGTTATTTATGTGATGTTTTGGAAAAAATGTATTATCAATCATAAGTCAAACATATTCATCTGATAATTTTCACATAAAACATCTCAATAATGTTTTCTATGTGCACTCCAGGGAGTATCAAACAGGTGTTGTTTGTTCATTTTAAGAATAGCGTTTCCCTGATTTTGCAAATGAACTCTTCATGTATATATATATATATATATATATATATATATATATATACACACACACATTTTAGACTACCTCAAAGCATCGGTAATGGTGTCCCACATTTGGTCACCCTAATTGTGTAGGTAGTGAGGCACAGCGCCCCCTACCTGAAGACAACTTGCGTGAGGTCAAAGAGGTACTCTATGATGCCCGTGGTGGGGATCCTGACCCTCAGGATGTCTTGCAGGGTGGGGATGTAAAATGGACCTGTGATTCTGCCCAAGTCATTCAGGTAACTGAAACATGAAGGAGAAGTCATTCAGGTAACTGAAACATGAAGGAGAAGTCATTCAGGTAACTGAAACATGAAGGAGAAGTCATTCAGGTAACTGAAACATGAAGGAGAAGTCATTCAGGTAACTGAAACATGAAGGAAAAGTCATTCAGGTAACTGAAACATGAAGGAGAAGTCATTCAGGTAACTGAAACATGAAGGAAAAGTCATTCAGGTAACTGAAACATGAAGGAGAAGTCATTCAGGTAACTGAAACATGAAGGAAAAGTCATTCAGGTAACTGAAACATGAAGGAGAAGTCATTCAGGTAACTGAAACATGAAGGAGAAGTCATTCAGGTAACTGAAACATGAAGGAAAAGTCATTCAGGTAACTGAAACATGAAGGAAAAGTCATTCAGGTAACTGAAACATGAAGGAAAAGTCATTCAGGTAACTGAAACATGAAGGAGAAGTCATTCAGGTAACTGAAACATGAAGGAAAAGTCATTCAGGTAACTGAAACATGAAGGAGAAGTCATTCAGGTAACTGAAACATGAAGGAAAAGTCATTCAGGTAACTGAAACATGAAGGAAAAGTCATTCAGGTAACTGAAACATGAATAAAAAGACATCCATTTCAATATCCTGACATATCACTCCACATATGAACGCATGTTTGTCTAAATTTGCACTTGAACGCAAATTCAAGTATGAACGCAGACTCATGCTGATAAAACACCTTTATATCCAGGTTGTATCAGTATGAACGCAGACTCATGCTGATAAAACACCTTTATATCCAGGTTGTATCAGTATAAACGGAGACTCATGCTGATAAAACACCTTTATATCCAGGTTGTATCAGTATGAACGCAGACTCATGCTGATAAAACACCTTTATATCCAGGTTGTATCAGTATGAACGCAGACTCATGCTGATAAAACACCTTTATATCCAGGTTGTATCAGTATGAACGCAGACTCATGCTGATAAAACACCTTTATATCCAGGTTGTATCAGTATGAACGCAGACTCATGCTGATAAAACACCTTTATATCCAGGTTGTATCAGTATGAACGCAGACTCATGCTGATAAAACACCTTTATATCCAGGTTGTATCAGTATGAACACAGACTCATGCTGATAAAACACCTTTATATCCAGGTTGTATCAGTATGAACACAGACTCATGCTGATAAAACACCTTTATATCCAGGTTTTCTCAGTATGAACGCAGACTCATGCTGATAAAACACCTTTATATCCAGGTTGTATCAGTATGAACGCAGACTCATGCTGATAAAACACCTTTATATCCAGGTTGTATCAGTATGAACGCAGACTCATGCTGATAAAACACCTTTATATCCAGGTTGTATCAGTATGAACGCAGACTCATGCTGATAAAACACCTTTATATCCAGGTTGTATCAGTATGAAGCAGACTCATGCTGATAAAACACCTTTATATCCAGGTTGTATCAGTATGAACGCAGACTCATGCTGATAAAACACCTTTATATCCAGGTTGTATCAGTATGAAGCAGACTCATGCTGATAAAACACCTTTATATCCAGGTTGTATCAGTATGAACGCAGACTCATGCTGATAAAACACCTTTATATCCAGGTTGTATCAGTATGAACGCAGACTCATGCTGATAAAACACCTTTATATCCAGGTTGTATCAGTATGAACGCAGACTCATGCTGATAAAACACCTTTATATCCAGGTTGTATCAGTATGAACGCAGACTCATGCTGATAAAACACCTTTATATCCAGGTTGTATCAGTACGAACGCAGACTCATGCTGATAAAACTATCTTTATATCCAGGTTGTATCAGTATGAACGCAGACTCATGCTGATAAAACACCTTTATATCCAGGTTGTATCAGTATGAACGCAGACTCATGCTGATAAAACACCTTTATATCCAGGTTGTATCAGTATGAACGCAGACTCATGCTGATAAAACACCTTTATATCCAGGTTGTATCAGTATGAACGCAGACTCATGCTGATAAAACACCTTTATATCCAGGTTGTATCAGTATGAACGCAGACTCATGCTGATAAAACTATCAGTTTCAGTACGAGTCAAAATATCTGTGCTGAATTTGGGCCGAGTGCAGAATCATCATTAGCACAAAAGCTTTGCTTTGTAACAGCAGCCTTGGCTTTGGGTAAATGCTTTCATATGAGATGCAAGAGCGTCTCACTATTTGGCAGGAGTCAGACAGAGTCTGTGAGGGAGATGTAAGAGCGTCTCACTATTTGGCGGAGTCAGACAACTGGAATTCCCTCCGGCGGTCGTAGCACCTTTGGACACCGTGGTCATTCCACACTCTGCTAATGGCGTCCACCTGCCAGCTTTCCAGCACGGACACCAGGTCTGCGTCCGCTCGGCTCAGCTTCTCTGCATGGCTCTGACACACACAGCATCCACACAGAGACCATCACCATCCTTCTCTGACCCAAAGAGCTTAGGAGATATCTGAGCAATGCAATTCCCTCCAAAGCACCATGGTTTTTGGAGATCAACAACACTACTCATGACACGCTGATATGATGCAAACTTTACCGGAATACCACACAGTGTTGGGCAAGTTACTTTCAAAATGTAATATACTACATATTACTAGTTACTTTCATTTGAAAGTAATATGAAAGTAATAAGTTACTTTACAATATTACTGTCTGTGTAGAGTAACTTGTTACTTATTACACTACTTTTGCATTACTTTTACCAAAACAACAGCAGCAGCAGAATGACATCGCCGACCCGGAACCATCCCGAAAAAATAATGTCAACCGCCTTGAAGTCAGTTTAAACAATCCAAAATTCTAAATGTTATTCTTTTCGTTTGTTATTGTCATCTATCGTGGTTATTTGCATAAAAACATATAATTTGATTAGGAAATGATTGTATCTTTTTTAAATATCTGCTTTGATTTATTTATTTTTAACTCAATTTGTAACTTGAGTTACTTGACAAAGTAACTGGTATAATATTACTGAAATCCTATAAGTAATAAGTTATATTACTGAGTTACTGCTAAAAGTAATATATTACATGTAATGTGTTACTTTTGTAATGAGTTAGCCCCAACACTGATACCACATGAGGATATGATTTGTGTTTGTGGTGTGTGCAGTGTCTCACAATGTTCTTGTCATCGATGTAGTCGATGTTCAGAGCCTTCATGGCGTGGATCAGGGTCTGGATGGCCGTGACGATGTTCTGAAACACCAGCCGAGTGAAACCTTTCCTGTCGGCTTCAGTGTATCCGGCACCGTGGATGATCCTCATCTGTTTGATGAAAGTGCTCTTCCCACTCTCACCGGTGCCTGAGAGGAGGAGGAGGAGACGGATGAGAACGGGGGATGAAAAATGGAATGAGATCAAAGCAGTGCCAGAAATAGGACATCTGTGTGACACACACACACACACACACACACACACACGCACGCACGCACGCACGCACACACACACACACACACGCGAAAAAAATCCAATCAGTTGCAGCTAAACAGGCTTTCAGCACAACAAAAGACCTGCAGCCTTACAAGAGCAAGAATATATTCAAAAGCAAATCCCCCCCCCCCAGTTCCCCTCCTCCCCTGAACAGACCGAGCACAGGAGGCACTAGTGCAGCGACCAGGACTCAAACCCCACCGGCTTCCCACCCGCAGACACGGCCAACTGTGTTCTGTAGGAACGCCTGGCCAAGCTGGAGGTACCGCTGCTGGGAATTGAAGGTACGTAGGTGTGTGGTAGTGCTTTTACCTCTACACAACCCAGAAGCATTGTGTGTGTGTGTGTGTGTGTGTGTGTGTGTGTGTGTGTGTGTGTGTGTGTGTGTGTGTGTGTGTGTGTGTGAGAATGTGTGTGTTTGTATCCAAGTCTACAACCAGGCATGTGCCTCTATAAAACCAACAAATCCGGTGGATTATGAAATAACGCACATAAACACTCAGACTCAGTTATACAGTAATATAATGCACACAACAAACACATTACAGACTCATGTATGGATGTGATGTATTTAACGATGTATTTAAAGACATGTTTACTGTGTGGCCAATTACAAACGTGTTGCATACTTTGCCATGTTAAACAGCAGCGTGACTAAACACTTCGAGATGCCTGCCAAGGCAACGTTTCAATGTGCTGCTGAAGTGTCCATGAGCAAACCTCCAAACTGCCCCCCTGCTCACTGGTTGTATGTTACTCTGGATGAGAGTCTGCTAAATGCCTACAAATGTGTGAACCATTACATTAGACTGACCTTTACTGGAGGAGATTGTTCTCTGCTAACTTCAGTTGAAGTTGAAAGTCTGGGTGACCTTTAAGCAACATCCTGAATGTCTCATCTGTTGTTTCCAGCATAACCAACAATAATAGAATAAGTGGTCAGATTGTGAGGGGGGGCGATCATCGTTCCATGGCCCTGCTAGCTGCTCATCAGTATAGACGGTTTTCACCAGAGCGCAACCCCACAGCACTTCCTTTTTCTCAGCATTCGGCAAACTGCAGAAATATTCACTCGACATCGTTACTTTTGTTTTCGCCGCTCAGCTGTATAGACGGTTTGCATGGAATGGTCAGTCCTGCACTTGAATGTTTTTTTTTCTTTTATGTCCATAGCAAACACTGCAACAGGAAGTGAGCGGGGGTTCAATTTAGAATGTTTTTGTTGTCAAGTTAAAACCGTCTATAGTGTACAAAAATGTTGCATTGACACTCTGGCACTGTGCACACTGTGAAATGACTGGTTTGTGATCTGTTCTGTTTTATTTTCTCTGATCTGCTCTGTTAGCTTACCCACCCTTTGTTTTATGCATCATGTAGTAGTAATAATAATAATAATAATAATAATAATAATAATAATAATAATAATAATAACCTTTATTTGTATAGCACCTTCCATACACATCATGCAGCTCAATGTGCTTTACATCAATAGAAGGGTAAAAAAGGCAAAATTCATATCAAAGAGTCAAGAAGCAAAAATCATTGCATTAAAAGAATCAAGTCAAATAGAAAGATAAAGGCACACAATAAATCCTCCCACTTTGAGTCAATCCATATGTTTTTCTTAATCATTTTCTTCCCCCCAGTTCTTCCCAATTCTACTTTGAGCTGATATGTCCCATCTCACTGCCCGAGGCAGACGAATCAAGAACCTCAGCATCCACAGATGGAACAGGGTGAATGAAGCTCTGTTGGGATTCTGAAACAGAAACGGTTAAAATGAAGGCTATTTTAAAGCTACGCTGAAAAGATGTTTTTAGGTTGCTTGAAAATGCTTACAGAGCCTCTCTAATGTTCTTTGGGAGGGTGTTCCACAGTTTAGGAGCACAAAAAGATCTCCATTTGAAACAAACCCGCAGTATAAAGACCCGAGGGCTCTTCATGGCATGTAGAGCAGAAGGGATTCTGTAATGTAGGCCGTTCCTAAGCCATTAAGAGCTTTGTATAGAAGTGAAAGAAGTTTAGAATCTATTCTAAAGGACACAGTGCAATGTAGCTCAAACCGGAGAGATGCTTTCGTTTCCTTGTTTTTGTTTCTCGCTGCAGAGTTTTGGATCAGCTGATCTCAACAGACTTGTTCGGGAGGCCGGTAAGAAGGGTGTCGCTGTGTCGCACTACTCCAGTCGACTTGTCACAAACGTGTGAGTTAGCTTCTCAGCATCTTTTTGGGCTCAGGAAGGGAGACGCACCTTGGCAATATTTCTAAGATGAGAAAATGCTGTTGTGGTCGCCTTGTTTATATGGGAATTAAAACGTTGATCAGAATCTAGATAACACCCAGGCAGGCTTGTTACTTCTGATTTGATCAACGGATTCAGGTTCCCAAGTCTTAAGTTGTCCTCTTTTGGGGCCAACCAATAGGCTATCTCTGACTTATCTTCATTCAGTTTGAAGAAATTCTTGTTCATCCAATCATTGATAGCGATACAAGTAGTGAGGAAGCTGTACTGTACTGTACTGTACTGTACTGTACTGTATGTATGTATGTATGTATGTATGTATGTATGTATGTACTGTATGTATGAACAAAAACAACAACAAACAAAATCCTTGGGCGGTGTGCTGACCTATGATGAGTGATGATGACCCTTACATTGAACAGCACCCCCATCTGGCTTGGAGGTCAGCAGCATTATCGACAGGAGGCGCAACCACGCAAAGCTGCACACACAGCCTGCATACAGCAGGTGTGGTCATGACCACAACAATGAATCCAGCAATACAATATCTTACATTCAACTTTAGCAGAACTTTTATGACCAAACCTAAACAGAGGAGAACAAAGGACAAAAAATAAATAAATAAATAAATAAATAAATAAATAAATAAATAAATAAATAAATAAATAAATAAATAAATAAATAAATAAATAAATAAATAAATAAATAAATAAATCCCGACATGGAGTGTGTCTACCTGTGGTAGTATTACATTACATTATCCAGTAGCCTAATATGGATTGAACTGGGGGAAGTCAACTGAACGCTGCAGGCTATCAACAGCTGGTTAAACAGGTGGAACTATACATGCTAACTATTTACCCCTGAAAAATGTCAGGAAGGACAACCAGGAAACACCTTCTACATGTAATTGGTTTTGACTGTAAATACAGGCACATCTTTTCCTGGTTGTGTTGCGCTAATTGTTTGTTTTTCTACCTTTAAGTGTATCAGCTAAGCTAATAGTGGCTTTAGTGTTATTGCACTGAACCCAGCAGGCCCGTGTAGCTGCATGGCCCTCTTGTTCTGACATAATGCAGGCTCATAAATCAAAGTGTCAAAATGTAACCCGTGTCGAACTTGGTTACTGCTGGACCACATGACTGTAACATAATAATGGCATTTGAGTTGTTTTTTGTTGCTCAATTCGTCGGTATAAAGCTTTTTATGCCGTTTTCATTGGAGGGTTTAAGTGTCACTTTTTAAGAGTCCCAGTCCGTCCACATGTTGAAGTTAATTATTATCCAAAGCAGACAGATCAGGCATTCCCCGCCTGGTCGACACAGACACAGGCATTCCCCGCCTGGTCGACACACACTCACCTAAAAGCAGCAACTTCAACTCTTTATGCGATGCTCTTTTATCTTTCTTAAGTTGTCTCTCTATTTCCAGGTGTATCCTGTGGCGCTCCGCGTCATCCGCAGACATGCAGCACTCGTCCATCGCCGCAAAAACACTCTCTGATCTCCGCGCAAAGTTTCACTCACAACCTAAACTTTTGGAAGTCTATAATAATAATAATAATAATAATAACGTGGCTCGGCTGCTTGCTGGTGAAATGGATGATGGGTGCTGATTTGTGTCGGACCTTTGCTTGCAGGGAAACTCCTGTCCCGGAACAGGTGGGCTGGCAACTGCAGCAGTCATTCTTCCTCATATAGGAGCCAGTTCAGGTGCATTTCACATTCCTCCTGTGCAGGAGAGAGAGAGAGAGGCGGGCGGTGCGCACAGGCGCGCACAGAGAGAGGCGGGCGGTGCGCACAGGCGCGCACAGAGAGAGGCGGGCGGTGCGGACAGGCGCGCACAGAGAGAGGGAGGCTACCGGATCTGCTTACAGGTGCATGCCGCCGCCATGGGCTGCTGAATGTGAAACTCCCTTACTTCCTAGCGGGAGCTATGAGAGGGCATGTAGGGAGATATAATAGACTAATCGACACCGTGTTTTAATTGGTATGAACGACCTATATCATGTACCGTTAATGCTATGCGTAATACGCATTAACTAGCCCTTAATTAACAGTTAACTGATGTGTCTAATAAACATTTTCTAATGGCGTTAATGTTAACTAGGTATTAATTTGTGCATTATTTAGTATCTGAGTGGTTAGTTCGTGGTTAGAGTTAACAAACATTAACTAAGGGCTAGTTAATGATCATTAACTAATGCTTATTAAGCATGAACTAACAGTTAATTTAATGTAAAGTGTTAGTTTATTCACACACATCATTCAAGTTACCTGTTGAACATGTCTGCTTACCTGTAACTTACATGTGTGAATAAACTAAACTGTTAGAGCATATTGTCAGTGTTGCACACAGGGATATACAGTATCTATTCTATAGCCTATATTGCACAGAAAGAGAGAGAGAGAGCATGCGATGTCCTCACACTAATAATATAGTGATCTGTGTACTACAATAAAGGAATGGCATTTCTATTCTTCATCCTTTCTTCTCTGCTTTGTGGCTGTCAAACTGGTTGTAAAGTGCTGTGTCCTCTGGTCAGATGGTTATATTCTCACAGGGTTTCAGCACTAACCATTCCAGATGAGCTGGTGGAACAGCCCAAAAACACTCAACAAAAACACCTGATTGACATGAAAAAAAGGTTCCAGTATGTCAGAGAGGATTTGCACAGATAGCCAGGGGTGGACTTAGTGACAAAGTCAAGCATTGAGCCTCCTGGATGTCCCCCTGATTCTCTCTCTCTCTCCCAACTTGCTTTCTTTCTCTATACACGAATCCTGCGCAGTCGCAGATGTAAACAAGCTGCCATTACTGCGGTGACCTACTACGGTGGCTCCAGGGGGAAACACATGGCGCGCGCGTTTGAACGCAAGCTGTCCTCGAGTGTAGCCTTATGTTTTTCTACATTTACATTTTTATTCAACGTTACTTTTGACAAGGATACCTAGGAAATCGGGAAGAAGCTGTGCCGTTATCAGCTGCCCCAACAGTAGTGGCAAACCTCAACTTTGGAAGAGAATATAATGTGAAATAGCGTTACACAAGCCTTTACTAGCGTTAGCTACATGAAGAGTGCACCTGTCTGAAACCATAACATTACATAAACATACAAATATAGATTCCCTGGACGTGCAGAGGACCGAGCTGTTCGCCAGAGCCCCGGTGGATCAAGAATATTAACAGAAAGGACTTTGTTCCCAATAACAACAGCACGGTAGGCTTTGGTTAACAGTCGTAAATCGCTAACATTATTTAATCTCATGAGTAGCCTAGCATGCAGCTGCCAGCTGCCTAGCCGAAGCTAACAGTGATTATGACATGGGTTATGTCAACATTATGATGGTTGTTGATGGACTGTGAATATCGGACAGGTCCTTTCAGAATGATGTGTTCATCATCTGGTACAGTGTGCAATATTATAAAATATATTGTAAAAACACAAATTCGTATAGCTGTGAGTTGACGCCCACATCCACGAGTTGACGTCATCGTTGCAATGGTTTGTGGGATGCCGCCCTCTTTGACGTTGCCCCGCCAGCGCACTAAGCGCAGTGGTTCAGAGCCAGATAAATGCAGGGCAACTCCTTGGAAACATGACATGTGTATGGTAAGTCATCATTGTTACGTTTGGTAACTTCCATAGTAGTGCAATACAATAATTTTCATTGAGGAAAAATGTCCAGTGAGTCGCTATAAGGGTAACTTAAACCTAGCTAGCGTTAGCTGCTAACGCTATTAACGTTATTCTAGGTAGCTAAAACTTTAGCCTGCTAACGTTTTAGCTACCTAGAATAACGTTACTGTAAGCTATCGTAATGGTGACATAGCGTTAGTAGATCTATACAGACGTTTTTCACGTGTTGTCAGATGTTGGGGAGATAGTTACTATGAGCTATTCAGCCAGGACGTTGTTGTTGTTCCCTGTAACAGTAGCAGCCCAGACCAAGACTGGAAACTGGAGGCTACAACACCCATCAGGTAGCCCTATAATTTCGCATTATCTAATATTGTCAGATTGACGGCCACCTGTGTGCACACGTGTTGATAGGATTGTACAATTCATATCACAGTAATTAGCTAAGTTAGTCAGCTAGTCATTTGTGTTGGTGTCAAACCCTGTCGCCTCTCCTGGCTCCCTCAGCACTGTTTTAGAATTTAGTCAGCCAGCCTGAGCCTTGTGCTAATGTCAAAACCTGTCACCAGGGCACAACATTAGCACCAGCCAAATGCTGGTAAAATATGCAAGTGTTATAGTTGCTTCACTCACCAACTAAAAACAACAAACACAAAATGTCAATCTATTGAGTTGCTGGTAAAATTCAAACAATCACTATAGCCATTTGGCTGGTGGACAAAAAAGTACATTTTGGACCCTGCTTCACCTCTCCCCTCTCTGTAGTGTGGATCCTCGCCAGCATACTCAGCCAGCTGCTAGGTGGTCAACATCGACGGCAACCAGCCAGGCTTGCTGGTCGACCAGTTCAACGTCTGGAACGCCTGTGACCCCGTGTGCATCTCCAGTGGAAATTGCTTCAGAATTCTACCTTCAGTTACATTTCACATAGCCACCTCTATTGCAAACTCAATCTTCGATTCAGCAACACCATAACTGCATCACTTAAACTCTACAATACACACAGCAACAGGTTATAGCATGTAAGGTTCTTTATGATATTTGTATATAACCCTGCTAGTTACAGGGTTCCTACACCTTTAGAATGGGGGGGGGGATCCATACTTTTTTGTTTTACTTATTTGTTTTGAAGATTTTGTCTGATGTTCAATATGATTTAGGCAGATTGACATCTTGCCATTGCTATCACTGTATAGATGCAGATTGTTCTTCAGAGCCATCAGAATATGTGAGATGATTAGCAGGGTTCCATTATAATAGGGTATTTGATATAATGCATGCTGACAGCGGCTGGGTCATAAGAACATCCCTCTATCTGAACATTATTCTTACCATCATCATGCACTCCAGTTGAGTCTACAACATCAAAGCTAGAATTGTGTGTATCGAACCTGAACGACAACGTTTTATATACTTTTATTATTCCCAATCTATTCAAGACCTGGAAATGATCAAATTCATTCTCAATACTTTTCCAGACCTCCATAGGAACCCTGTAACAGTAGCTATTAGGCTACTGCTGCAGACCTAGTCATGCTGCATCAGTTCAATAGACCCTTTGTTGCTGCTTTATCTGAATTGTATTACAAAGACTGTTTTAAACATTAGGACACAGCTTGTTTTGATTAAAAGGTGTATTTATTGACCATCAGGTAAGTGAGGCTGTTGAAATCCCTTGTATGTTCTTTATCCTGCAAACCCACGACAGCAACTGCTTCCAATGCTGATGTAGCCTACCTCTTGACTGCCAGACCCAGCTGTAGGGATATTGCCTGTGTGTGGACAAGGAGTCAGTATCTTTAGTCAAACTTAAAATCATACAAGTAACACCACAAAACTATGACTTGGCTAGTGGTTATGTAATTTAATCAGGTCAGAAATTGATACTAGATTGACCAAATTAATGAGATAATTTTAATAGCATAATGTATACCTGCCGAGTATATGGTATTTACAACTTCACCGAAATGGTAATGTATGTCTGTCCATTAATTAAAACTTACCAGAATGAAAATGTCGGGTAGACACTTTTGCTGTGGTGACGGTGGAGAATGTAATGCTTGGCTGTAGCCTACAGCTGAAATCCAAGCCATTCGGTGCCTCTCGGCTTTGTTAAATCATTGCTTCCCTTATTTTTCTTCCAAGTAGGAATACAGTAAAAATATACTGTTCTTTATTCTCTTGCCACTATTGTCATGTGAACGATTGTGGCAACGACACAACAGTGGTCTCCCATGATGTTTACATCTGCGTTTCAACCAAAACCGCGGGGCAACGTAATATAAAATTACGGGGGAGTGTCGAGGGCGGGTCTCCAGACCACGACGTCACACTCCCAGGCCTAATAACGTCACTTGAAATGCGGCTCGTTAAGTGTTATTTTTTCCGCTATTTACAATTTGAATAATTACTATCCCCATCCATAATAAGGTCGTACCTTCATCAGTAACTGGGGGCTACTGTCTCACGTTATCAATCCAGCTCACGACGCTGTTATCATTTGGCATAGCGTTACTGCATTCTGCAGCAGCCAGCAGCACAGTCGAGCTGCGGGGACCTACCCCCGCAGTAATGGCGGCCCCACTAGATGGCAGCCCACTTCCTTTTTCTCAGCTTCTTCTGTGTTTTATGGCGGTTGGCATCCTTAAATGTTGCATTGCCTCCACCCCAGCCTCTCCCCTCCTCTCCTCTCCCTTCTCCCCCTCTCCTCTTCTCCTTTCCCCTCCTCTCCCCTCTCCTCTCGCCCTCCTCTCCTCTCCCCCTCTCTCCTCTTCTCCCCCCTCTCCTCTCCCCTCTTCTCCTCTCCCCTCCCCCTCCCCTCTCCCCCTCTCTCCTCTCCCATCCTCCCCCTCTCCCCCGCTCCTCTCCCATCCTCTCTCCTCTCCCATCCTCCCCCTCTCCCCTCTCCTCTCCCATCCTCCCCCTCTCCCCTCCTCCCCTCTCCTCTTCCATCCTCCCCCTCCTCCTCTCCTCTCCCCCTCTCTCCTCTCCCATCCTCCCCTCTCCTCTCCCATCCTCCCCCTCCTCCTCCTCTCCTCTCCCCCTCTCTCCCCTCTGGTTCCCCCCACCCACCCCGGTCAGCGGTCGCCTTTTATACACGTCCCAAACAGTGCAGGACAACGCGATTGGCTGGCTCAGATTTGAACAGATCTGAGCCAATCAGCGTTATCCTGTGATGACATAATGTCCTGTGCCGCATGACCGGATGGACCATATATGGGCTTCCTCCCCCCGCGTTAACGTTAGCTAACGGCTAACATTAGCCAACCAACCAGCAGCTAACATTAGCTAGCTAGCTAGCTTACCGGAAGCAATATTTTTTTCGGATGATGGCGAAGGCATAACCCACCCCTGGCCCTCTCTGCCTCTGATTAGTGGCAGCGTTATAAACCATAGATATGACTATATTAAAAACATAAACACACTGGCGTCTTTCATGCAGGCTAGGAAGCGTAACTGCTGTCTGTCTGTCTGACCCACTGAGTCTGACCACAGACTGTAGAAAGAGATGTAATGCAGGATAGCCAAGCGAATGTGTTTGGATGGAAGTTTGACGCTAGGCCAATCAGAGGCAGAGAGGGGCGGGTTATGCCGTCGCATAGCCTTCACCATCATCCGAAAAAAATATCGCCTCCGGGACAACAACGCTTCCTACCCAGCGTGTGCACGTCTTTCCGACAGGGGTGGTTGTTATGGCAACTATCAACAACAACTACTACTAACTACTACACGACATAAAGACCGAAATAGGCTACCTTGTTAATGTGTCTGTCGGAGACACGGCCTAACGTTAACATTTAATATGAGCCGAATATCAGCCTGCGCTCAGCTATGTATACAGGAAGTAAACCGGATATTCAGGTGGGTTCTGACGGTTGTTATTGTTGTCAAGTTAAAACTGACAGTTTTATCATATTAAATGTTAACGTTAGGCCGTGTCTCCGACAGACACATTAACAAGGTAGCCTATTTCGGTCTTTATGTCTTGTAGTAGTTAGTAGTTGTTGTTGTTGATAGTTGCCATAACAACCACCCCTGTCGGAAAGACGTGCACACGCTGGGTAGGAAGCGTTGTTGTCCCGGAGGCGATATTTTCTTTTGGATGATGGCGAAGGCTATGCGAAGGCATAACCCGCCCCTCTCTGCCTCTGATTGGCCTAGCGTCAAACTTCCATCCAAACCATTGATTGTATAATAGAACACATTCGCTTGGCTATCCTGCATTACATCTCTTTCTACAGTCTGTGGTCAGTACTTCATTTGAATTTGATGTACTGTGTTCATTTGAATTTGATTATAGTACTGTGTTCATTTGGCACCCCTAAATTAGTGGGTGCAGTAATTCCAACAAAATTACCATGGCATTCGGCTACATTGAACAGTTCTGATTGGACATGAAGTTATGGCGTTGAACTTGCAATGATTTCACATCAGATATGTGGAACGAGACGTGATTGGAACAATTAGTGCCAGTGTTGCATTTAATCCGACATATTCAAGTAACAAGCACAAATGCGAAGTAGCTGCTACAATGTACAGATCCTTTCCAAAAAATTAGCATATCACTGAAAAGGTAGTTTTTTCCATAATTCCTTTCAAAAAGTGAAACTTTCATAGATTATAGATTCATTACACACAAAGTGAAATATCTCTAGCCTTTATTTGTGTCATTTTTCATCATTTTGGCCTACAGCTCCAGAAAACCCCCAGAACAAGAAATTAGAATAGTGTGAAGAAAATCAGCTTCTCAGTTATGACTGACTCCAGCCTCAGTCCACTCCCTCTGAATCTCCGCCAATTTTTTTAATCGTCTGCTTGACAATCCGCTGAAGCCCACGGTCATCCATGGTATTTCCATGATATTACATTTTTTTGAAAGGATGTGTATGTACATGAATTCAAGCTTTCTCTCTCACACACACACTTTTGTAACATTCATGGTGGCAGGTGCAGGATCCACTCTACTCTGCCACCCTGCAGTTATTAAATATGGCCCCCATTGCCCCCTTTTTCCGTCAATTGACATGAACACAAACACAGGCGCACACATGACACGACTACTTTGCCTCATTTAACCTAAGTGTGGTGAAATTGTTGGGGAGGGGCCAACCGACAGAATGACCTGCTGAGCTGCTGGTCACAACTCTTAAATTAAATAGGATTTGAACATTTAATAACTTGTCAAATACCATTGACATTTGTCTGGCCATGTCTGTGCACTGTGCAGGTGATGGAAACGCAAATGAGCATCTTTCTAGGACATGGATCTACTGGCTCCACCCCTGTACGATCTGCTTCCAGCTCTGCGAGTAAGTCCTGCCCTGCAAGGCCTGTCATGTTTGGTATTCACCTCTGTAAATCAGTCCTCAGATTGACTGTTACCTTTTCCATTCCATACACAGGACGGAGAATTCAGGACTCTTTCCGAAGAAGAACATTGAACCAACCTCAAAGAGGCAATTATTTTTATTCTTTTTTAGTAATCTCTGGTGAAATGTGTATTGACGAGCAATAATGACTTGAAATATGTTTAACTTAAAGTGGAACTGTCATGGTGAAGCCCATGCCCTATAATAGTAATATGCCAAACAGTAACATTACCTGGATGAAATTAGTATTTGTTTGTAAATATTGTAAATACATTACACCTTGGGGGCTACACAAGAGGTGGTGGTTAAGTGGAGCACTGTTTGGGTTAGAGATGTGTGTCTTCACTGTAGTCTGTCGCCCATGTCACTGCAGCGTCTCAGCCGTGCGGGGAAGCCTTCCTGCCTGGGCCATAGTTAACACTCTGTGTGCTGTGTCCACGTAATCCTCCTGCAATCTCTCATGTTGTAAAATTCCTTCAAACAGTTAAATAACAACACAGAGACATTTTATTAGCTAATGACTTTATTGGGAAACATTGTGTAACCCTAACCCTGTGCAAAACGTTCGTACCCCCGTGTGTTTTCTCACCGTTTCATTTCTCTTCCTGATCTGCCCGGCCCGCACACAGACTGCAATCATCAAGACAGGTCTCATCTACTATTAAAGGTAAGATGTGAGGCATCGTTATTACATTTAGACTGTTTAATAACAATTGAAAATCTTGCTCGTACACTGCTCAAAAAAATTAAAGGAACACTTTGAAAACACATCAGATCTCAATGGGGGGGGGGAAATCATGCTGGATATCTTTCCTAACATGGACTTGGTAATGTGTTAGGAACGAAAGGATGCCACATTGTTTGGAAAATAAAATGATCAACCTGCACTAGAGGGGCAACAATAGAGAGGCAAAGTGACCGCCTACTTCCTGCTTCAGCACTGTACTTTCCCATAGACATTTAGTAAAATGCTTATAAAATAGTTCGTCGAACCAAACGGTTCAGCTAACGCTATAATCGGGAGAGACCATAGAACATTTCACTTGGACCAACAACAAAAAAACATTGTAAAAATATTGTCTTTAAACCTGCATTTATTTTACGTTTTGGTCCCAGTGAGATGTTATGCCATCTCTCCTGTTTCTAAATATATCTGTACCGTTTGGTTTGAACCAGTAAAACTATTTTTATAAGCATTTTACAAAATGAAAATACATTACAACTATTTCATCAATTTATTCCTAACTTGTAACTATATTTTAACTATCACAGGTCTAACTCCCATCCCCCATCTCTCTCCCACAGCACTCTGTCTACTGCTGCATCCTGTCTCTCATTGCGTCATCATCCTCGGCTGCAAGAAGGAGCTCTTCATGGCCTATGGACGCATCCTCTATCCACACGACTGGAACTGCAACAGGTGGGACTGAACTCTGGATGTCAACCCTGTATCCTGTCACATGGTCTTATTGTACTGTGAGGGGGGAGGGGGTGCTCATGCATTACAGGATATGAGTCATAATTGAACACTAGTCACTCACTCTAGTCACTTAGATTTCATGCATCGTCTAGTTCAGTCTCATGAAGTATTTCAGAGGTGGTGAGATCTTATCAGAACCACTTACAGTGACCACCATAGTATGATGATCATCTTAAATACCTTGATACCAACATCATTAGACAACCAGGGTCAAAGACACAGAGACAAACGAACAAACAATGTTACAATTATTAACCCTAATTATTCCTGCATCCCTAAAATGACCATGTATGAATAGGTGAAACATTTCAAATGAAACTGAGGTCCAACCATGAATTCCCCTTTGTGCTACAGTATTAACGATGCATCTGTCCTGAATGAGCTTGGCCTGGTTAAACACCCCCAGGTGATGAGCTGCATATATATCACCTTGTTCCTGGTCACTATGCTCATCATCTCACAACAGGTAAGGAGAATGCTCCTCACCCCATTTTTATCCCTTATTTCTCAGAGACACACACACACACACATGAATAACTTTGTATTGCTCACAGGCATAAAGACAGACTGATAGCATCCCTATAGAGTTAACGGTGCCTCGCAAGTACCTGGATGGCAGATGTGTGACCTTTGGTTCCTAACCTTTCTTACATCCCTCCTTCATGGCCATCCTCTCTTTTACCTAGAGTAAGAGCTGCTTTTCTGCCAGTCATGTGGCTTTGACTATGTAACAAGTAGCTTCTTGCGTCTTATGCTATGCTGGAGTTTGTCATTTTGCCTTGAAATAACAAGTTTTCTCAAAATAATTTCTCAAATTGAGTGCAAACCTCTCCAACCTCTATATCTAAATATATATATATATAAATATATATATAAAAAAGTATATATATAATATATATATGAAGAGTTCATTTGCAAAAACAGGTAAATGCCATTTTGATACTCCCTGGAGTGCACAAAACATTGAGTTGATTTATGTGGAAATTATCAGATGAATATGTTTTAGTTATGATCGATAATAAACATTTCCCAAAAATAAATTAATTACAGTATCAATACATCAATATTTTAAATAAAATGATAAAAAATCCAAACGGAGATACCTGTTTTTGCAAATGAACTCTTCATATATACTTTTATATATAATATATATATACAGTAGGGCTGTGGCGATTCACTTATCTCCCGATTCGATACTATCACGATTCTTGGGTGCCGATTCGATTTATATTGTGATTCTCAAGTATTGCGATTCTACGATTATTGCGATTCGATATTACGATTTATTGCGATTTTTGTTTATTTTTTTCTTTTCTTTTTTCAGTTTGTTTGCTTTTTACACTAGATTAGAACATGGGAAAAGTTGAATCATACACTAGACTAGAGACTGTATATTATATATCATGAGTAGGGCTGGGCGATATAGTTAAAAACAGGGGCGGACTGGGATCATAATTCAGGCCGGCCATTAGATACCAAGCAGGCCAGGCCGATATGGGCCGACGCCCGTGAAATTTGGGCCATTTGAAGCCCAATTTGGGCCGTTTGAAGCCAGATTTGGGCCGTTTGAAGTCCAATTTTACAATGAGATGCACCCACTTTAACCCTGAAGTGTAATTATTACTTCAGACTAACTAATAAAGTAATAAAACCACTAGTAAACCAGTAGGCGGCGCCTGGCCTGCTGTTCAGTGAGTGGCCTGACTGCAAGCACCAAAAAAAAAAAAAAAGTTGTTTTTTTTGCGATAATCGATTCTGGAATAAAAGATTGATTAAAAAAATTGTGACATTAAAAATTGCGATGAATCGATTTTTTTCCCCCACCCCTAATATACAGTATATATATATATATATATATTTTTTTTTTAGAAGAAGAAAAAACACCTCCCTCATCCTCACCACCCGTCTCTCTCTGCTAGAACGAGTCGTGCTTCCGACTGCTGAAGAACAAGAACCACACGGATCAGGACGAGATCGAGACCAGGGAGAACCTCAACCACCTGCTGCTGGAGAACGTTCTGCCGGCCCACGTGGCCGCGTTGTTTGTCGGGGAGAACAAAAAGAACGAGGTGGGACTCCACTCAAACTCTTTACTTAAGAGAAGCACAAGGTAGGCGCCCCGGGTTACAGGTGGATTTCTGTGACCAACAGGCCCCGCCTTCCCTCCCCCCTCCACGTCTCCATCACTCCACTGGCTCTCATTGGCATGTCTGGTGACTTTGACACCGGTACACACGGTTGACATGAAATTGGGCACCCGGGTAGTGCAGCAGTAGATTTCCTGCCTACCTTTAGCTCGGCAGGACCAAAAAAACTTTAATTGCCGATTTCTTACATTTGTTGTCTGCGGGGAAGCCTTCCTGCCT
The DNA here is from genome assembly GCF_964638095.1 of Poromitra crassiceps. NCBI lineage: Eukaryota > Metazoa > Chordata > Actinopteri > Beryciformes > Melamphaidae > Poromitra > Poromitra crassiceps. The sequence goes on from NC_139638.1 coordinate 15,012,132, forward strand.
GGGCGATAGTTAACACTCCGTGTGCTGTGTCCACGTACTCCTGCAATCTCTCACGTTGTAAAATCCCTTCAAACAGTTAAATAACAACACAGAGACATTTTATTAGCTAATGACTTTATTGGGAAACATTGTGCAAAATGTTTGTACCCCCGTGTGTTTTCTCACCTCTTCTCAGTTCTCAGTTTCCTGGTCTGGACTGAGGAGGCGAAACGGAGGCAGATGGGTCCAACCCATGGTCCAACCTCACTTGTAGACGGGGAGCAGTGGAACATGCCAAGTGTGATTCAGTAGGGGGGTTTAATTGATTACAGTTTTTCACAATTGCTTAAACACATTTCCTGATAGACTACCTCACTTTCTCAAAACCCGAAACACAAATCTCAAAACGCACACACAAAATGCAAAATCCTACACTTCTCTTGCAAAAGCAGACTTTGCCCTCAAAACAGTGTTAACTCTTCACTAAATGGTATTTTCTTTTCAAATGACAAACACATACATCATATGAGTAGACATTTCTAAGCACCCATTGAACACTGGTGTGCAGAATGGAAAACACTATATGAATCAGTAGAATTATGCCTTTGCATGTTCAGTTTCAGGTTGTGCACATTGTGTCTAATGTGTTTAAACAATTGTGAAAAACTGTAAAACCAATTTTTGAGGGGTTAAACTACTTGGAGTCATTATAAATGATTAGGTTTGACGTATGGGAAAGTCAATGTAATAATAGTTGTGTTGAAGGGGACTCTTGTTGTATTGTGTGGTTAATTGAAAACTAATTATGTTTGTCTCTGCATAGGAGGGGCTGCATCCTTCAAGGAGGGGGGGGGGGTTAATGTCCCTGCTTCTGACAGGGGAAGGCACCAGGACTGCTGCCTACATACTGTAACTGGACCCATTTGCAGGGGCTTAGCCTACTGTATGTGTTTGGTTTAGTTCAGTTTTGTCTTGTCAAGTTTTGAATAGTGATCTGTTTATTAAGGACAATAAAACCTTTTCGAGTCGTTTGTTGGGGAAAGCCATAACAAAACTGCCTAGAGATCCATTGTGGGGGGTGAGAGAGAGGACAAGGCAGGAGAGGGAGAGAGAGGAGAGAGAGGACAGGGAGAGAGAGGACTTTAAGGCAGGAGAGAGGACAAGGCAGGAGAGAGAGGACAGGGAGAGAGAGGCAGGAGAGAGAGGAGAGGCAGGAGAGAGAGGACAGGGAGAGAGAGGCAGGAGAGAGGACAAGGCAGGAGAGAGCGGCAGGAGAGACAAGCGCAGGAGGACAACGACCACCACCATCTCTCATCTCTCCCCCCCCCGTCCAATTCCCCCCCCCACTGTCTGACCTCCCCTCCAACAACCCCCTCCTGTCACCTCAGCCCCCTGTCCTTCCTCCTGTCTCCCTTCCCGTCCTCCAACAAAATTCCCTCCTCTGCCATCTATGTATGTATCTCCCGGCCTCCTTCCTCTCACCCTGTTCGCACTCAACCACTCTACCATCTCTGCAGGGACTGACCCGCAGAGGAGAGAGGGGAGCGGGCACAGTCCCTGCAGAGATGGTGAGAGTGGTTGAGTGAGAACACGGTGAAGGAAGGAGACCGGGAGATGGCAGAGGAGGGAGGGGGGGATGGGATGGGTGGGGGGGGGGGGGGAGGAGGAGGGAGGGGTGGGGGGAGGAGGGAGAGGATTGGGGGGGAGGAGGAGGGTGAAGGGAGGAGGGGATGGGGGGGGGAGGAGGAGGGAGGGGGGGGGGGGGGGTAGGGGGAGCAGGGGGGGATGAGGGGGGGGGAGGGAGGGGTGGGGAGACGACTTCAAATCCCCTGCAGGAATCAAACCTGCACTTCTCCGCATACAATGCGGTCTGTTAAGGTGATCGCCTTAACCCCTAGACCATCAGCCTAGGTAACTTACAATGGATCTCTAGGCAGTTTTGTTATGGCTTTCCCAATGAAAGACTTGAAAAGGTTTTAGTGTCCGTACCGGGATTCAAACCACAAACCTTTGGGTTGGAAGGCATGGTCTTTCACCACTGGACTACAGCCCAGCTCAAACACACAGAACATTCAGCAAGTCAAATAGATGTGGTTAAGATTAGGGTTTTCTTAACCACGACCATACCCTAACCCAATTGATATGGTGGGGGGGGGGGGGGGGGGGGGGGGGGTATATATATATTTTTTAATATTTTGTTTTCAATTATTAATATTATTATTTTCACATTTACTAATCATTAACCACTCTATTCAGGAATTGACCGACTAATCAGCAACTATCTAATGATTAACTAATATATTCACGAACTGACATGTATTAATCATTAAAGAAACAGTTAACTACTCTGAGTCTGCACTGAGTGCTCATAAGTGTCAAAATAGAAAACCAGATTCAAACATAGGCAGAATGGTTCCAGGTCCATGTTTATCATACCAGAATGTTAGCACAACAATACAAAACTCACAGCAACAAGTAGACCAGTGGTTTATTGATAGTATTCTGTGACATCACCACACAGACATCTTGGTCTGATTGTAATCAATTAACAGGTGATTACAATCTAAGTACACACACAGCCAATGAGCTGTGTGTAGTGTAAAGTGCCTATTGGTCAGAAATGCATGTGACATCATGGGAATACTATGAATAGACAAGTCCAAGTGAATCAATTGTTATTTAAGCAATATAGCATGAGAGCTAGTGTGTTGTGGCAAATATATCCCGCTGATCAGTTGTTATCCCACGAGGCCGCAGACCGAGTGGGATAACAACTGATCAGCGGGATATATGCCACAACACACGCTGCTCGAGTGCTATATTGCTTTTATAAAACGGTTTCCAAGTATGATAATATAAATATAATAATAATACTATAAGTCCAACTGGCATGGTATTCTGATAGAGTCAGTTGAAACACTACTGTAAGGCGGGAGCTCTAGCAAGAAGATAGACGGTGATTTGATTGGATCGTTCTGGAGACTGAAGTTGACATTGGCCAATCCTGGCGCTTGCTGAGAAGCTGAGAGCTTTCTGGAAACCCCGACACCAACTAACGTTGTGGGGTTAAATGCGGGGTTAACAGCCTTTTTTTTGCAAAGAAGACATTAGCCCGCATCTATTCTTGTACAAAACATAATTTTCTGCTAAGTATTAGTAAAGTTATAAGCAAAGATCGATTCACAAGGATCTGACAGCTGTCTCCGCCATTTGTTTTTTTTGAGGTAACCAAAGGCTTTTAGTAAGAGAGTTGCCATAGCAACCAATAACCCATGGCCATGGGTTATTGGATTTATACAATGGCTGTGAACCAATCAGATTGCTTGATTTGAGAGAGCCGTTTTATAATAAGCTTTATACGAGTCTGTTGTGGCCTTCACCTTGTCAGTCTCACCGTGAGCATGGGCGCCTGGCCAATCCTGGCGCTTGACTGCTGCGTAGGCGGGCACAGGGCGTGGTTGTTGCGAATAGAAATCACGCAGATCTGACAGATAGTGCAGTCGAGCCAATCGGGGGGAGGAAGTCCATATATGGGCCATCCGGTCATGGGGCACAGGACATTATGTCATCACAGGATAACGCGATTGGCTGGCTCTGTTCAAATCTGAGCCAGCCAATCGCGTTGTCCTGCGCTGTTTGGGACCGTGTATAAAAGGTGACCGCTGACTGGGGTGGGTGGGGGGAACCAGAGAGGCTGCTGGAGAGGAGAGGAGGGGGAGAGAAGAGGAGGGGAGGGGAGAGAAGAGGAGAGAGGGGAGGAGGGGAGAGAAGAGGAGAGAAGAGGGGAGGGGAGGAGAAGAGGAGAGGAGATAGGGGAGGTAGTAATTAAATTGTTAAGTTCTCTTTCTCAGCTAACGTTACTGATACAGTGGTGAGGAAAATTAGCTAAATGTCAAGTGGCAAACTCACTAGCAATATCACTATAGCCAGACTGAGTAGGGGAGTGACCACTCAATGATTGAAATAGACCCTTTTCACAGGGGGCCATTTTGTGTCGAAAAGGCAGGGTAAACACAGGTACAAGCAAAACAGTTTACAACTTCCATGATTGGAAGTATGAAACCCTCATTAGTATTTTGCTTGTACCCGTTTACCCTGCATTTTCGACACAAAATGGCCCCCGTGTAAAGGGTCTATTTACTGTAACAAAAACAGGGGTGAAGATTTATTAAAAAACAAGTTAACATTAGTCCTGTCTTTTGTGGGGCCCAAGGCAGTACCTACCTTTGCCTAATGGTAAGAGCACCCCTGCAGATAGCTGCACAACGAATGAAGACCTGAGCAATCAATGAATAAATGGCTATTTATTCATTCATTCATGCTAAAAACACACACACACACACACACACACACATTAGATGATTGTATGAGTATGAATGCATGATGGCGCGCGGACACACCAGAATTGTCTCCATCGCGGAAGCGTCGCATCACAGAGGCAGTTTCATTTTGCCGTCCTTGTTCAGGGGAGACCGATCACACGTCATCCTTGTTCAGGGGAGAGCGATCACACGTCGCGTCCTTCTCGTGTCCCGCAGCGAGAGTTTCCGTGTCTGGTCTGTTTCTGATGCACTGCGATGGAGAAGCTTCTGGTGTGGCCCAGGCGTTACAATGACTAATGTGAAATATGACTCAAACATAAAAATTAGACGGTAATTACTTTTACAAACAAGACAATGGTCGTATATTAACCATTAGTGCCAAGAACATCCTGATTATCCCAGTATTCATTAACCCATTGATACCTGATGCAGCATTTGTGTGTGTATCCCTTTAAGACCGCAAACCGCGTCTTAAAGGGATAGACACACAAATGAGGGATATACACGCAAATGCTGCATCAGCTATCAAAGGGTTAACTTGGACAGAAATTATTTAACATGAATCTGGATCAAGAGTAGAAGAATTAGACACCACCCACTTATTTGACAGGTGCTTGGGGAGGGGGCGGGGCTTATGAAATGACTGTACCATGTGACATTTAAAAAGTGCAAGGAGGTATATGACGGGGCAACACTTACAGCCATTTTCACACGTGATTTTTAGACGAGAAAATTACTTAATAATCCAATCAAAAATGGTCCCTGAATTGCAACATTATAATATAGATTTTAAAAAAGGAGCCAAATCTAGTAAAAGTGACAACAGTAACATTCCCTTAGATTGAACTGTATGTCAAATTACATCATTCATGTTGTGCTCACATGCAATGGTTTAACACTGGACAATGCCATCTCAGAAAAAATGAATGGTTTAACACTGGACAATGCCGTCTCAGAAAAAATGGATGGTTTAACACTGGACAATGCCGTCTCAGACAAATGCCAAGTGTACAAAGTCAAGTAAAATTTGGAATGTGGTTGTGCAACTGATCAGTATCCGACTGAGGGAGATACACATTTACATAGCAACATGAATACCAGATACACATTTACATAGCAACATGAATACCAGATACACATTTACATAGCAACATGAATACCAATGGTAGAAAAAAAAAAAACGAAAGTGTACAATGTGCAAATGAATAATCTGTATGAGAGTGTGACCGTGTCCTAAGTGATAATTATGACTCTTTGCCCATCAAATCAAGATACAAACTAATCATTGAAATACTTATTTTAAACCCCTCGTTTTAAACATACAAAAATAAACTATGCCCAGCTTAGGTTAGTGATGTGCTGCTGCATAGCAGTTCTCTCCTTCCACAGGTTCCCTTTAGGAGAACAGAGACGTGTGATGCCAAAAATACTGTTCCTGTCTAGTGTTTGTTTACACTGTTAGTGCTTGGAATTGTTCACAACGAGCTCCATAAAAGTCACAGTGCACACCGTCCTCGACAAGGCACAATTTCACTTGATATACTTCTTCATTATAGCTGAAGACATCCATCTTCAAACAGCCTAAAAAGAAAAATTGAAATACATGGGAAGTGCAGTCGTTTGGCGACAGGCTCTGCCGTTTCTCAATTCTCCCCGTGGTTGGATGATAGTGTTCTACAGCAGCGTGAGGCACGCTGGAGTCCAGTGCACAGTGACCCCCTGGCTCTCCTCACAGCCAGCTGGACCAAGCAGAAGCAACACTTCACACCAGGTTGTACTCCTGCAGGTTGATATGCAGGATGTAGTCTTTGACAGCGTGGAAGACAAATCGAATGTTCTCCGTGTCCGTGGCACAGGTGAAGTGGGAGTAGACGATCTTTTTCGCGTCTGGATTCAGATCCACAAACATCTTCAGGATGAAGTCCCTCCCTGCCTTGACGTCCCGTTGGGGACCTGGAGGAAGAAGACAGAGAGGCAAAGTAAAGTGGCTGTATGAGTTTTCCCTATAGCTGTATCATCTCCTTCATGAAACAAGAACAGCAGGACTGGGACACACAATCGAATCCATTTGAACAGCCTTAGCAAATTGTATTACAGATATATCAATAACCATCGGGCGTTCGTGAAGTGTTTATTTGGCCAGGATTGTGTAGTCCAAGTGGAAAAGTTCTCTCTCACCGGCATATTCAGGGAAGTAGTCGACCAAATGTGAAAACATGATTTTCTCCTCCAGTAAGTCGATCTTGTTCAGGAACAAGATGACGGAGGATTCTTCGAACCACTTGTAGGTTATTATTGTCCGGAACAAAGCTTTGCTTTCCTCCATTCGATTCTTGGGAGAGAAACACAGAAGCACAAACATCTCAGGAGATCAGCACAAACACACACACACACACACACACACACACACACACACACATCAGCTCAGCACTGTGCGTGTGTGTCTATGCAAATCCTGTGGGCTGCAGTCTCATCGAGCCGACAACCACCTCCACAGAGAGGTGTGCACTGCTGAATACAGCGACTAAAGAGCTCCCCCTGCAGGCGAGCAACCCACACTGCCACAAAACAGGGTCAAGTTCAGGCCTATCGATGCGAGTAGAGAATAGAGATAAGCTCATATAGAGATAGAGAGAGGGGTAGAGAGAGGCAGACGGAGCATGAAAAGAGAGAGAGAGAGAATCCAGGTTTAGTGTTGGGCTCTATCTAGGTCATCATCTTCACATAACAGGTTTGGACTTATTCAACAGCAGCATCACTGGAACAATGTCTCATTGTGTCGCTCCAGATGACTACTTGATGATCCGTCACTGAACGTCCACATTGTGACGTGTAGAGAGGAAGTGCACAGATTCAGTCTCTGGGGAATTCTTCTGGACTGAATCCATTGATAGGGGCAAATTAGGGGTAAATTCAACATTTTGTGGACAGCTCACCTCGTTGATGGACTCCACAAGGACCTGGTCGTACTCGCTGAGGGCCACCAGGAACATGATGGAGGTGACCTTCTCAAAGCAGTGGATCCACTTCCTCCGCTCTGAGCGCTGACCGCCCACATCCACCATCCTGCAAGCAGAGAGCGTTTCAGTGAGGAGCACCATTACGTTACCCATCATCCACAGAGAGCTGTATTGTCTGTATTATTATTACTATCTTTTCATTGCATAATTATGTGTGCTAAGGGTTTAAAACATTGAACACTTTTATTACACTGTCATGACAACTAAAATGCAATGAACACATGTGCGATATTTGCCATCAAGCAAGTTTGTTTTCAGAGCATGTGTTTTTATTGCTACCCTTAAAATTAATTGAACGCAGCGAATGAAACTAGAAATGGCCAGAATAAGAAAGACACCATCGTTAAGGGACATGAACTACAACCGTGTGAAGTAAAACAGATGTCATCCACATTATCACATTATACTACTAATGCAGAGCAAGGAAATCTGTTATTACATGGTCAAGAACATAAAACCTCCAATAACTGGATTTAAGACTTTTTTTTTTTAAGACCTCATTTTCAATCATTCCTTTTAAGATGTTTTCAGACCCACGGACACCCTACTTCCTAGACACAGACGAAGATCAGTGAAGCGCACAAGAGAGAAAATCTGCCATACACATTTACACACACACACACACACATATATATGTATATACTGTATCAGTAAGAAGGCAGCCAATAGGATAGCGAAGACATAAGACAGACGCGTCCTATACAGCTGAAAACAGCTACACACATATTATGATCAGTGTGTCAGATGGGACAGTACAGGTGTCTGAAGCTACACACATAATGTGATCAGTGTGTCAGATGGGACAGTACAGGTGTCTGAAGCTACACACATAATGTGATCAGTGTGTCAGATGGGACAGTACAGGTGTCTGAAGCTACACACATAATGTGATCAGTGTGTCAGATGGGACAGTACAGGTGTCTGAAGCTACACACATATTGTGATCAGTGTGTCAGATGGGACAGTACAGGTGTCTGAAGCTACACACATATTGTGATCAGTGTGTCAGATGGGACAGTACAGGTGTCTGAAGCTACACACATATTGTGATCAGTGTGTCAGATGGGACAGTACAGGTGTCTGAAGCTACACACATATTGTGATCAGTGTGTCAGATGGGACAGTACAGGTGTCTGAAGCTACACACATAATGTGATCAGTGTGTCAGATGGGACAGTACAGGTGTCTGAAGCTACACACATTATGTGATCAGTGTGTCAGATGGGACAGTACAGGTGTCTGAAGCTACACACATGTGATCAGTGTGTCAGATGGGACAGTACAGGTGTCTGAAGCTACACACAATGTGATCAGTGTGTCAGATGGGACAGTACAGGTGTCTGAAGCTACACACATATTGTGATCAGTGTGTAAGATGGGACAGTACAGGTGTCTGAAGCTACACACATAATGTGATCAGTGTGTCAGATGGGACAGTACAGGTGTCTGAAGCTACACACATATTATGATCAGTGTGTCAGATGGGACAGTACAGGTGTCTGAAGCTACACACATATTGTGATCAGTGTGTCAGATGGGACAGTACAGGTGTCTGAAGCTACACACATAATGTGATCAGTGTGTCAGATGGGACAGTACAGGTGTCTGAAGCTACACACATAATATGATCAGTGTGTCAGATGGGACAGTACAGGTGTCTGAAGCTACACACATAATGTGATCAGTGTGTCAGATGGGACAGTACAGGTGTCTGAAGCTACACACATATTGTGATCAGTGTGTCAGATGGGACAGTACAGGTGTCTGAAGCTACACACATATTGTGATCAGTGTGTCAGATGGGACAGTACAGGTGTCTGAAGCTACACACATATTATGATCAGTGTGTCAGATGGGACAGTACAGGTGTCTGAAGCTACACACATAATGTGATCAGTGTGTCAGATGGGACAGTACAGGTGTCTGAAGCTACACACATAATGTGATCAGTGTGTCAGATGGGACAGTACAGGTGTCTGAAGCTACACACATATTGTGATCAGTGTGTCAGATGGGACAGTACAGGTGTCTGAAGCTACACACATATTGTGATCAGTGTGTCAGATGGGACAGTACAGGTGTCTGAAGCTACACACATATTGTGATCAGTGTGTCAGATGGGACAGTACAGGTGTCTGAAGCTACACACATAATGTGATCAGTGTGTCAGATGGGACAGTACAGGTGTCTGAAGCTACACACATTGTGATCAGTGTGTCAGATGGGACAGTACAGGTGTCTGAAGCTACACACATAATGTGATCAGTGTCAGATGGGACAGTACAGGTGTCTGAAGCTACACACATATTGTGATCAGTGTGTCAGATGGGACAGTACAGGTGTCTGAAGCTACACACATATTGTGATCAGTGTGTAAGATGGGACAGTACAGGTGTCTGAAGGAGCACATAATGTGATCAGTGTGTCAGATGGGACAGTACAGGTGTCTGAAGCTACACACATATTGTGATCAGTGTGTCAGATGGGACAGTACAGGTGTCTGAAGCTACACACATAATGTGATCAGTGTGTCAGATGGGACAGTACAGGTGTCTGAAGCTACACACATATTGTGATCAGTGTGTCAGATGGGACAGTACAGGTGTCTGAAGCTACACACATATTGTGATCAGTGTGTCAGATGGGACAGTACAGGTGTCTGAAGCTACACACATATTGTGATCAGTGTGTCAGATGGGACAGTACAGGTGTCTGAAGCTACACACATATTGTGATCAGTGTGTCAGATGGGACAGTACAGGTGTCTGAAGGAGCACATAATGTGATCAGTGTGTCAGATGGGACAGTACAGGTGTCTGAAGCTACACACATATTGTGATCAGTGTGTCAGATGGGACAGTACAGGTGTCTGAAGCTACACACATATTGTGATCAGTGTGTCAGATGGGACAGTACAGGTGTCTGAAGGAGCACACTTATTGTGATCAGTGTGTCAGATGGGACAGTACAGGTGTCTGAAGCTACACACATATTGTGATCAGTGTGTCAGATGGGACAGTACAGGTGTCTGAAGCTACACACATATTGTGATCAGTGTGTCAGATGGGACAGTACAGGTGTCTGAAGCTAAACACATAATGTGATCAGTGTGTCAGATGGGACAGTACAGGTGTCTGAAGCTACACACATATTGTGATCAGTGTGTCAGATGGGACAGTACAGGTGTCTGAAGCTACACACATATTGTGATCAGTGTGTCAGATGGGACAGTACAGGTGTCTGAAGCTACACACATAATGTGATCAGTGTGTCAGATGGGACAGTACAGGTGTCTGAAGCTACACACATAATGTGATCAGTGTGTCAGATGGGACAGTACAGGTGTCTGAAGCTACACACATATTGTGATCAGTGTGTCAGATGGGACAGTACAGGTGTCTGAAGCTACACACATATTGTGATCAGTGTGTCAGATGGGACAGTACAGGTGTCTGAAGCTACACACATATTGTGATCAGTGTGTCAGATGGGACAGTACAGGTGTCTGAAGCTACACACATATTGTGATCAGTGTGTCAGATGGGACAGTACAGGTGTCTGAAGCTACACACATATTGTGATCAGTGTGTCAGATGGGACAGTACAGGTGTCTGAAGCTACACACATAATGTGATCAGTGTGTCAGATGGGACAGTACAGGTGTCTGAAGCTACACACATAATGTGATCAGTGTGTCAGATGGGACAGTACAGGTGTCTGAAGCTACACACATATTGTGATCAGTGTGTCAGATGGGACAGTACAGGTGTCTGAAGCTACACACATATTGTGATCAGTGTGTCAGATGGGACAGTACAGGTGTCTGAAGCTACACACATAATGTGATCAGTGTGTCAGATGGGACAGTACAGGTGTCTGAAGCTACACACATATTGTGATCAGTGTGTCAGATGGGACAGTACAGGTGTCTGAAGCTACACACATATTGTGATCAGTGTGTCAGATGGGACAGTACAGGTGTCTGAAGCTACACACATATTGTGATCAGTGTGTCAGATGGGACAGTACAGGTGTCTGAAGCTACACACATATTGTGATCAGTGTGTCAGATGGGACAGTACAGGTGTCTGAAGCTAAACACATATTGTGATCAGTGTGTCAGATGGGACAGTACAGGTGTCTGAAGCTACACACATAAAGTGATCAGTGTGTCAGATGGGACAGTACAGGTGTCTGAAGCTACACACATAAAGTGATCAGTGTGTCAGATGGGACAGTACAGGTGTCTGAAGCTACACACATAATGTGATCAGTGTGTCAGATGGGACAGTACAGGTGTCTGAAGGAGCACATATTGTGATCAGTGTGTCAGATGGGACAGTACAGGTGTCTGAAGCTACACACATATTGTGATCAGTGTGTCAGATGGGACAGTACAGGTGTCTGAAGGAGCTCACCTGAAGACCACATTCTGGAGGTCAAAGGGGTACTCTATAATACCTGTTGTGGGAACCCTGACTCTCAGCACATCCTGCTGCGTCGGCACATAAGAAGCATCGGCAATGCGGTCCAAGGCATTCAGATAGCTACAAGCAGGAAGAGGAAACAAGATGAAGAACAACAGTACAGAACCTGGGGAGGGACGGAGGGACTTTTATTGTGAAATATCAAAAGTCACATATGTTTCCATTTGAGCCGCTTCAGTGTAATTAATGCCATGGACAGCATTTAAATAAGTGTTCTTAGACTCCAGTGTTCTTACACTCCAGTGTCAACAATCTGAAATGGAATAAACGCTGTCCCCTCACCTGATCGTCCTGATTGGATGAAGCAGGAAACTGGCATTGGAGACAGTGGAAACTATTTGGCAAAGCCCGATGAGTTATTAGTCTGTTTACACTCACTATTTGGTGGAGTCTGACAGCTGGTATTCCCTCTTCCGATGGTAACATTCCTGAATGCCCGGGTCGTTCCACAGACTCTTGATGGCGTCCACATATGGGTTGCTTAATGTTGTGACTTTCTCCACGTCCACCTCGCAGACAGTACTCGCACAGGCCTGAGCAACAAGAGGAAGAAGACACAGACAGATCAGAGACTATGACTCACATGTATTCTTACTTTAAAATCTATGTAACTAGAACGACCGCAACGCGGACTTATGCCTCTGCCATTAGTTCATTCTTGAGTCCAAATCGCCATTTGAGGCAAATTGGAAGAAATTCCGTCAAAGCGCTCCTGTGATGTTGCGTTACAGAGCTTGGAAATTGGGTGTGTGAGGTTACAGTGACCTTGAACTTTGACCACCAAAATGTAATCAGTTCATCCTTGAGGCCAAGTTAATGTTTGAGGCAAATTTGATGAAATTCCGTCAAGGCATTCCTGAGATATGGCGTTAACAAGCTTGAAAATGGCGTTGGAGAGGTCACAGTGACCTTGACCTTTGACCACGAAAATCTAATCAGTTCATCCTTGATTCCAAGTCGATGTTTGAGGCAAATTTGATGAAATTCCATCAAGGCGTTCCTCAGATATCGCGTTAACGAACGGACATACGTACGTACGGACGGACAACCCGGATCCATAATGCCTCCGGTCTGGCTATCGCCGGCGGAGGCATAAAAATCCATGCAGCACTGTCACAGACTATGAATGACATTGGTGTTAATATTTGCTGTGCTATCTAGGGTGAGCACCCGTCATTAAATGTTATTGGGGATGTTATTGGCTGTGCTATCTAGGGTGAGCACCCATCATTAAATGTTATTGGGGATGTTATTGGCTGTGCTATCTAGGGTGAGCACCCATCATTAAATGTTATTGGGGATGTTATTGGCTGTGCTATCTAGGGTGAGCACCTGTCATTAAATGTTATTGGGGATGTTATTGGCTGTGCTATCTAGGGTGAGCACCCATCATTAAATGTTATTGGGGATGTTATTGGCTGTGCTATCTAGGGTGAGCACACGTCATTAAATGTTATTGGGGATGTTATTGGCTGTGCTATCTAGGGTGAGCACACGTCATTAAATGTTATTGGGGATGTTATTGGCTGTGCTATCTAGGGTGAGCACCCATCATTAAATGTTATTGGGGATGTTATTGGCTGTGCTATCTAGGGTGAGCACACGTCATTAAATGTTATTGGGGATGTTATTGGCTGTGCTATCTAGGGTGAGCACCCATCATTAAATGTTATTGGGGATGTTATTGGCTGTGCTATCTAGGGTGAGCACCTGTCATTAAATGTTATTGGGGATGTTATTGGCCATCCCAAGTGGGCGCCTCCCATCACGTGTGTTTAATTGGATTATAGCAGGTTCGGGCCAGAACCACCATAGGCCCTATTCACAGCAACCGTTTTGGAGGTGGTAAAGCAGGAAGTAAAACAGATGTAACCAATCATATTAACGAGGGCCCTGGCACTGGAACACCTAAATGGAACGGAACCATCATTTAATGGCATTGGTTACACCTGCTTTACTACCTCAAAACGGTTGCTGTGTGTGTATATAGGACCACCTCCATCCACACCTGCTTTCAACCCTGAGAAGACCCACACTCATCTACACTACCCTTACTACTGCTGACCAATGTCCACCAGAGGAGGTACGGCTCAGACTCCGCCCACGTTCATAGACAATCTCAACAACAATGGCTGACTGGCTTGGAACAGCCTGCAGCCTGCAGAAGAGGTGGATGTGTCTACAATCAGCAGCAATTAACTTCCACAGAGACAGAGAGTAGCACTTTCCAGCCGTGCTGCTGTCCCACCTCAGCTGTTCATTAAAAGTATGGAGGCTTTTTCCTCTCATGTCTTCCCATGGCACAGCCAGCTCCACACAGTAAACACACCTTCATATGTCTTCCCATGGCACAGCCAGCTCCACACAGTAAACACACCTTCATATGTCTTCCCATGGCACAGCCAGCTCCACACAGTAAACACACTTTCATATGTCTTCCCATGGCACAGCCAGCTCCACACAGTAAACACACCTTCATATGTCTTCCCATGGCACAGCCAGCTCCACACAGTAAACACACCTTCATATGTCTTCCCATGGCACAGCCAGCTCCACACAGTAACCACACCATGGCACAGCCAGCTCCACACAGTAAACACACCTTCATATGTCTTACCATGGCACAGCCAGCTCCACACAGTAACCACACCATGGCACAGCCAGCTCCACACAGTAAACACACCATGGCACAGCCAGCTCCACACAGTAAACACACCATGGCACAGCCAGCTCCACACAGTAAACACACCATGGCACAGCCAGCTCCACACAGTAAACACACCATGGCACAGTCAGCTCCACACAGTAAACACACCATGGCACAGCCAGCTCCACACAGTAAACACACCATGGCACAGCCAGCTCCACACAGTAAACACACCATGGCACAGCCAGCTCCACACAGTAAACACACCTACATGGCACAGCCAGCTCCACACAGTAAACACACCATGGCACAGCCAGCTCCACACAGTAAACACACCTCCATGGCACAGCCAGCTCCACACAGTAAACACACCATGGCACAGCCAGCTCCACACAGTAAACACCCCTCCATGGCACAGCCAGCTCCACACAGTAAACACACCTACATGGCACAGCCAGCTCCACACAGTAAACACACCATGGCACAGCCAGCTCCACACAGTAAACACACCATGGCACAGCCAGCTCCACACAGTAAACACACCATGGCACAGTCAGCTCCACACAGTAAACACACCATGGCACAGCCAGCTCCACACAGTAAACACACCATGGCACAGCCAGCTCCACACAGTAAACACACCATGGCACAGTCAGCTCCACACAGTAAACACACCATGGCACAGCCAGCTCCACACAGTAAACACACCATGGCACAGCCAGCTCCACACAGTAAACACACCATGGCACAGTCAGCTCCACACAGTAAACACACCATGGCACAGCCAGCTCCACACAGTAAACACACCATGGCACAGCCAGCTCCACACAGTAACCACACCATGGCACAGCCAGCTCCACACAGTAAACACACCATGGCACAGCCAGCTCCACACAGTAAACACACCATGGCACAGCCAGCTCCACACAGTAAACACACCATGGCACAGCCAGCTCCACACAGTAAACACACCATGGCACAGCCAGCTCCACACAGTAAACACACCATGGCACAGCCAGCTCCACACAGTAAACACACCATGGCACAGCCAGCTCCACACAGTAAACACACCATGGCACAGTCAGCTCCACACAGTAAACACACCATGGCACAGTCAGCTCCACACAGTAAACACACCATGGCACAGCCAGCTCCACACAGTAAACACACCATGGCACAGTCAGCTCCACACAGTAAACACACCATGGCACAGTCAGCTCCACACAGTAAACACACCATGGCACAGCCAGCTCCACACAGTAAACACACCATGGCACAGTCAGCTCCACACAGTAAACACACCATGGCACAGCCAGCTCCACACAGTAAACACACCATGGCACAGTCAGCTCCACACAGTAAACACACCATGGCACAGTCAGCTCCACACAGTAAACACACCTCTGAGTCTTCAAACACAAGAGCAGATCAAGCTGTAAAGTCTGCTTCTGATGATCACTGCTGAGACTATAAACTGCTGGATTGTTGTTTGCTTGGAATTCCCCAATCGCTAAACTGCCCTAACTTCCTGCTCCAGAATATTCCTGACTGACGACTTCAGTTTCATATTGGACAAAGGCAGTTTGATGTACAGGTAGTTCGGTAACCCTTTATTTTACAGGTACCCTAGTTACATATGAACTATTTGTAATTACACATGAACACCAAATGTAATTACACAGTAATTACCAATAGTTCTAAATGACGTTCATATGTAGTTACATTGTAACGGACCTGTAAAATGGAGTGAGTCTGTTCAACTGTAGTTCATATGTAGTTACATGTTACCGGACCTGTAAAGTGGAGTGAGTCTATTCAACTGTAGTTCATATGTAGTTACATGGTACTGGACCTGTAAAGTGGAGTGAGTCTGTTCAACTGTAGTTCATATGTAGTTACATTGTAACAGACCTGTAAAGTGGAGTGAGTCTTTTCAACTGTAGGTCATATGTAGTTACATGGTACCGGACCTGTAAAATGGAGTGAGTCTTTTCAACTGTAGGTCATATGTAGTTACATGGTACCGGACCTGTAAAGTGGAGTGAGTCTTTTCAACTGTAGTTCATATGTAGTTACATGGTACCGGACCTGTAAAGTGGAGTGAGTCTTTTCAACTGTAGGTCATATGTAGTTACATGGTAGCGGACCTGTAAAGTGGAGTGAGTCTTTTCAACTGTAGGTCATATGTAGTTACATGGTACCGGACCTGTAAAGTGGAGTGAGTCTTTTCAACTGTAGTTCATATGTAGTTACATGGTACCGGACCTGTAAAATGGAGTGAGTCTATTTAACTGTAGGTCATATGTAGTTACATGGTAACAGACCTGTAAAGTGGAGTGAGACTATTTAACTGTAGTTCATATGTAGTTACATGGTAACAGACCTGTAAAGTGGAGTGAGACTATTTAACTGTAGTTCATATGTAGTTACATGGCACCGGACCTGTAAAGAAGCTCTGGCCTGGGACAGAGATTGCTAAAACCCAGTGGTGGATTCGAACCACTGAACTTCTGATTGCAAAGCAGGCGGCTTTAACCACTCAGCCACGAGGGCTTTCCAACTTCCTTAGTGGAGTTTGAGAGGATAACTGTATGTCAGTCAGATGTAGTTGCCACTTCCTAGCTTTGTTATTATAAACAGACAGTCGAGACATGTTATTGTATACCTTGTCACGTGTTACTTTTAGCCCTGGAGCTATGTTCAAATTAGAATCAAAAGATGCCAGTTCCCTTCTTTTCAAAAGCCCCTTGACCAATTCACTTGTAGCAGCCAATTCTCCTCACTGCTCTGTTGTTGCTGCCTGACCTTTCTGACCTCCAGACCCTGCTGTGTTTTACTCCTAACCTCCTGACCTCCAGACCTTGCTGTGTTTCACTCCTAACCTCCTGACCTTTCTGACCTCCAGACCCTGCTGTGTTTTACTCCTAACCTCCTGACCTCTCTGACCTCCAGACCCTGCTGTGTTTCACTCCTAACCTCCTGACCTCTGACCTCCAGACCCTGCTGTGTTTTACTCCTAACCTCCTGACCTCTCTGCCCTCCAGACCCTGCTGTGTTTTACTCCTAACCTCCTGACCTCTCTGACCTCCAGACCCTGCTGTGTTTTACTCCTAACCTCCTGACCTCTGACCTCCAGACCCTGCTGTGTTTTACTCCTAACCTCCTGACCTCTCTGCCCTCCAGACCCTGCTGTGTTTTACTCCTAACCTCCTGACCTCTCTGCCCTCCAGACCCTGCTGTGTTTTACTCCTAACCTCCTGACCTCTCTGCCCTCCAGACCCTGCTGTGTTGTACTCCTCATGTCCCCTCCTGACCTCTGACCTCCAGACCCTGCTGTGTTTTACTCCTAACCTCCTGACCTCTCTGCCCTCCAGACCCTGCTGTGTTTTACTCCTAACCTCCTGACCTCTCTGCCCTCCAGACCCTGCTGTGTTTTACTCCTAACCTCCTGACCTCTCTGCCCTCCAGACCCTGCTGTGTTTTACTCCTAACCTCCTGACCTCTCTGCCCTCCAGACCCTGCTGTGTTTTACTCCTAACCTCCTGACCTCTCTGCCCTCCAGACCCTGCTGTGTTTTACTCCTAACCTCCTGACCTCTGCCCTCCAGACCCTGCTGTGTTTCACTCCTCATGTCCCCTCCGTGGCCACATTCTGCTGGCATCGTGTGATGCTGTCTGTCACTGGAGCGTCTCTGCAGCTTCACTTTAACTTCTGTTCTTCTGACTCCAGCTTTTCCTTCAGCTCAGCTTCTCGGGCTGTGAGCCCACATGCTGAGTCAGCGTAAAGGGGTCTGAGGAGCACCATGATGGCCCCAGTGGGACGTGTCTCCTCCCATCATCTGTGTTGTCACAGAAGAGCAGGAAAAACACGGTGTTGGCTTCAGTCTCTCGGCGCTACACTGTACCTGCAACTTCCAACGGGTGTCAGCACATTTTGAGCCAGTTCATTCCTCTGATTAATCTGCTCCTGCTGCTGGGATGAAGGGGATGGATTTCTGGATGATTAATAAAGGCCCGGACACATCGGGCCGATGGAGAAGAACGAGCGGCGACGAAGGCTTAAAGTTGCGTTTGAAAAAAATCGCAAAGACTACAGCCGACGACGGTCAACGCAGACAAGATGACTAGGGGTGCATCCTAGATAGGAAGGGGTACACGCACGGGCCGACCCAGGTGGCCCGCCCGTGTTATTTGGACCATATAATGATAATACAATTATCTCAACCTTAAAAGGTTACATGTAGGTGCCAAAAAGCCATAAATTCACATGAAAGAACAAAGAAAAACAACAATTAAAATTCAAGTTTAAACAGTAAGTGTGCAGCTGCAGCATTTATATAAAAAAAACAAAAAAAAAACGTTTTTTCTTTTTCTTTTTTACCACTCTTTTCAACTGAGCATGCAGACAATTAAAATAAGGGTGCAATGCGTGCTTTTGCACCCCTGTAAAACCGGGCCTGGGTCAACGAGCACGTACGGTACGCTGTGCGCCTGCGTGAAACCTACAGGACTGTGGATATACACAAACCAAACACATGAAACAAAGCAGTGTTTGCCTACCACTTTCAAACCACGCAGCTCGCTCACCAATCAGGCGGTTTCGTAATATTAGCTACTTCTAATCGAGAATATGTCTGATAAGAAAAGTTGCTAATGGCGTTGGCTGGCTGGCGTTGTCGTCAGCCCTCGCCTGGTCTTTTGCTTGTGGAAGAAGAAAGGATGAGGCGGAAGGAGAAACCGCACGAAACGGGTGATATCGTGCAGCGACAGCCCTCGGGGGCTTTCCCGAAGGCCACGTTGTCGTGCAAATATTAACCAGCTGAGCAGCCAATCAGAGTGAGTGATTTATCTCGCCGGCTGAGCAGCCAATCAGAGTGAGTGATATATCTCGCCGGTGCACGACATCGCAAAAGACTACAGCCCAGACGCTCACCAACAGCCCAGACATCTCCAACAGCCGACCGTCGGCTTGTTGTGTCCTGCGGCTTGACTTCTTCCTACATTTTTCACGAGGCTGGCTGCCCACAGCGCACATTGAGAAGACATGACATCACTTTCTTGGCAGTGGCAACGCAAAACTAAACACTGGTGCAAACGATCACAAGGCATCGCTTCTCGTCACAGACGGTAAGCCCTGTTGCACAGAGTGTGTGTGACGTGTGTGTGTGGTTACCTGGTTGTGTTCAAACTTGTAGGGGATCTGCAGCGTGCTCATGGCGTGGACCATGGCCTGCACGGCGGTGAAGATGTTCTGGTAGACGAGCATGGTGAAGCCTCGCTTGTCCTCCTCAGAGTAGCCAGAGCCGTGGATGATCCTCATCTGCTTGATGAAAGTGCTCTTCCCACTCTCACCAGTCCCTGGCATGTGACACACACACACGTTTAGTGTAATACACACCTACTGACACACACAATAATTCATGTACCTGTGTGTGTCTGTGTGTGCGTGCGTGTGTGTGTGTGTGTGCGTGTGCGTGTGTGTGTGTGTGTGTGTGTGTGCGCGTGCGTCTACTAGTACTTTCGTGTTAAACCCAAAAACATGTAGCCTCAGTCTTGTCCAATTTTGGACATAATTTGTCAAGGTTTTGTTCTTGCTCTTTGGTCTCAAATTTCTCAGAGTGCTTTTCTTTCGTGTAGGTTTTGTTTTTACATATTTTTAAAGTAACCTGTGTTTGAAAGTAACCTGTGTATGTTTAGACACTCAGTGTAAATGATAATAAAAAAATAAGTGAAAATAAAAGAATGCCATTAAGTCCTAACGCCCAGGACACACTAACACGATTTAGGCCGTTTTAAAGGATTTGTGCACGACCCATTTTTAGTTTTTTGTTCAAAGTGTGTCTAGGTTGCTCGGTGGTCGCCTCAACTAGATATATTGACTTTTGAACCTAACAGGGTGGTGATCTACTTACTGAAGAGTCAATCATTTCACAAATAGCCATGTCCAAGGCAGGCAAGCGTTCATGCTGTTTTGGTCATAACATATTCATGCTTTGTTTCCCTGACATTTCAATAATAAACCCTGTCTGGTAGGACCTACTGTAGGTATTACTATAGGATTTTCTGCGATATAGTTTGACCAAGTACGTAACGCTATATAAGCTACACATTATTCCTGTAGCTTAATATTAGCACCTATGAAATAGTTATTTTGGTTGAGAAACAAGTCCAATTGGTTTAGTATGTATATATATTGCCTCCACATCCAACTGAACTGAAAATGAATTTTCCATTTCCCAAAATGCCTTATGGTGGCTGAATATATATGATGAAGTTGATATAAACAAGAGTGTGTTTGTCGCTTTTTACCCAGCAAGAGGAGCTTGAATTCCCGTCGGGAGTCCTTCTTGTCCCGACGCAGCTGCCTCTCGATCTCGTGGTTGATCCTGCGAGCCTCCTTGCCCTCCTCGCTGAGGCAGCAGGCCCCCACGGAGCCCAGAGTCATCCCTCCTGTGACCTGTGACCTGTCCCCGACAACACTTCACCTTCTGGGGGGGCGAGGTGAGGTGACGCCACGGGCCTGTGACCAAGCACACAGTAATGCTATAGGAAATAGCACAGACAAATAGGCCTGCCTGCCTATCTATCGGCCAGGCATATATATAGCCTACATAACGTGTAGCGTGTAACGGGTCAATAATTATGTTGGCAATAGTAAGGTTTGAAGGAGCTCAAGTCTCCTCAACAGCCATTATTATTACCTTGATATGTTCCTGAAACTTTGTGCAACAAGTAAAAGACTGCAACTTAAGCAGCAGCGAGTCTTTACTTTACCTCTGGACGGTGGCGGTGCTGGTTGAGTTCAGTCCGGGCGTGGTGGCCTGAATATGGCGGAGTTTTTACTTAATAGCGCTTCTTCCAAAAGCGAACAACAAAAAGGCGAAAGTCATTGTCCGAGGTTAATGAAAAGCTGACATGACACGGACTTAATTCGTCTTCTTCACCCTGTCTGTCGGTGTCCAGTTGGCGTTGTTGTTGTCCCGTCTGTGACCAGCAGCAGCACCGTGGTGTCCCGCTGCCTGCTGCCCGCCTGCCTGGCTGTGTGTCCGGGCTGAACACAAAGCATGTGACGGAGCGGAGTGGAGGGCAGTGCTCTGATGGAGGGCAGTGCTCTGATGGGAAAGGCTCGTCCACTGGATTACATTACATACATAGCAACTCATTTCCGGTGGTAAACAGAAACCACGGATACATGTGAGAACACTGTAGTTATAACCGGATATAAGCAAAAGCAGGAAACGTTCAGATTTGTTGAGCCTGTCATTTATAGAATAAGAATATGAGCATGACCAGGGTTGGGGATTGGGAAGGTTACTTTAAAATGCAATCCAATAATAATGAGCTGTTAAAAAATTTAATCCGTAACGTAAATCCCAAGTATCACATTATGCTGTTGTGCAACTGGCTTCAGACTTATTTCACAAACTGCCGGGTTGAACCAGAGTGCTGTGTGAGGCAACTGTTGTCAGCCATAATTCACTGATGACATCACAATTGCTCAAGTGACATCACTGATGACAGTCTATATTAACATCCCTGCTGTCACTGATAATGTCACAACGTATATGCCATCACTGATGTCACAATGTCTATGACATCAGTCACCACTGGCCCACTCAACGATTGTGGTGCATGACATCATATCAGTGGGTATGACATCAGTCACCAGTGCCACCACTCAACGATGTCATTGCTCTGGCCACAATTTTATGAATGTGGGGCATGACATCACTCGACGATGTGCCGCTGCGCAATCCATTTCTCTCTGCAACGGGTTGAAACTTCACATGAAGGAAGTGACAGAGCAGGTTTTTCAATTTTCCCTAATAGAGCCAAAGTGAACGTCACTTCCTGCTTCAGCACTGTACAAGAGATTTTCATCCGCCATTTACTTTCCCATAGACATTTTGTAAAATGCTTATAAAAATAGTTGTACTTGTTCAAACCAAACGGGTTTAGATATATTTAGAATCAGGAGAGACCATAGAACATTTTACTCGGACCAAAAACGTAAAACTTTTTACATTTTGGTCCGAGTGAAATCTTATGCGGTCTCTCATGTTTCGAAATATATCTGAACAGTTTGGTTTGAACAAGTACAAGTATTTTTAGAAGCATTTTACAAAATGTCTATGGGAAAATAAATGGCGGATGAAAATCTCGGGTACAGTGCTGAAGCAGGAAGTGAAGTTCCCTTTGGCTCTCTCTTGAAGGTGTTTATTAGTATTTTGCTGAGGCTGCATAGAGTTGTGGTACGTGCACAGTGTTGGGAGTAACTAGTTACTAAGTAACTAGTTACTCCCAACACTGTACGCGCATCACTGGGTATGGACTATATTATAATATATATATTTAGAGAGAATATTCCGTAGGCCTACATTTTTCCTCATATAAAGTGCAGCACATGCCAAGTGAAATGTGGCACAGACTTTATTGACTCAACTTGCAGCAGGTACTACAGACATCAGAGATATGACCAGACAGGACGTACCAACAACTCATGGACTCACAAAGCTGTACGCTCCTCACAACAAACAGCATCTTAAAGAGAGAGATCCCACTGAAAATGTTAAAAATGCTTATAAAGGAAATTAAAACCACTTAATATGTAAGAATAAATGATCCAACAGATCAATTATAACCATACATTATTACAGCAAGTCCATCCGATGAGCGTCAGAAAGGAAATCAGAAACACAAACCTCTGTTTTGGCCCATCTCCTTCCAACAAGAATCAATCTGGGTCAATCTTAGCACTCTTGAAATTACTGTATAATGTATAGAGGCTATACACACACACACACACATACATACAACACACACATACATACAAATATTTTTATACAGCTCCTTGTCTTTCAATGAAAAACAAAAAATCGTAAAAAAAATTCTTAGTTTTTCCTGCATCACACTGGCACATTTCTCCAAACCAAAGCCCATGCTTTCAAAGAAGCAGTTTGTTTTACAGTGGAACTTACTGTTATGTAATAAAAGTTGATTTATATTTATTATTATTATTATTATTATTATTATTATTATTATTATTATAATACACAGTTTTGAGAACATGCATCTTTGTTTTGGAGAATGTGCTAAAGCATTTTGAGAAAAGCTAAAAATAATATAATGTTCCTTACAAAACAAGATTACATTCTGCATGCTGTACTGAAAGGGGGAGATGGGGTCGCGGTCGGGGCGGCTCACAAGACCGGAAGTTATCGCACAGATGAGTTTACTTCAATTACAGTACAAGAATCAGAAAAGAAGGAAAAGGTAAGAAAAGAAAAGAAAAAACACCAGCACAGAAATAAAAAGGTTTTCGACTGCTTGTTTGACTGCTTAAGATTATTATTTTTAACTCCTCTAAATAAAATATGTAATATATCAAGATGGTTTTGTGTTGTAGTTTGGTGGGGAGCAGAGGAATGTAGGCTCTGAATAGAAGGAGCAATGGGTTATGGCAGCATGGCTTCACTCCTCTTCCCCCTCTAGAAGAAGCGACCGGAGTACTGCTTCACACTGAAACGACACGAGGAAGAGCAACATGTTAGAATAAATCTAAAATCTAAAATCTAAATGGACCACAATGAAAACAAGCCTATGGCTTTATTGTGTTTTTATCCATTTGACCAGCACTTTAGACATTGTTGTACTATGATGCTTCTTTACTTGTTGTTGTCAATAAAGTATCAATCAAAAAGGAGACCCGAGTACTGCTTCACCCCTTCCTTGACCCCCCACCCCACACATCCCCCTAGCCACTCCCTCTACCCACCCCTCAGACCCGACTATCTTCAACCTTCCTATCCCTAGCCCCGCCCCTTTCCCTCACCACATAACCCCCCCACCAGCCACTCGCCCTTCCCACCCCTCGAATCCTGACACTACGACCTTCCTATCCCTAGCTATGACCCCTTTTACCTAGCTCCGCCCCTTCCTCGATGGACCAGACAGATGTGAGGTCACAGTGTCATTTCTCTACCATGTTTACCCCCCCCTCTCTCTCTCTCAGGCTCATGATCAAGAAGAATGGAAAATGAAAGTGAAAGTAACTCTGAAAGTAACTGTTGCCGATTGGGAGTCAGGCTCACAAAAAATATCAGTCAGCTTCAGGCTGTTGTGTTTAGCTCCTCGGCTACACCCATACAGTAGGTGTGGCCATGAGAGAGTTACCCAGAACAGTCATGCTTCAAGGGTTTCTTAGAAACAAATATTTCGCAATCCTCTTGCGTCATCAGTAAGTTACACAAGAAACATATTCAAATAACACAACACACATGCCCATTAGGGGTGGGAATCGCTGAGTAGCTCACGATACGATATCGTCACGATACTTGGCCCTCGATAACGATATATCACGATACTGCGATACTGCGATACTGCGATATATTGGAAGACGATACATCACGATACCTGTGTAACAAGTGAAAAAAATACCTCTGAAGGCAAAAAATCATGTATTATGCATTTATTAGCAGAATTGACATGAACTCTCTGAGTTCACTCACTCACTCATACCATTTTCGATACCACGGAGGAAAAGTTACACATTAAGTCTTTTTATTATTACTATTAAAACAAGAAAACCTATAGGCTATAACCTACCTACCTACCTATATAATTTCTAAAAGTAGATATTAATGATCAAACATTTCCATTCATGTAGCCTACAGTAGTTATGTTTTTGTTTCAACTACAAACATAAATAAAGTCAACTTGAAACTATGTTTCAACTACCACACACAGCATAATATTTTAGCCTGTTTATTAAAAAAAAAAAAAAAAAAAAAAAAAATTAATAAACATATCGATACTTGGCGCCAGTGTATCGATAACGTATCGCGGGTGGAAATATCGCGATAACGTGGGTATCGATATTTTGTCCCACCCCTAATGCCCATAAAGTCACCAGGTACATGCCTGTTCTGCAGCAGGTACTGAGGTCAGGTACATAGGATACCAGGTACATGCCTGTTCTGCAGCAGGTACTGAGGTCAGGTACATAGGATACCAGGTACATGTCTGTTCTGCAGCAGGTACTGAGGTCAGGTACATAGGTGATTGTCCAAATAAAGGCTAATGTGATTTAAATTTTCCCTGTCAATAGGATACCAGGTACATGCCTGTTCTGCAGCAGGTACTGAGGTCAGGTACATAGGATACCAGGTACATGTCTGTTCTGCAGCAGGTACATAGGATACCAGGTACATGCCTGTTCTGCAGGAGGTACTGAGGTCAGGTACATAGGATACCAGGTACATGCCTGTTCTGCAGCAGGTACTGAGGTCAGGTACATAGGATACCAGGTACATGCCTGTTCTGCAGCAGGTACTGAGGTCAGGTACATAGGATACCAGGTACATGCCTGTTCTGCAGGAGGTACTGAGGTCAGGTACATAGGATACCAGGTACATGCCTGTTCTGCAGCAGGTACTGAGGTCAGGTACATAGGATACCAGGTACATGCCTGTTCTGCAGCAGGTACTGAGGTCAGGTACATAGGATACCAGGTACATGCCTGTTCTGCAGGAGGTACTGGGCGTTCTGGATCTGGTCCTGTGTTCCTGTGATGGTGATGATGCGGTCCTCAGAGCCCTCTAGTGGCTCGTCGATCTTGATGGAGGCTCCAGACTCGTGGCGGATCTGCTTGATCCTTTGGCCGCCCTTACCGATGATGGAGCCGGCCAGCTGCAGAGCAAGCAGGTGGGAGAATGGATTCAGTAAGTCAAGTCAAGTCAAGTCAAGTCAAGGGAAGTCAAGGGAAGTCAAGTCAAGTCAAGTCAAGTCAAGTCAAGTCAAGTCAAGGGAAGTCAAGTCAAGTCAAGCGGGATCATGTTTGTGTGTAAATAGACGTCTTACTAACATCTTTGGGGATGGTGACTTGTGTGGTGATGACTGGGCCTCCAATATCACTGTAAGAGCCTCTGCCACCTGTGGAGGGAGAGAGAGAGAGAGAGAGAGGGAGAGAGAGACCGAGAGGGGGAGAGAGAGAGAGAGAGATAGGGAGAGAGAGACCGAGAGGGAGAGGGGGAGAGAGAGAGTGAGGGAGAGAGAGAGAGGGGGGGAGAGAGAGAGAGAGAGAGAGAGCGAGAGAGAGAGAGAGAGAGAGAGAGAGCGAGAGAGAGAGAGAGCGAGAGAGAGAGAGAGAGAGAGAGAGAAGGGGCACGTTTAACATGAATCTTCTTTTTACATGAGAATGTAAATTGACAAATCCACATGAAACAAAGTGAGTTGAGAAAGAGACACTGGGACAGTAATGAGAGGCGTCCACACAGAAAGAGACACTGGGACAGTAATGAGAGGCGTCCACACAGAAAGAGACACTGGGACAGTAATGAGAGGCGTCCACACAGAAAGAGACACTGGGACAGTAATGAGAGGCGTCCACACAGAAAGAGACACTGGGACAGTAATGAGAGGCGTCCACACTCACCGGACTGAAAGTGGTCCCAGGAGGAATGATTGTCTTTGAACACATTGGAGAGGAAAGAAGAAAGTGAAGAGTAAAGACACCTCTCAGGGTGACGATGCTCAGGTGTCCCCCACATGCTCTGGGAAGTAACTGCAGGTGCATGCAGACATGAAATACATATGAACACTCACCATATCCTCCTCCACTCTGCATTCAGGAGCCATGGCAAAAAAAGGAAAAAAGATCAGATGTTAATTTTAAAAAATGCATTTTGCACAAAAACTAGTCATTCGAGTCATGTTAACTTACAATATTGACACAATAGGCAATTAGCATCACACAGTTGCAGCAGTCGCTGGCGGTTAAGCTGGTGCCCGTCTGTGCCACTCCGTCTCAGTTTGACCAAATCATATTTTTTATATGAACTATATTGTTATTAGTGTACAGCCAGCAAAACCCTAAGGGACTGATACAGGTACCAACCCCTTAAACTACCAGTCATACCAGGAGACACAGAATACAGTAGCAAGCAAGAACACACAACAGAGTAACATTCAATGTTCCGGTATTTTGTAATTTTCAATCTTGTGAGTGGGTGGAGATCGGCATTTTATGTCTACTTTATCACCCTTTAAATATCAGGAATTTGACTGCTGTTATTATGATTATTTTGACACAAATATCTCTTGCTTGGTTCCTCATTGAAACAATTTGCTTGCAGGTAAGACCTGAAAGCAGGTAAGACCTGAAAGCAGGTAAGACCTGAAAGCAGGTAAGACCTGAAAGCAGGTAAGACCTGAAAGCAGGTAAGACCTGAAAGCAGGTGTAAGACCTGAAAGCAGGTAAGACCTGAAAGCAGGTAAGACCTGAAAGCAGGTAAGACCTGAAAGCAGGTGTAAGACCTGAAAGCAGGTAAGACCTGAAAGCAGGTGTAAGACCTGAAAGCAGGTAAGACCTGAAAGCAGGTGTAAGACCTGAAAGCAGGTAAGACCTGAAAGCAGGTGTAAGACCTGAAAGCAGGTAAGACCTGAAAGCAGGTGTAAGACCTGAAAGCAGGTAAGACCTGAAAGCAGGTAAGACCTGAAAGCAGGTGTAAGACCTGAAAGCAGGTAAGACCTGAAAGCAGGTGTAAGACCTGAAAGCAGGTAAGACCTGAAAGCAGGTAAGACCTGAAAGCAGGTAAGACCTGAAAGCAGGTAAGACCTGAAAGCAGGTGTAAGACCTGAAAGCAGGTGTAAGACCTGAAAGCAGGTAAGACCTGAAAGCAGGTGTAAGACCTGAAAGCAGGTGTAAGACCTGAAAGCAGGTAAGACCTGAAAGCAGGTGTAAGACCTGAAAGCAGGTAAGACCTGAAAGCAGGTAAGACCTGAAAGCAGGTGTAAGACCTGAAAGCAGGTAAGACCTGAAAGCAGGTAAGACCTGAAAGCAGGTAAGACCTGAAAGCAGGTAAGACCTGAAAGCAGGTGTAAGACCTGAAAGCAGGTAAGACCTGAAAGCAGGTAAGACCTGAAAGCAGGTGTAAGACCTGAAAGCAGGTAAGACCTGAAAGCAGGTGTAAGACCTGAAAGCAGGTGTAAGACCTGAAAGCAGGTAAGACCTGAAAGCAGGTAAGACCTGAAAGCAGGTAAGACCTGAAAGCAGGTGTAAGACCTGAAAGCAGGTGTAAGACCTGAAAGCAGGTAAGACCTGAAAGCAGGTGTAAGACCTGAAAGCAGGTAAGACCTGAAAGCAGGTGTAAGACCTGAAAGCAGGTAAGACCTGAAAGCAGGTAAGACCTGAAAGCAGGTGTAAGACCTGAAAGCAGGTGTAAGACCTGAAAGCAGGTAAGACCTGAAAGCAGGTAAGACCTGAAAGCAGGTGTAAGACCTGAAAGCAGGTAAGACCTGAAAGCAGGTGTAAGACCTGAAAGCAGGTAAGACCTGAAAGCAGGGGTAAGACCTGAAAGCAGGTAAGACCTGAAAGCAGGTAAGACCTGAAAGCAGGTAAGACCTGAAAGCAGGTGTAAGACCTGAAAGCAGGTAAGACCTGAAAGCAGGTAAGACCTGAAAGCAGGTAAGACCTGAAAGCAGGTGTAAGACCTGAAAGCAGGTGTAAGGCTGGGTTCACACCGACGACCCAAGCCTTGCCTATGCCTTGCCTTTACCCACGCTTTTTAATAGCCGTCCGTTTTAGTCAACGAGGCTGTGTACACCGGCCGCCTGAGCGTGAACCCTGCGTGTACCCACGCCTTGCCTGTGCCTTGCCGATTTTATCGAATAGGCGTGAGTTCTATTTTGAAGCCGACAAGGCGCGTGCAGGCAGGCTTTTCTGTCAAGCCATGAAAGAAAAACGCGACAATATCCGTGGGAAATGGCAAATTCAACTGAATTTCAAAATAAAATGGAGTTACAACAGTGTTGAGCTGAGAGAGAGAGATTGACGGGTGGCTATCACGTGGGGCTTTCTCCCCGTCGGCAAACAAATCTTCATGAGAGAGAATAGCGACCGAAGAAGCAAGATGGACAATGTTGTTGTGCCAGCACATATTCTTGCAAGATTACCTCTCTAAAATGTCCGACTATAGTCAGACCTGGTTATACATATCCAGCATCAATAGAACATTAAATATATCAGATTTATTTTACCTAGAGGCTACCCATGACAATTCTGGACAACACGTGAAAAAATACAGTCGGGAGAGAGGAGAGGCGCTTGTGACTCGGCTCCAGGTTCGGCGTGCAAAAGGCGTGCGGTGTGATCGCAAAAGCGTGTAACAGGTTCACGCCCAGCTCGGCGTAGGCGTGGGTTGAGGCAAGGCAAGGCGTAGATTGTCTGTGTGAACTAAGGGTAAGACCTGAAAGCAGGTAAGACCTGAAAGCAGGTAAGACCTGAAAGCAGGTAAGACCTGAAAGGAACCTGTGCAGGAATTGCCTTGGTTTCAACTTAAGTTAATTTGCGAGCCCAGTGCATCTCTGGACGACGCACTCAGCTGCTCTATGGTAACTAAGGAGACAACTGTTGCCAGGCAACAACTAGGCCGAGGCCAGTGTGCATATTACCCAGTGAGCAGCGCCACAGTGTCCGAGCCTCTGTGTTTCTCTACTACACTAGAACATATTACCCAGTGAGCAGCGCCACAGTGTCCAAGCCTCTGTGTTTCTCTACTACACTAGAACATATTACCCAGTGAGCAGCCACAGTGTCCAAGCCTCTGTTTCTCTACTACACTAGAACATATTACCCAGTGAGCAGCGCCACAGTGTCCAAGCCTCTGTGTTTCTCTACTACACTAGAACATATTACCCAGTGAGCAGCGCCACAGTGTCCAAGCCTCTGTGTTTCTCTACTACACTAGAACATATTACCCAGTGAGCAGCCACAGTGTCCAAGCCTCTGTGTTTCTCTACTACACTAGAACATATTACCCAGTGAGCAGCCACAGTGTCCAAGCCTCTGTGTTTCTCTACTACACTAGAACATATTACCCAGTGAGCAGAGCCACAGTGTCCAAGCCTCTGTGTTTCTCTACTACACTAGAACATATTACCCAGTGAGCAGCCACAGTGTCCAAGCCTCTGTGTTTCTCTACTACACTAGAACATATTACCCAGTGAGCAGCGCCACAGTGTCCAAGCCTCTGTGTTTCTCTACTACACTAGAACATATTACCCAGTGAGCAGCACCACAGTGTCCAAGCCTCTGTGTTTCTCTACTACACTAGAACATATTACCCAGTGAGCAGCACCACAGTGTCCAAGCCTCTGTGTTTCTCTACTACACTAGAACATATTACCCAGTGAGCAGCGCCACAGTGTCCGAGCCTCTGTGTTTCTCTACTACACTAGAACATATTACCCAGTGAGCAGCCACAGTGTCCAAGCCTCTGTGTTTCTCTACTACACTAGAACATATTACCCAGTGAGCAGCCAGTGTCCAAGCCTCTGTGTTTCTCTACTACACTAGAACATATTACCCAGTGAGCAGCCACAGTGTCCAAGCCTCTGTGTTTCTCTACTACACTAGAACATATTACCCAGTGAGCAGCGCCACAGTGTCCAAGCCTCTGTGTTTCTCTACTACACTAGAACATATTACCCAGTGAGCAGAGCCACAGTGTCCAAGCCTCTGTGTTTCTCTACTACACTAGAACATATTACCCAGTGAGCAGCCACAGTGTCCAAGCCTCTGTGTTTCTCTACTACACTAGAACATATTACCCAGTGAGCAGCCACAGTGTCCAAGCCTCTGTGTTTCTCTACTACACTAGAACATATTACCCAGTGAGCAGCCACAGTGTCCAAGCCTCTGTGTTTCTCTACTACACTAGAACATATTACCCAGTGAGCAGCCACAGTGTCCGAGCCTCTGTGTTTCTCTACTACACTAGAACATATTACCCAGTGAGCAGCCACAGTGTCCAAGCCTCTGTGTTTCTCTACTACACTAGAACATATTACCCAGTGAGCAGCCACAGTGTCCAAGCCTCTGTGTTTCTCTACTACACTAGAACATATTACCCAGTGAGCAGCGCCACAGTGTTTCTCTGTGTTTCTCTACTACACTAGAACATATTACCCAGTGAGCAGAGCCACAGTGTCCAAGCCTCTGTGTTTCTCTACTACACTAGAACATATTACCGTACCCAGTGAGCAGCCACAGTGTCCAAGCCTCTGTGTTTCTCTACTACACTAGAACATATTACCCAGTGAGCAGCCACAGTGTCCAAGCCTCTGTGTTTCTCTACTACACTAGAACATATTACCCAGTGAGCAGCGCCACAGTGTCCGAGCCTCTGTGTTTCTCTACTACACTAGAACATATTACCCAGTGAGCAGCCACAGTGTCCAAGCCTCTGTGTTTCTCTACTACACTAGAACATATTACCCAGTGAGCAGCCACAGTGTCCAAGCCTCTGTGTTTCTCTACTACACTAGAACATATTACCCAGTGAGCAGCCACAGTGTCCAAGCCTCTGTGTTTCTCTACTACACTAGAACATATTACCCAGTGAGCAGCCACAGTGTTTCTCTGTGTTTCTCTACTACACTAGAACATATTACCCAGTGAGCAGCCACAGTGTCCAAGCCTCTGTGTTTCTCTACTACACTAGAACATATTACCCAGTGAGCAGCCACAGTGTCCGAGCCTCTGTGTTTCTCTACTACACTAGAACATATTACCCAGTGAGCAGCCACAGTGTCCAAGCCTCTGTGTTTCTCTACTACACTAGAACATATTACCCAGTGAGCAGCCACAGTGTCCAAGCCTCTGTGTTTCTCTACTACACTAGAACATATTACCCAGTGAGCAGCCACAGTGTCCGAGCCTCTGTGTTTCTCTACTACACTAGAACATATTACCCAGTGAGCAGCCACAGTGTCCAAGCCTCTGTGTTTCTCTACTACACTAGAACATATTACCCAGTGAGCAGCCACAGTGTCCAAGCCTCTGTGTTTCTCTACTACACTAGAACATATTACCCAGTGAGCAGCCACAGTGTCCAAGCCTCTGTGTTTCTCTACTACACTAGAACATATTACCCAGTGAGCAGCCACAGTGTCCAAGCCTCTGTGTTTCTCTACTACACTAGAACATATTACCCAGTGAGCAGCGCCACAGTGTCCAAGCCTCTGTGTTTCTCTACTACACTAGAACATATTACCCAGTGAGCAGCCACAGTGTCCAAGCCTCTGTGTTTCTCTACTACACTAGAACATATTACCCAGTGAGCAGCGCCACAGTGTCCAAGCCTCTGTGTTTCTCTACTACACTAGAACATATTACCCAGTGAGCAGCCACAGTGTCCAAGCCTCTGTGTTTCTCTACTACACTAGAACATATTACCCAGTGAGCAGCCACAGTGTCCAAGCCTCTGTGTTTCTCTACTACACTAGAACATATTACCCAGTGAGCAGCCACAGTGTCCAAGCCTCTGTGTTTCTCTACTACACTAGAACATATTACCCAGTGAGCAGCCACAGTGTCCAAGCCTCTGTGTTTCTCTACTACACTAGAACATATTACCCAGTGAGCAGCCACAGTGTCTGAGCCTCTGTGTTTCTCTACTACACTAGAACATATTACCCAGTGAGCAGCCACAGTGTCTGAGCCTCTGTGTTTCTCTACTACACTAGAACATATTACCCAGTGAGCAGCCACAGTGTCCAAGCCTCTGTGTTTCTCTACTACACTAGAACATATTACCCAGTGAGCAGCCACAGTGTCCAAGCCTCTGTGTTTCTCTACTACACTAGAACATATTACCCAGTGAGCAGCCACAGTGTCCAAGCCTCTGTGTTTCTCTACTACACTAGAACATATTACCCAGTGAGCAGCCACAGTGTCCAAGCCTCTGTGTTTCTCTACTACACGAGAACATATTACCCAGTGAGCAGCCACAGTGTCCAAGCCTCTGTGTTTCTCTACTACACTAGAACATATTACCCAGTGAGCAGCCACAGTGTCTGAGCCTCTGTGTTTCTCTACTACACTAGAACATATTACCCAGTGAGCAGCCACAGTGTCCAAGCCTCTGTGTTTCTCTACTACACTAGAACAACATTTCCAATCACTTCTTTTGAGTCATGCTCACAATTCACAAACAAGACGGCTACAACTCACAGCTAAGCAGCTACCAACATGCTGCCTGCCGTACAGATGGCACTCACCAGGCTCTCGTAACGGTCTGGCCGGCCTCTCCGGTCGCTGTAGACAGAAGAAGGTAGGCGTGAAGTTAGTTTGCCTTCTCAAAGGAAGCCTCAATGACACGATCTGCCCCTCGAGCACGTCAGTGCTGTCAGGGCGGCCATGTGGAGAGATGAGTGTGCAGAGGACGAGCAGCAGACTCAACAGATGACCAGTGATCACACTCTGAATCAGGGCTTCCACTGGCATCTACCCACTGGCATCTACCCACTGGCATCTACCATGCTGCTTTTTAAAGAGACCAAATTACAAACTCTGCCCGACTGATTCTGAATTTTTTAGGCCGGTGCCGATACCGATATTAGGGAATTAAAAAAATCAGATATCGATATATCGGCCGATATTCTTATATTAAATATACACATTATATTATACAATGTTTTTGCAATATGATCCCTCAAATATCAAACACTTGAGAAAGATATGACTTGAGATATGTAATGTAGGCAGCTTATCAATAAACTTTATTGTCCAAAATGAGATCAATGCAATGAAACTGTAGACTTCACTGGGAATTTAATAATTATAAATAACTAGACAGAAAAACACAAATAGAACAAATATAAAATATAAATTGAATTAAGAAAAAAGATAAAATATACACAACATGTTGTCTATGACTTAAAAAATACAGTATAAAAAAATATCGGCATATCGGTTATTGGCCAATATTGGCCGATAATATGGGTCTGGCTCTACTCTGTACTCACTTTGATCTGTCATCCATGCTGCCATGATAGCTGCCATGTGAGAACCTGTCTCCCCTGCAAACAATGGCGGACAGAGGAAACAACGTTGAAACAACAACAACAACAACATACTACTCGCTACCGTCAACCTGGGGCAGAAATATGCGGAAAGCACAAAAGACGTTCCGCCAAAGACACGCAGGCGTATAAATAAGCTGAGCGCTCCCTCACCCTCCTCTCGGTGGTGGCGGCGGGGGAAGAGGCAGGTTGCGAGCTCGACTCCCCCCTCGCCCTCCTCGGCTCAGCGGGGGCGGTGGAGGACCACGACGGGGACTGATGTCGTCGTAGTCCCTCCTGGAGGGGGGGGGCATGGGCCTGCTGCCGCGGCCGGGCGGCATGCGCTCAAAGCCTCCGCGCCCGCCGCCGCGCATGGGGAAGCCGCCGCCGATGGGTCGCCTGCCTCGCTCCTCGAACATCATCGTGAAGCCGCCGTAGTCGTACGTCTCGTCGTAGAAGTTGGGGTCGTAGGGCTGGGCACGACCTTTGATTGGCGCCTGCAGGTTAAAAAAAAAAAAAAATCATCCGTGAGGAACTCGTGAGGAACTCTGAGTAGAGGCGAGCCAGTTGAGGTGGTTCGGGCATCTGGCAAGGATGCCGCCTGGTCCCTGGCACGTCCAGCTGGGAGGAGACCACAGGGCAGAGCGAGGGCCAGGTGGAGAGATGATATCTCCACGCTGGCCTGGGGAACGCCTCAGGATCCCCCAGTCAGAGCTGGCTAATGTGGTCCGGGGGGAAAGGGGGAGTTTGGGGTCCCCTGCTGGTAGGGCTACTACCTCCGCGACCCGATCCCGGATAAGCGTGTTGAAGACAGATGGATGGATTTTCAAACCCCCCCTGAGCCAAATGAGACATAAAAATGTGAATCCTCTCAACATGCAAAGCGGCGTAACTCTCATGACATCTGCAAAGACACAAAAGAGATGGCTGCCTGAAGTGTGTGCAGGCCTCCAGCAGGTGTCAGCGATGTAGTCTTACCTCCGACACCAGCTCCAGGATCACTTTGATGCACTCGATGACACGCTCGGGCTTGCCTCCCACCAGGACCACTCTGTCGGTGGAGTGGGGACAGCACTCCTGAAATAGCTTGATGGTGGTCTGGGTGTTCTAGTGCACAGAGACAGGAATACATTGCCAGAATAGGAGAAATGACAATTTTCAAATCCACAGTATGTAATGTGAACCCTCTTTTTTTTTAAGGGCAGTACAAAAATAAAACTAAAATATTGTGAAATGCAAACCCATGGAACATTTAGGACTATGTGTCTGAGAATATAATCTATATTGTAATGTTTGACTCCGTATTTATAATCAGCTCGCATACAATTCACATTCATAAAATATTGTGTAACGATAACTGTCCTAATCATATATCTACATCAGGGATTCCCAAAGTGTGGTGCTAGGGGGTGTACAAGATGAACAATGTAATAGTGGTTTGTAAACATTTTTCAAGTGGGATTTCTCATATCCTCCCACGTGCGACGTCCTGCCGGTGAAGCTCCCCGCTGTCAGGTGAAAAGAAGCGGCTGGCAACTGCGCATGTGTCGGAGGAAGCATGGTGCTAGTCCACGGCTCTCCCAGATCGGCAGAGGGTGGAGCAGCGACAGGGGCAGCAGGGGGAAATTGGCCAAGTAATACAATTGGGGAGAAAATGGATAAAAAAAAAAAAGTGGGATTTCTCATGAAATTAAAAGGTGGAATTAAAAATGGTCCTTTGTAAGTATCGCAGCAGTGTCGCAGTGAAGACTAAAGATAGTCAAAGACTGGATGCTGTCGAGAAAGATTTGAGACTAAATATAGTCAAAGACTGGATGCTGTTGAGAAAGAGTTGAGGCTTAAACTGTCTTCAATTGTGCCAAACATCGGAGAGCTTTGTGCAAAGATGCCGCCCCACCATAGCATTAATATGGGTATTTGGCCATTGGCATTGTTATTAATGCTACTAGGTTACTGGGAACACACACATACACACACCTCTCTACACACACACAGACAGACACACACACACACACACACACACACACACACACACACACACACCTCTGTGAGGCTGCAGTGTGAAGAGGGGAGTTCTCCATGGTTCTGATTCCTGCATCTCTCTCTCTGGCCGAGCCACCTGCACTGCACTTGAAAAGCCT
Organism: Poromitra crassiceps; assembly: GCF_964638095.1. NCBI lineage: Eukaryota > Metazoa > Chordata > Actinopteri > Beryciformes > Melamphaidae > Poromitra > Poromitra crassiceps. The sequence continues at coordinate 15,048,569 of NC_139638.1, forward strand.
CACTAGAAGAACCCTCACTAGAAGAACCTTCACTAGAAGAACCCTCACTAGAAGGCCACTCGGAGAGCGCCGACCTCCGCAAAGGCCAACGATTGTGAGTCGGATCTGCTATAAAAATTAAAGTTCTTCCTTGGCCCATGCTACATAGAATCAGTGCTCTGTTACTATGTTACTACGGCTGGCGTGCGAGACTAGACGGTGGGGGGAAACCCCCCCAAATATCTCAATGGGCTGACTCACTAAAGGACGGTGCTGCGGGCGCTTCTACACTACAGGATTGGGGATTCTAGAGCAGGTACATAGACGTATGTTCATGTGCGTTTACTGCGGTGGTTGAATGCGCGATCCTGTCTGCCTGGGCTGGGCTAGCAGCTACATGCTAACTATGCTGAATGGGGAGAACGGGAGGATTTCCCCCATGCCGTCCCATTGACCACGTGTCTATGACGAGACACCACCTGAATGTATTCCACGGATTTTCATTAATAAAATCATGCTAGTAGTTTTGTCCATGACCCTGCTGACAGGCAGGCAGAGGTAATGACTCTCAAAGAACTGAATGAAGACTGTTTTTGTCCATGTTATCTGTTCTAGGGATGGGGCCGATCCGATCCAATATCGGTAGCCGATAACGACATAATTCACGGATCGGAATCGGATAGGAATTGCAAAAAAAAAAAAAAAAAAAAAAATCCAGCGCGGGCCGTAATTTGCCCATGTATAATAGTATCCTTCTTTGCCTTGTATATTTTCTTAATTTTGTCTGCTTTTTGCAAGGTATATAAAAAAAAAATCTTTAATTGGCCAAATCTTTGCCTATACTGTATATTCAAGAAAAATATTGGTATCGGCATAATATCGGTATCGGCAGATATCCAACTTCAGGTATCGGAATCGGATCGGAAGTGAAAAATGTGGATCGGTGCATCCCTAATCTGTTCCCAGCCTATGCACAAACATTTTGTTATGCGTGTTCTGATTATTGGGTAAACCTGATTATTATGCCTTTAATGTGGCTAGAAATAGGCTACAGTATGTTGCATCTTTGAAGGTGTGTCAACTCGGTGGGGATATACAAGGGGGGGGGTGTTGCCTACAAAGTGTGTGAAGCGCTGCTATAGGCCAACTGCTGCTCTGGAGGCCGTCTTACCTCTCTCAGCTCCTTGATCTTGGCACCTTTCACCCCGATGATGCCGCCTGCCAGGCTCTGGTGGATCAGCAGGCGCAGCTCACAGTCAAAATCTGTCCCGTTGTAATGCTGGTACTACAGAAGAAGAAAGATGTTATAATGCTGGTACTACAGAAGAAGAAAGATGTTGTAATGCTGGTACTACAGAAGAAGAAAGATGTTGTAATGCTGGTACTACAGAAGAAGAAAGATGTTATAATGCTGGTACTACAGAAGAAGAAATATGTTATAATGCTGGTACTACAGAAGAAGAAAGATGTTATAATGCTGGTACTACAGAAGAAGAAAGATGTTGTAATGCTGGTACTACAGAAGAAGAAAGATGTTGTAATGCTGGTACTACAGAAGAGGAAAGATGTTATAATGCTGGTACTACAGAAGAAGAAAGATGTTATAATGCTGGTACTACAGAAGAAGAAAGATGTTGTAATGCTGGTACTACAGAAGAAGAAAGATGTTATAATGCTGGTACTACAGAAGAAGAAAGATGTTGTAATGCTGGTACTACAGAAGAAGAAAGATGTTATAATGCTGGTACTACAGAAGAAGAAAGATGTTGTAATGCTGGTACTACAGAAGAAGAAAGATGTTGTAATGCTGGTACTACAGAAGAAGAAAGATGTTGTAATGCTGGTACTACAGAAGAAGAAAGATGTTATAATGCTGGTACTACAGAAGAAGAAAGATGTTGTAATGCTGGTACTACAGAAGAAGAAAGATGTTGTAATGCTGGTACTACAGAAGAAGAAAGATGTTGTAATGCTGGTACTACAGAAGAAGAAAGATGTTGTAATGCTGGTACTACAGAAGAAGAAAGATGTTATAATGCTGGTACTACAGAAGAAGAAAGATGTTGTAATGCTGGTACTACAGAAGAAGAAAGATGTTATAATGCTGGTACTACAGAAGAAGAAAGATGTTGTAATGCTGGTACTACAGAAGAAGAAAGATGTTGTAATGCTGGTACTACAGAAGAAGAAAGATGTTGTAATGCTGGTATTACAGAAGAAGAAAGATGTTATAATGCTGGTACTACAGAAGAAGAAAGATGGAGATCAGCGAGGACTGTAAACCAGTGCTGCGGCAGCACATACAGATCCTTTCCAAAAAAAAATAATATCATGGAAAAGTTAGTTTTTTTTTCCATAATTCCTTTCAAAAAGTGAAACTTTCATAGATTATAGATTCAATTTCATTACACACAAAGTGAAATATTTCTAGCCTTTGTTTCATTTTTCATAATTTTGGCCTACAGCTCCAGAAAACCCCCAAAACAGTATTTCAAGAAATTAGAATAGTGTGAAGAAAATCAGCAGTTACTTCTCAGTTATTTCAGAGAATGAACGTGTCACACTCTAAGCATATAATTAAGTCAAAGCACCTGCAAAGTTTTCCTATGTCGTTAAATTGTATCTCAGTTTCTCAGTTATTTTCCACGATATACAAATTTTTTGGAAAGGATCTGTACATCAGATCGCCAATACGTCATTTTGTACACATGTCCCCGCTGGACTCAACCCTGTTCATGTAAACAAGGTGCTGTTGTTATACAATTGATTTAAAACACAGACGATTGTAAATGCTGCTAAGAAACTGGGCCCTGGAGGACGATTAAGCGATGTGTTGATGTAGCCACTCGTGACGATATGTGGATGTAGCCGTATCGTCTATACGTTGATGTAGCCGTATCTCTTTTTGTGCAAGGTTTAGAGAAATAAACCGGCCTGGTTGTCGACGGGCACCAGTAACGGAAGTTATCGAGCACCGCTCTCTGGGGTGCAGTTGATGTGTTGATGTAGCCACTCATGATATACTTTGCGTAAAACTGCAGTATAAAGATAAATAACATCGTATCCAGGCCTGGGTTCTGCGAAAGGAGGTATACAATTATAGGTTTAAAAGGTATACAATTACAAGAAAACAAAGTAATTTGGTAGAAAGGTATTTTTCCTTTTGGGTGATTTAATATAGAAAAATTGATTTATTCTACCAACTGAGCAAATATTATCTGATTTTATGCAAACCCAATGATGTTTCAAGTCCTCTGTAAGTTTTTTGCTATTTTTGCAACTACTGCGCTTGTCGCTTAATGCACTTTTTATGCTCTTTTTCAAAGTTCGGTTATGATGCGTCTATTTTATCCTCTTCTTTTATTTTCTTGTGTCATCCATTTTATGTGAAACACTTTGAATTTCCTCTGTGTATGAAATGTGCTATACAGATAGACTTGACTTGACTCACCTCCTCTAGAGTCGGGATGATCTTCAGTAGAATGTCTCCAATAGTGTCAATGTTGGCGTTCACACTGAGGATCCTGTCAGGAATCATTTTGTCCAAAAGGAAGTCAGACATAACAAGGAGGACAGAAACATCAAGAGCACAAGACAACATGTGATACAAGATCAGTGAGAAGCTCCAGCCAACAGCTACAGAAATGTAGGAAAAAGCTTCAAAACAACAAACCAAGGAAAAATGAGACTACTACATAGTAAACACATCTTTTCACTCCCCCCCCAACACTAGACTGGTCAAATGATCAGCTGACATCATGCTTCACTGTCACCTGACTTTCAACAAGGAAGAGAAGCCAGAGGAGAATGGGCAGATTTAGAAGGGCTCAAATTAACATGGGACTGGCCACAGAGTCGGGGCAGGCGGGTGAGAGAGAGAGAGAGAGAGAGAGAGAGAGAGGGGGAGGGGGGGGAGAGAGAGAGAGAGGGAGGGGGGGGGAGAGAAAGAGAGAGGGGGGAGAGAGAGAGAGGGAGGGGGGGAGAGAGAGAGAGAGAGGGAGGGGGAGAGAGAGAGAGGGAGGGAGAGGGGGGGAGAGAGAGAGGGAGGGGGGGGGAGAGAGAGAGGGAGGGGGAGAGAGAGAGAGAGAGGGAGGGGGGGGGAGAGAGAGAGAGGGAGGGGGGGGGGAGGGAGGGGGGGGGGAGAGAGAGAGGGAGGGGGAGAGAGAGAGAGGGAGGGGGGGGGAGAGAGAGAGGGAGGGGGAGAGAGAGAGGGGGGGGAGAGAGAGAGAGGGAGGGGGGGGGAGAGAGAGAGGGAGGGGGAGAGAGAGAGAGGGAGGGGGGGGGAGAGAGAGAGGGAGGGGGAGAGAGAGAGAGGGAGGGGGGGGGAGAGAAAGAGAGAGGGGGGAGAGAGAGAGAGTGAGGGAGGGGGGGGAGAGAGAGAGAGGGAGAGGGGGGGAGAGAGAGAGGGGGGGGAGAGAGAGAGAGAGGGGGGAGAGAGAGAGAGGGGGGAGAGAAAGAGAGAGGGGGGAGAGAGAGAGGAGGGGGGGGGGGGAGAGAGAGAGAGGGAGGGGGGGGGGAGAGAGACAGAGATCTTCTATAACCATCTCACCACCAGCAAGTTGGGCCAAACGAAACGAAACAAACTGAAACAATAAGTTGCCATAACAACTGCACCACCAGCACACCTTCTCTTCGTGACAAGGGGGGGGGGGGTTGGGGGCGGGGCTTGGGGCAGTAGAAAAGAGTCAAAGAGCAGAGGGTTGAGGACGGGGGGGGGGGTGGTGGGGGAGGGGCTCTGTGGCGCGGGACAGGAGCAGGGGGGGGGGGGGGGGGGGGGGGGGGGTTGGGGGCGGGGTCTGATGTGGCCTGAGAGAAGTTGAACAGAAGAGATGCAGCACAATGAAATCAGGAGACGACAGTGATGAGTGGGGGGGAAGGGGCGGAGCCTGTGCTCTCTCAGAGATCACAGACAGTGATGCTGAAAACAGTGGGGAGGGGGGTTGGGGGGGGGGGGATGGGGGTCGGGGGTCGAGGTAGGGGGCCAGGTGGGCCACAGAGGACAGAGCGAGAGAGAGGGGGGGAAAAAAAGTCTGCTTTCCACAAGTTTCATGATACAATGAAATATCACAGCGAGGAAAGACAACAGCTGTGTTCCTACTTCCTACCCATAGGGGGGGCCGGGGCGGGGGGGGAGACTTGGTAGTGGGGTTTGTATGAGTCTCTGTACGGGACAATTGACTTGACTTATATACTGGAATGACAAAAAAAGTCCAAATCAATGGAGATGGCTTATAATGGACGTGGGGGTAAAGAAGACAGAAAAATCAACAGGGAACAAACACGTCTCTGAGAAGTGGGGGAGAGGGGTGGGGGGTTGGGGGGTGGGGGGGGGGGTAGTATACCGTCATGTATACAAAAATGTTCAAATTAAACAGAAGGCAGGTTATCAAAAGACATGTGTTTCACTGTTCTAATCAGGCAGGGAGGCAAGAACTGGTGGGACATACCGCTCTGGGCCACTGCTGTCTGGGACTGATACACTGGCATTGTACTGCGTGGTGGGCCGAGGTGGAGGTGGTGGTGGTGGTGGTGGAGGAGGTTGGCATTGGGCGGGCAGGGGGGCATTCAATCACAAGAAGTCAAGTTAGGAGGAGGGGCACGGGTTTATGGGCGGGGGCCAACCGGGAGTGTCAGGTGGGCGTGGCGTTCAGGGGCGGGCCAACGTCAGGGTGGGCAACGCAGGAGGAGGAGGGGCATGTCGATCCGGGTACATGGGCAACGGGAGAAAGGTGGCCAAAAATAACAAAGGTAAAGGAGAAGGGAAGAGGGGGGGAGAAGGAATACAGTTTTAATTGAATACACGCTGTTCTCCAACACTACACGTCACGTAACGTTGTCCCAACAAGACAGACACAAAGAGCATCAGAGCAGCAGCACGTCTGAACGGGTCTGCAGCACCACCACACATTCACATCAGACAGGTCCGCTCAGGCTTTAAGGCAGCTGTTGAGAGGCTGGTTGGTTGTCACATCTGCAAGGTTCTAGCTTCAACGCTATGAAGGATGCTGGAGTCAACTAGAAAACCAGGCAAAGGACGTGACTGCAACACATCTGGCTAACAAGCCCCTCCCCCTCCTTTCATCCCTATGTCTGTCCACACAGGAAACCAAAGCATGTCTTTCTGTCCACGTGAGACAACCTACAGCGACGCCATTATGGACTCATTCATCTGTGGCTGATCATGACCGATGATGAGTGTCAAGTCTTGACGTCAAATCTGGGACAGTTTCGGTGGGAATCCAATGAACCGATTGGATTGGATGGAGATTGGCGTTTAAATTTGAATGATTAGGTGAATTCTTTACATATCAGTTTGTGATCAATTCAATTGAAATATCCCTCGGGAATATGAGCATATAGAGCAGTCGCTGGGTTCCCTGAGACCTATGAGGATTCTGCAACAGAGGGGGCGTTCGCCAACTCAATGTGTTTCCTCAGCTGCAGAAGTAGCAGCAGCAGCAGCGTATCGCTTTACTCACGTCTGTGCGCAGAGCTTTTATGTTCTTGCCAGCCTTTCCGATGACGGCGCCGGCGTTCTGTGGAGAGATAAGAGGCGGTCCTTAAGAATAACATCACTCTGATGTACGGAAGAGAGAGGCGGGACTACTGGGAGGCTGCTGAGTGAGTGAGTGAGTGAGTGAGTGGGCGGGGCTTTACCTTGCTCTGGAGCAGCACACGCAGCTCCACCATCTCGTCTGCGTTGCGTGAACGTTTGAAGGCCTGCTCCTCGTCCATGTCCTCAGCTGGCCGCTTACCTGAGGGAGGAGCACGGGGACATGAGGGAGGAGCACGGGGACAGTTTGACAAAGATGACACCACGATTATTTTAGGACACATCAACAGGTCATTTTAATGACCATATATATAAATATATTGTTTCAGCATCATGCGCATGTGCAATAGTCATATCGCAGGACATACAGTCGGTCACGTGACTTCTGGTAACGCGCGCGCGCGCGTGCGTGTGTGTGTGTGTGTGTGTGACCGAGATGGACAACAGGAGCATTTCCCCCACACTGACCCACTGACCACGCGTCTTAAGACGAGACACAAAGCAGTGCGAGGAGAGATCTTTCTGTCAATCCCTACAAGTCCGGTGGGATCCATTGATTTCACCGAGTAAGATTCACAGAATTCAACCGCCGGGATTGGCCAATGTCAACTCCAGTCCCCAGAACCGTCAAATCAAATCACACATGCCATGTCCCGCCTCTCGTCTCGACCCTGTTATAGTCAAAGAGCAATGCTTGTTTTCACTCGGATAAATCATCACAGAGCCTGAGATGTCAGTTTGTGCCGTCTTTAAAGTATTGCGAAGTGTGAACGTCAGGTTCAGACAAGGTAACAAAATAATGACTAGACATGTCTATAAATCAAAGGTTTGAAACACAAAATGAATGCATACAAACTTGGCAAAATTCTCAGCAAAACACAGAGATAGGATCTGAGGTTTTCTAATGACGTTTTGTGAAGTACGTTTTGTGAAGTACCCAGACCCGCTGGTCTGGTCTATGTGAACGATGGTGGTGTACTCATGTTTTCATTTAGTGATACAGAGTCAAGATACATTTCCCCCACTGGGAGAATAAAAGTATATCTTATCTTAAGTGAAAACATTGCTACTCTTAATATCTGCCCTCATTGGGAATGGAGAGCCTATTTTTTTTTTTTGTCGATTGCTCCAGTGTTTGGAAGAGAATGTATGGAAGGAGCTAAAGCAACCAATGGGGCTCTCTGACATGTATCATAATGCTATGCTAGCTATAGCCACTGAAGGGCTGCTAGATGCATGTGAGGGGGTGAGTGTTTACAGTATACTCCACCCTCAGAATGAGTTTGATTCAGGAGCCAACTGTATCCTGGCTGGTGTCCAGTCCCTACCATGTACCCTTCCTGGATTAAAAAACGGGCAGATCTGCTCAGGGGCCCCAGAACAGCGGTGTCTTGGACAGGAGAAACCCATCGCCATCTGACATGCCCACATGTCATGTGGTGCCAGCCAGAAATGCCTTGCTCTTTTTCCCCTGAGTGAACTAATGAGCCAGTATATCCCCATACTGCGGCTCCGGCTGCACATGACAACATTAGATAGGCTTACTTCGTTTTGTGGGAGTTCTTGCAGGTCCCTTTATGATCAGAATTTTCAGCTTTATAGACCTTATTCGATTGACGTAACTCACGTACGGGCACGCCCACCGCCGCCATGTTGTTGACATAGCGCTGCAGCTCTCAAGTGACAGCCTATGTGAGAGCGTTTATATGAAGTTAGCGTTACCTGTATCATTCCTGTTGTGTTCGGATGGTGACCTGCGTTAGGCATGGCTGTAGTAATGAGTAATGACAGCAATAAAGTCGCCGTGGTTTGTTTCTATCTCTACCGTCCACAAAAGTGAAGGGAGCGAGACTGAGGATATGTCAGCAGCACAGTGGATAGTTAGTTGTGACAAGTGAAACTTTCTGACAGCTCCTCACAGCAAAGTCTGTTCACCTCGTTTTTTCTTTTGTTTATTATTACAGGCATTAACGGCAGCATACAAACAACAACTGTGGGGTTTTTATTGCTGTCATCACCATCGCTATTTTGTAATGGAACAGAAACGACAATAAGGCTGTTACTAGTAGCGCTGTGCGTGCAGGACGGTATGTCAACAATATGGTGCTGTCCAGGGTTAGCGAATAAGGTCTATTGGCCAAGTATGTAGACATACAAGGAATGTGACTCCAGTTTACTCATCATGATTTGTTGGCACACGCTTCTCAAGAAGACTGATCATAACTTTACCCTCAGGCTCTTCTAAATTTCGTGTTAACACTACAGTTGGAAGAGCCCTCCCATCGAGCATAGCATTTTCGTTAGACAATCTGTGTTGGGCATTAAACTCACCTTATTTCTGCACTTTGAAGCAGAGTCCTGCACCGGGTCGGGGTTCCGCGGGGCCCCGCCGGGTACCCGCAAAAAAACACGGGGGGCGGGTAAAAAATACACTTCTGTAAATTGGTGGGTCGGGCGGCGGGTAAAAATTAATAAATGCGGACGGGCGGCGGGTGGAACAACGACGACGTATGAGCCTTGTGTGTTTTTCTGTTGCACTCAGATGGAGGCAGGGGGTGTGTCTGGCAGGGGGAAGGTGTGTCTGGCAGGGGGGGTGTCTGGCAGCTGGTCTGACTCGAACAGGAGAAAAGTTTCTGACGCACGTTTTCGCTTTTGTTTAGGCTACATAACCGGCATCGTTTCAAGTATGCGCATACTATGCAATGTGTGACGCTATATTGACTGCACAAAACATTCAAAACTCAGCTGCGGTCAAGGTGATTGATTGGAGACAATACGAGTCGGACAGATAATATAGTAGGCTAACGTTAGCTTCCAGTCAAACATACACACTGGCTGTTTTCATAGCAACAGGCAACAACATGTCATGGATGGATAGCGTGAAAGTGGAGAGGTCTCATCCCAACGTGGATTTACGTTCCTCCACCAGCAATCATAAAGGCAGTATGGATTATACCGGACATATTGGAAATAGCTGGTAAGTCACTTTGCTTGCTGTAACTGTCTGTGTGTCTGATAGCAGAGCTATCCAGCTGGTTAGTGAGCTAGCAGCTGCTAAAAGCTAATTAACGTAGGCTACATCAGCTGACGAGTCTCGGCCAGAAAGACTGCTGTTCGCCTCTCTTGTGAAAGGGTGGCAGTTTCATTAGGTTCACTACAAAATGTTTGCACTGCAGATTAACGGTTATTTGCGGTTCCGGGTCGGGGGGCGGGTCTCATGTCTGCGGGGCGGGGTGGGTTGCGGTACTGATTGATCATATGTGCGGGTTTGCGGAGCGGGGTCGGTACTGCACGTCGCGGGGCCGGGCGGAACCGGGTCTTGAAAATCAGACCCGCGCAGGACTCTGCTTTGAAGTCACAGGTAGGGTCAGGTGGGGCAAACTAATTATATCGGAAGCCTAGTTGCCGGAAAAAAGTGAGCGGTGGTGGTCTGTCTAAAATGCATTGTAGAATGTATGTACAAGACAAAATGATGCCAGTGCGCATGCGTCTGGACTCTGTTTCCAGGCAACTCGGTGATTCTCGTCAAACTTTGTCTTAAAAAACTAGGCAACTAGGCTTCCGATATAAATAGTTTGCCCCACCCGACCCTACCTGTGACTTCAAAGTGCAGAAATAAGGTGAGTTTAATGCCCAACACAGATTGTCTAACGAAAATGCTATGCTCGATGGGAGGGCTCTACAACTGTAGTGTTAACACGAAATTTAGAAGAGCCTGAGGGTAAATCATAACCAAGTGTCTTTCTCAAAACAGGCAGTGCATCTTACCATTAAAACAGGCAGTGCAGTGCATCTTACCATTGGTGTCAGTATTGCTGAATGTGGTCTCTTCTTCCTCCGGTTTGTTTTCCGCCTCCATTGTCTTGCACCAGCGGTGGAATGCAAACAGGCTCCTCTCCCTGGATCTGCTAAAAGCAGAGGCAATAATATGAATCAGGATGATGGCCACATAGAAGTCAGGACACATCAGATGAATGATGGTGCCGCTGAATGACAAGCGTGGCTTAAATATCAAATCATAATAGAATACTTTCAAGTGGTCAATCTTGTCACAGTCATGTATTCATCTAAGAACCTGAGAGGGAATGCTGGAAACCAAGCTTTGCGTTTGTCTTTGCTTGCTGTGTCTAGCCTACAGCACTCTCCACTCTAAAAAATGTCTGCTCGCCTGCAAGCATCAATGCTTTTTTGTTTGCTTTTTCTTTTCTATTATTCAATTTTTTTTTATTTTTTTTTTAACTTTTATATTGTTTAAAATATATTGTCTTGATTGTTTTTCTTTCATTAATAGTCTTTAATTCGTTGAGATTTTTTTTTTTTTTTTTTCAAACAAGGTATAAGCCCCACCGGGTTTCTTTCCCTCACCTGCACAATTTTCTTTGTATTAAGATGCTTGTACTATCTGTTGTTATTCATTTTCTTTGTGCAAATAAACAACAATATCAGGAGGCCTGTCTATCGTAGCGTGGGGTGCTGTCAATGCATAACGGTATGTATGTTTCTCACGAAATTAGCTGCACCCAAATATTATTTAATAACACCCCAAAATACAAAATCACATATGCATATGTCGAATCCAGAATAGGCTAAAGGAAAACGCCATGGTGCTTATGCATCTCATCTCATCACACACTGCACCGGATATATCGAGCCTTTTCCACACCAAGTTAGCTCCACTCATTAGCTTCTGCTATTAGCTTCTGCTCCACTCATTAGCTTCTGCTATTAGCTTCTGCTAACCCCAAACGGCTAAAATAATGACCGGAGGACATGGTGCATGCAGGGGAAATGACATATCCGTGCGATAAACACAGCACGTAAAAGGGAAACTCGTTTATCACCTGGTTCGGCTGGCAGTGAGTAAACGGAGGTTAGCTTGCAGGTTTGGCTAAATTGACATGATTTAGCTACGTTATGCTAGCTGATATGCTAATGCTAGCCAGTCGCTCTATTCTTTTTGGTTGCTTCTCGAGGCGTGTCAGCGTGCACGTTGCGACGATGAGCGGGGATTGTACACTGTCTGTGCGCGTGGGTCAAGTCTGTTTCACAGGCTCAATGCTGCCGCGATAACGTTATATTCTATTCCTAACTACCTAAGACGATACTTGCAATTAGCACAAACAAACCTGCAACAAAACCGCGTTCAGTGCCGTCCACTACGATTTCTTCTTCGCCCAGAGAGATGTTAGCAAGCATGGAGTGAAGCTAGTGGGTGAGTTTGATTTACTGACTCGGGTAGATTAGCACGGGCGGTCGGCGGCAATACAAGCCAATCAAAACCGCCGAATGGAGTCAGTGTAGCCGTGTGCTGACACAGATCAACAAATCGAACTCACCCATATAGAAGGTCCGCCCGCCTTCCCTGATTGGAGGGGACGCACCGAGACTGTGGCTGCTATTGGATAGATCACTTCTGGACTACAATAATCAGCACTTCTCAAAAGGAGCAGAAACTACAAAACAGGTCCCCAGTATTTCACAAGGACCCCGAATACCACCGACCGAGCCACATTTAGTAGAAGTATAAAGCCGTCTATTCTGTTGGTGGGGCATAATAACCAGAGTGGGAGTGCCATAATACAGTAGGTAACTAGGTTGGTCTGTCCTGGTCCCCAACTGGCATTAACCTGACCTGTGTGTGACAACATCATCAAACTCATCAGTCATTAGTGATGTGATTTTGTTTGGGTTTTTGCTTGTATCATCTAGCTCCTTCCTGTTTGTCCACATATGATTTCATCATCTGCCATCTTGTAGGGTAGACAACGTCATACGCAAAAGTGTCTGAAAGGGGCTAGTATCCTAACTTTTGGTAGGGAGGATAGAAACTCGAGCCGTCACGTTAGGTCGACTATTCGCTTTTTCAAACCATGGACTGGACTGTTTTAAAAATAATGGATTAAAAATCCAGTTCCTAAGAGCAACATTTTCTTTTCATCCTCTGGTCTGTCTGGCACGTGGTCAACCAGGAGGAATGGCAATCATGGAGCAGGTACGTTAGCGCTTGAAGGATACCAGGCAGTGTCAGAGTTAAGGCCCATTCACTACTCCACTCCCCTCATAAAGCCACATACCAGCTTTGTTAGGTGGTAGACTAGTGGATCCACAGCTTTGTTAGGTGGTAGACTAGTGGATCCAGCTTTGTTAGGTGGTAGACTAGTGGATCCACAGCTTTGTTAGGTGGTAGACTAGTGGATCCACCGCTTTGTTAGGTGTAGACTAGTGGATCCACAGCTTTGTTAGGTGGTAGACTAGTGGATCCAGCTTTGTTAGGTGGTAGACTAGTGAATCCACAGCTTTGTTAGGTGGTAGACTAGTGGATCCAGCTTTGTTAGGTGGTAGACTAGTGGATCCACAGCTTTGTTAGGTGGTAGACTAGTGGATCCACAGCTTTATTAGGTGGTAGACTAGTGGATCCACAGCTTTGTTAGGTGGTAGACTAGTGAATCCAGCTTTGCTAGGTGGTAGACTAGTGGATCCACAGCTTTGTTAGGTGCTAGACTAGTGGATCCACAGCTTTGTTAGGTGTAGACTAGTGGATCCACAGCTTTGTTAGGTGTAGACTAGTGGATCCACAGCTTTGTTAGGTGGTAGACTAGTGGATCCAGCTTTGTTAGGTGGTAGACTAGTGGATCCACGCGCAGAGACCTGATAGGCTTGACCAAAACCCTATCACACTTGATAAACAAGACCTGGCAACAGACAAACTTGCAGGCAAGTGTAAAGACTAGATGTAGACTGGCTGCTGCTGATCTTACGAACTGATATCAGGTATGTATGGAATTGGTGATGTCACTCAAGCGCTCAATGATGATGTCATCAGTGATGTCACTCGAGCACTCAATGATGATAGACAGACACTACGCATTCTTATTATTTATTTATTTATCTTATTGAGTTTGAATGTCTATTTAAAGCTGGCAGAGCTGATTCCTATACCCTTCAACAGTGACATCATGTGTCAAGTGTGACATCATCAGAAACCCGCGACACACAAGGCTCGGCTCGGGACACATGAAAGGTAGGATGGACACGGAGGGCAGCAGGACGTTTCAGGTGGAGACAGGGGCTCTGGCTGGGCAATGGTGGCAGGCATGGCTGGAGGAGCCAGAAGAGCAGAGCTGGCAACTCCTGCAGCTCGGCAACAGAGCCTGCGGCACCGTCCGGAACTGATGGTGCCCGCAGCTCAGGAACTTCTTCTTCTAATGGCTTTCCGGGAGACTGGATGCCTTGCGGCACATTGCTGCCTCTCACAGTATATTACACAAATTCCAGACTCGGGGGTCCGCCCCCTCCTCAATGCTCCTCCCTCCAGCCACCTCGCTCTCCTATTCAACCTCCGTGTTCCCGGGACCTCTCGGCCCTCGTGCCAGCACACCCACCTCCCTCCACTCAAGAACAGAGAGCCTGTGACATCATATGTCAAGTGTGACATCAGCAGTGACATCATCAATGATGACATTGTGATCAATGATGACATCATCACTGTTGACATCATTGGACGGGAGGGAGGCTGGGGGCTGGGACCTCTGTGCCCTCCCTGTGCCACCATCCCTAGAGCGGCCTGTGCAGCCAGGGAGAGAGAGGGTGTCGAAAGCTTTGTCGTCCTCTTCATCTTTGGATATGAGATTTGAAAACATTGGAGGTTCATACTCTTCCTGGTAGCGCAAATCCACAAAATCCTCCTCCTGGGAGGAACCGAGCCCTATAGTTCGAGCCAGGAGCCCCATCTGATATCAGGCAACGGTTCCCCAGCACTACATCCCACTCTTCCTCCTCCCCAGACTCAACCATCTGGTCGTCATCAGCAGACATGGAGAGACTGACTTGGCAGGCTAAGTGGCGAGTTAGCTGCTTCTGGATACTAGCCTTGGTCAACCTTAGGCATGATGCACGTGCACCAGGATTTTCCATGGGTGGTCCAGTCCGAGGTACACCGAGCAGACCCGGTGAGGGTCTCTGCTCGCAAGGCTGTTGCCACACCGGGTGCGGTGTGTGTCTCTGGATCCTCCGGCTGCAGGTCTCATATCCATCCTAACTTTTGGTAGGGAGGATAGAAACTCTAGCCGTCACGTTAGGTCGACTATTAGCTTTTTCAAACCAAAGTTGACGCCCAAGCCAAGCTAACGAGAGAGCTTTTCAGCTAACCCGGTACGAGAACGCTTTTCAGCTAACCCCATATTGCAAGTGTAACCGAGGTGAATCAGTGCAGATTCCTCGTGAGTCCCGAGTGGTAGCGAGTGGATTGGTTGAAACTCACTCGCCAGTATAAAGGCATGTTAATCAGCTCCGCCAAGGGAGCTAGCTAGCTCTCTTGGTGTTGCGGTTAACATGTCGGACTCCCAAGCCGAAGGTCGGCGGTTCGTATCCCACCCCTGGACAAGCCCTTAACTCATTCACCGCCAGTTTAGGACTGCCAATATTTAGCACAGGCCAAAGATTTTCATAATTGTTGGTCATCTTTCAAGACCCACAGTAAATTATCTATTAGCACCAGAGTGATTTGCAATACCTCAAAATGAAGATGTACGTCTCTGGGTTCACCAGGGAAAAAAAAGTGAGCTTTTAGCATGTTCTGTACTCTACTTATAGCCATTTATATACACCCTGTTTTCCCCCAAAATGTCTCTCTGAGAAAAGAAATTGCAGAAAATGGCATTTATGTATTTATGCACACAATCTCATGCAGAACTCGCTCTCAATTCTTTTATTTTGAACTGTATTGACATCAGACATGTAAATATTATTCGTTAGGACACAAATGACAAAAAATATATATATATATATATATATATACACATGAAGTGCTTTTTTTTTACATTCAACAATAGTTTACTCGGTGTGAGTAAGTGTGCAGACAGACAGACAGACAGACAGACAGACAGACACACACACACACACACACACACACACACACACGATCCCCCTTTTAGATTTCTAACCCCACATATGATAAGCAATAACCACGCCCTGTGGCGCTGGGATTGGCCAGGAGCAACACTGGAGGGCACGCAGCCCAGCGATTACATGAACCAACTGAATAGCTCTTGAGAAAGGACAGCGGGCTGCTCTGACTCCCGCTTCTGCCTTGTGCCTTGCTGTTGTGTGTTTATTTTGCACCCTTCCTCGTCCATGTCTCCCTGTCATATCCCCTGCTATCTGATCGTTCCCGTTTTCCCCTCGGCTATTCAACACGTCCTCACCGCCCTCGCAAACTGATCGATCATTTCCTCATTCCTCCGATGATCAAACACATCTCTTGATTACTTTCTCCCGGCTGGCACAGAGGAAGGCGACTCCAGCTCGTGCAGCGCGCCGAGGCGCGTTTCAATGGCGTTTCTCCTGTCTGCACAAGGAAGCGTTACCAGTTTTCTGCTTTTCCTCCTGCTCAATTTCAAAACAACAGCTGCGGTATGTGTTTGTTCACGTGTTGTCTTAGATGATAGGGACCTGATACCATGTGACAGGCTGGGGAAGTGTTTAAACTACGCCCTGCAGTAATAAAAACAAAAACACGTCAAACACGTCATTGGCGGGGAGGGCTATTTCTGATAACACGTCAAAGACGTCATTGGCGGTGAATGAGTTAACATGGGTTGCTGCAAGTACCACCTACACAACGCCGTTACACAGGCTACCAATTTTCACTGAAAGCCCCTAGCTAGTAGCTAGCAAAGCAACCATAGCCAGTTGAGACTCGGGAAAGCGCCGGGGGAAGCCTTATATAAAATGCGTATAAATAAACTGCACCTGAAATGTGACTTTTGCAGGCTAAATGCACGCATTTTGAAAGTGTAATGCCGTTGTATAATTGCTGAGCATGCAGCCATAAGGAAAAGCATATAGGTTTAACAAATGGGCAGAAATTGATCCCCAAAGAAGCAGTACATACATGCATACATGAATGGCACTGAGACATAGCAATATTGTAGTCTTTGGTCAAGCAAATCTGGTTAGAACGAAGCCACACGAAAAGAGAAGAAAATAAATCAGATTTATGCTGATTTCATATGTGGCCATATTCCCTCAGGAGGCACACTGATTCCATCCGTCACAGAGAAACCTCTGTAAGAGTTTTGACTGCGTCTAGGAAACCAGTCGGGAGCTAGAAGTGTGGCTGGCATACTGGGCAAATTAGTGCTCTATAGTGCTTCAAGTTCAAGGCCTGGATTTACCATCTTACTCTGATCAGATTTTTACTGATAGCAGAAAGTTGATTTCATTATGCATGCTATTGCATTTCACCCCTACCATGACCCCTAACGCACACGCACGCACGCACGCACGCGCACACACACACACACACACACACACACACACACACACACGTGCAGTCGTGCACACATCTGCATGCACAGACCATGCACAACACACATGTACTTTTCTCCCAGTGGGTGCAGCCAGATCCGATCCCCTTTAGTTTCTGCAGCCATAAAAGAATAAGACCATGTGATCAGACTTATGAATCCTGCACCTCACTGCCCATTTATTGGAAATCAGCAGCTTGAATGATGTTGATCTATTTTAAACAAGCCTTTTCCTCCCAGTGTTGTCCTGCTCCTTCAGATATACCCAAGGATCTGTTTCTCTTCCCCCTCCTATAGTCTGAGGTTACCATGGAGACAGATATAATTCAGTTCTTGATGTTTCTCATAGAAAAGCCTGCGTACATATTTTCATCTGCATCCATAGCGACACTTGACATTGCCCGCGCTATTTGTAAAAAGCAAGTCACCATAGCGACACTAAGCATCCAGGCTGTGTCATAGATCATGTGGCCTAGCTGAGTGTGCCTCCTCGTTAGGAGGGAGATTTAGGAATCCAGTGCAGCTAAACAGGATTGATTTGATCATTTTGAAACATATTCCTTGTGTTAATTATAGCTAACATGCATGGCTCATAGATTTGGCATTTGAAGACCAAGGAGCAACTTGTACCCTATTGGTGAGGCTGATTGAACACAACAACCATGCAGCTACTGGTCATGAACACAACAACCATGCAGCTACTGGTCACCACCCAAATAGTGTTGGTCAAATTGACTTCCTAAACTGTCACAAACTTGGATCAAAAGCTGCCATGGCCTGCTCGCCCCAATACCATACAGACACACATGCACGCGCGCGCGCACACACACACACACACATTTAAATATTTAAAAAAGTAAATTTAAACAGATGGTCTTTAGCAATACTGACAGAATAATAACTATTTCCCTGAGACAGAATAGGTGTGTGAAAATAATGGAAAGTTTTATTTATATATATATATATATATATATATATATATATATATATATATATATATATATATATATATAATATAGGTTTTCTGACATTTTTGTTGCATTTAACATGGCTTGTTAATTGATAGTGTTTTAGGTCCATACACTGATTGGATTGAAACCCAGTTGAAGCAGACATAGTATCATATAATATAGCCTAGGTAATTATTTTTCATACATGCATCGCGTCTTGTGCGTCAACCGTACGTCACACTAGTATAGGCCTAATGGCCACCCGTACAACAGTGGTGGGTGCTGAAAAGGCGCTGCTCTCCAACGCACGCATGGCTTCAGATACAAGTAACTAACCAATAATAAGTTATTAGTAACAACACAAGAATTGACATCGATATTGTTGTTCTTATGCCTGCCCATGATGGTGATGCCCGCCCGCCACAGGGCAGGCAGGTGACCCACATATTGTTGGCCATTTGGGGCTAACAACACGACTGCAGTTATTTGGATTTTTGGACACAAATATGAATGTGTTTATTATACGTATTCCTCATTATTATAATAACGTGTCAGTGTGTCTCGGTCGTGTGGCAACAACCATCGCAACCACCTCTCATATATAACCCCAATTCCAGTGATGGCTGGTGGAGATGCGCTCGTCCTCAGCGATAATCGATAGACGGATGCAGGTAGCCTGCCTCTACACACGCAGCATCAGTGTGCCGCCGCGCCGCGCTATTCTATTCCTCCCCTCTCTCCTCCACCATGAAGAACCAGGACTCCTCCAGCTTCTTCTTCACCACCACCACCAAACATCTGTAACACGCATTTTTTGTTTTGCACGGCAGCAGAGGCGACTCGTCTCGTCTACTGTGCCCGAGATAGACGAGTGAGACAGGCAGCAGCAGCAGCCAGGAGCAGCCAGGAGGACGGAGCACTTGACTTGACACCTTGCTGCCTTCACGGCATCGATATGCAGTAGTGTGATAGCAGCTCTGCGGAGACGGGAGAGAGAGGAGAGGAGAGGAGAGGGGGAGAGAGAAGGCCAGTCCATCCATGGCATCTTCATATTAAAAAAACAACCGTGGGGCTCTGCGCATTCCTGACCGACGACGGTGTATCACGGCTGTTTCTGCGGAGTTTTAAAGGATTAACTTTGCGAGATTAAAGGCAACGACTGAGGGGGAAATCTCGCAATAATTCTTATTTGGGCACATTTTTGTTTGGGGGGGGGGTTTCGTGGGACAGCAGCAGCATTTTGGACCTGCGATGGACTCCAGCGCGGGGGGATATGGCATGGCTCGTGTGGGATTGTTTTTGGTGCTGATGGGGTTGTGCTGGAGATGTAGCGATGCCTGCCCTGTATCCTGCACTTGCAGCATCTCGAGGATTGCGTGTATCGATTCTGTACCAGGGATCGAGGGTTTCCCAGTGCTCACGTTAGATGACATGGAAAACATCACCGACATGTAAGTGTCCGAAAAAAAAAGATCGTTTATGCAGAAAGCTGAACCTATAATGAACTAGGAATGAGGATTTAATATGCCATGAACAACTATAGCTATCTCTGAGGATAGCCTAATTCACAATAATCATAACAATAAGAAAAAGAAGACTCCTAATGATAAGAATAATAGGCCTAATGTGTGTTGTTTTGCCTCACCAATTTAAGAAAGAAGGGGAGCTGTCTCCCACGCATATAATGTCAAACCTCAAAATATTTAGATTTTTGATCATTATAACGAATGGGTTTGTCATATATATATTGTGTGTGTGTGTGTGTGTGTGTGTGTGTGTGTGTGTGTGTGTGTGTGTGTGTGTGTGTGTGTGTGTGTGTGTGTGTGTGCGTGCGTGCGTGTGTGTGCGGGGGGTGGTCGAGGGGGAACGGGTTGGGGAGGGTATCTCGGTTGGCGTGCGTGCGTGTGTGCGTGTGGTGAGGTGCGTGCGTGTTGAGTCACAACAAAACATTCCCTTTAGGTCCAAATGTAGCTCTAGTGATGGAGTCAATGTGAATCAAATAGGCCTGTAGGCTACTGAAACTCAGATTAACACATCAAACCCATTTTTGCAACATCACCACATCGTCGCCAGATTAGGAGATCAAATTACAGCGAGACGATCTAGGCTAGCCACAGATATATAAGCTTATCTGCGCCAGTGTGTATGGGCCTGCTGGATCATTTATGGGTGTATACCTGCTACAACCCAGGCTAGAGCTGCTGGCACCCAGGGAGGAGGAGGGCAGACTTGGATGAGTTGGAGTTGGCACAGCCTCTACTCACGACAAGACGAGTGTAGCCTATTTCTCTTTTCAGCAAGATTATTGGCCATCTTTATAGCCTATATATAGGTCCACATTCGACAGTCATAATAACAGATCAAAATCATATTATTGCACAGAGATTTAAAGGAACACTCCGCCCATTTTCAACCAGCTTTGTATCATTAGAACATCAGTAGTATATCAGAAAACGGTAAACGGTTTTGAAGTCTGTCATTTAATTTGACAGTTATTGAGTGTTAAAGTGTGGACCAGTGACATCACTGGTCCACACTAACTCAAATGAATAACTCATTAACTCAAATTAACTCTCAATAACTGTCAAACTATTCATCATTCATCTAGTTTGACAGTTATTGAGAGTTGATTTGAGTTAATGAGTTATTAATTTGAGTTAGTGTGGACCAGTGACATCACTGGTCCACACTTTAACACTCAATAACTGTCAAATTAAATGACAGACTTCAAAACAGTTGACAGTTTTCTGATATACTACTGATGTTCTAATGATACAAAGCTGGTTGAAAATGGGCAGAGTGTTCCTTTAATGAGATTTCTAAATGACAACATTGGCTACATTTGTTGACAATTTTGTTGCCAAATAATATGACACACCAGTTATGTATGCAGCCTACACACACATTCTTTGAACCCGTGACTATAACTGTCACTTTATACAATGTTGTATCGAAGAAGCCACATTCCAAGTGGGTTTTAACATGTTAGCTTGACTTTGATGGGCGTGATTGTTGAAAAGGTTGCTTTGTTCTATCATTTCCCAGAAAAGACAGGAGAAAAGTTCAGGAGAAATCATTTACATTTGTACAATTTGTAGCTTCTTTGTGAGAGCACAGCCCAGAGCCCATTTCCAGTGGGACAACCTGCCCTAACCAGAAAGTGTCCATAAGCAAAGCGTTTTAAGCGATATGAGTTTGTGTTTAGTGTCAAATGACAGTTAACCCCCGTCTTCATACGATACATTTTCTGTAATTTCCCACAAAACAGGGAATCCCCCCCCCACCCAGACCCAGTCTATAGACGGTTTTAACTTGACAACAAAAACATTCTAAATTGAACCCCCGCTCACTTCCTGTTGCAGTGTTTGCTATGGACATAAAAGAAAAAAAAATTCAAGTGCAGGACTGACCATTCCATGAAAACCGTCTATACTGGCCTGTATCAAAACTTGTGACAGACCCAGTCTATACTGGCCTGTATCAAAACCTGTGACAGACCCAGTCTATACTGGCCTGTATCAAAACGGTGACAGACCCAGTCTATACTGGCCTGTATCAAAACTTGTGACAGACCCAGTCTATACTGGCCTGTATCAAAACTTGTGACAGACCCAGTCTATACTGGCCTGTATCAGAGGTTGTGACAGACCCAGTCTATACTGGCCTGTATCAAAACCTGTGACAGACCCAGTCTATACTGGCCTGTATAAAACCTGTGACAGAGCCAGTCTATACTGGCCTGTATCAAAACTTGTGACAGACCCAGTCTATACTGGCCTGTATCAAAACTTGTGACAGACCCAGTCTATACTGGCCTGTATAAAACCTGTGACAGACCCAGTCTATACTGACCTGTATAAAACCTGTGACAGAGCCAGTCTATACTGGCCTGTATCAAAACTTGTGACAGACCCAGTCTATACTGGTCTGTATCAAAACCTGTGACAGACCCAGTCTATACTGGCCTGTATCAAAACTTGTGACAGACCCAGTCTATACTGGCCTGTATCAAAACTTGTGACAGACCCAGTCTATACTGGCCTGTATAAAACCTGTGACAGACCCAGTCTATACTGACCTGTATAAAACCTGTGACAGAGCCAGTCTATACTGGCCTGTATCAAAACTTGTGACAGACCCAGTCTATACTGGTCTGTATCAAAACCTGTGACAGACCCAGTCTATACTGGCCTGTATCAAAACTTGTGACAGACCCAGTCTATACTGGCCTGTATCAAAACTTGTGACAGACCCAGTCTATACTGGCCTGTATAAAACTTGTGACAGACCCAGTCTATATGTATGTATGTATGTATGTATGTATGTACAGTATGTATGTATGTATTGTTTATTGTTTATTGAAAGGATCCCCATTAGCTGACGCCATGGCGACAGCTAATCTTCCTGGGGTCCACAAAAAAAATGACAAGACATACAAAGTACATGCAATACAATACATAACATAGAAAATACATTAAAATGATACTGTGCAATCAAATGCTTAGGTGCACAGTATCAGTGCAAACAATACAATAGAAGTTAGAACAGAATATGTATGTACAGTATGTATGTATGTATGTACATACAGTATGTATGCGTAATGGTGGTGAGGGTGCACCTTGAGTCTTATTTGATTACTCAGATGGCTAACCCCTGCATGCCTTCATATCTGAGATAATACAACCTTTTCTGTATTTTACCATACTAGAAATATATTTATATATATATATATTTACAACCATTGGAGGTTTATTAACTGTAAAAAAAAAAAACAGCTACAGTTGGTAGCAGGATGTCCCATGGGAGGGGGAGTGGCTAAACAGACAAGTGCATGGCCTAAACTAGAACGGCAGCCATGAAGAGAGACGTGAAGCCTAGCGGACGAGGACAACGATGAGAGAACCTGACAGCACAGCGTCTCTGGATATGAGGATCCGCCCTCCTTCTGCTCCGGGAACAGCTTGATGAGCTCGTCAATGTGGACGATAGTGATGGCGGCCTCAGTGGTGAACTTGAGGCTCTTGGTCTTGACCATGGTGGGCTCGTACACGCCAGCCTGGTCGGCTGTCTCTAGGCTTGCCGTTCACCAGGTCCAGACCAATCCATTTGAGGTTCTTGTGTTCATGGTTAACCTGGGCCTGGTTGTGGAAGCTTGGCCACCAGATCAGTGGAGTCCTGAGCTACGGTCACAGCCAGCGTCTTGGGGATGACCAGGAGGGAGGGAGCGAGCAAACTCAGTAATGGCCAGCTGCTCCCGGGAGCCTACCATGCTGGTGGCATAGTTCTTCAGGTAGATGGACATACAGTAGCAGCCTCCACAGCGCCTCCTCCTGGCACTACAGACTTTGACTCCAGCACCCTCTTTACAACACACAGGGCGTCGTGCAGCGAACACTCCATCTCATCACACATGAAGTCATTGGCCCCACGCAAAATGATGGAGGCTCATGGTCACAGATGCGTTCCTGCACGTTCCTCCTCAGCCTGGTCCAGCATGGTGGGCTCAAATATCTCCTCTCCCTCCAGATTGGCCAGGGGAGGGCAGAGGATGCCTCCTGTTGCCTTGGCGATGCGTTTGAGGTCCCTCTTGAGGACCCTTCTGACAGCCATGGCTCCTCCCACATCCACGAAGTGCTTCAGACACATGTCGTCGATGCCTCCGGTAGTCAGGATGACATTGGCGCCTGATGCCAGGATCTTCTGGATCCTTTCCTTGGTGATATCAGACTCCCGCTGTCTGATCTGGTCCAGCTTTTCTGGATCGTTGATAATGACATGGACCCCTATCTTCATCTTGGTCTTCTGCAGGTTAAAGTCCAGGCAGGCGATCTTGGCATTAACCACACGCTGTACCATGCCTTGTGAGCCAACTGACCAGTTCACTGCGTACCCATGTGACCGGGGAACTCTTTCTGGCTGGGTTAGGGTTAGGGTTGATGGGATATTTGTCCACAAACTTCACGGCCAAACTTCACGTGCACCACCATGTTAGCAAACAAGTCTGCATCACATCCAAGGATTTTGGAGGACATGGAGGTCTTGGTTGCATTCATGAGGCACTTCCTGCCCAGGTCGTCTGTCCCCATGGTGAGATTCTCAGTGATGTACAAGCTGATGATTGATGTGAGGTGGATCTTCTGCTTCACCAACTCATCTGCAGCAATCATCACCACAGAGGTGGTCCCATCCCCGACCTCCTTGTCCTGCAGCTCAGCCAGCTCACACAGCACCTTAGCGGCTGGGTGCTCCACTTCTAGCAGCTTCAGGATGGTCGATCCATCATTGGTGGTGGTCACGTCCCCAATGTCGTCCACCAGCATCTTGTCAAGCCCAACGGGTCCAAGGGAGCTCTTGACAATGATGCTGCGGCCATAACATTTTGAGTACGGACAGATTCGCCAGTTGTCGAGCCGAGCCGAGCACGTTTAACGGGTCATAAAATAGCGACATTTTGGACCAACAGAGAAGTGATGTTCTCGTCTCCCTACTTGTACTCCCACCACTGCTCGAGTGACATCACTGATGACATCACAATTGCTCAAGTGACATCACTTCCGTCACAAATCGTGACTGACACCGGTCAGACAGACAGACAGAGCCCACTAGCCAATTTGAACTAAGAAGGTTATAGCAAAAGAAAACTTGTTCCTGATATCAGATCCTATAGGGCAGATATTTGCATAAGTTTTTCTCTTTTGTATTTATAATCCAGTCAATACAGGTATTATGAACAATATCCTCAAGAGTGAAAGATATGCAGTCAACATACAGGTGGTTTGTAATACTTTACATTATGTTGTATCCTATTATATTGAGGAGCACAGATGTCTTGCAGACCTGAAGTCATTGAGAGAACATGACAGGCAAAGTCTACTGAATTGAATTGTGTTATTATCTTCTTGCTTTCCTCATAGGTCAGATTCAACAAAGTTGAACAAAGTGAAGATATTAAAGACTAAACTGGTCATATAGTCCAGATTAGACATGACTGTATGAAGGTTTGCTTTGATTTCTGTACAAACTTGTGTCATAATGGAGTTTGTCTTATTCATTTTTTCACAGATACATTGCAAATCAAAATAGACTATTTGACATCAATGACAACAGCTTGAAGTACTACATAAATCTCCGAAATCTGTGAGTATCATATATTTACTGTTATACATGGAATACAAAGAATTTTACACACAAATAAAGACTATATACTGTATATATATATATATCCCCACTTCCAACAGAACGGTGACAAAGACTAGATTGACTTCTATATCATCAGATGCCTTTTTCAACAATACAAGACTTCAATATGTGTAAGACGCCATTTTCAGTTGATCAAAGTTGTTTTGATTTGGATGTAGGTGTTAACATGCATAATGATATTAATATGCTTTGACTCCTCCCCCTCCCCCCGCCACCTTTTAGAAATCTCAGAGACAATAAACTGTCAACATTGTCGTGGAGAACATTTCAACACTTAAACACATCATACTCGTAAGTATCACCTCTGTGTGTGTGTGTGTGTGTGTGTGTGTGTGTGTGTGCGTGCGTGTGTGTGCACATGTGTGTGTGTGTGTGTGTGTGTGTGTGTGTGCGTGTGTGTGTGTATGTTTGTGTGTGTGTGTGTGTGTGCGTGTATGTGTGTGTGTGTGTGTGCGTGTGTGTGTGTGTGAACGTGTGTGTGTGTGCGTGTGTGTGTGTGTGTGTCTGTTTGGAGGCATAGCTGATGCGTTCCTTATGGTCTGTGTGTGTGTGTGTTTTGCAGGCTCCTGCTGTCCGGTAACCCTCTGGACTGTGTGTGTGAGAACGTTTGGATCAAACTGAGGCTGCAGGATGAAACTGAGAGTCAGGGGTTAAAATGCATCGATGACAGAGGAGTGAAGAGGGCCTTGGCTAAACTCACTCCACCAGACTGTGGTAATGTGAAACCCTGTTATGCTGAGCAACATAATGTGAAACCCTGTTATCCTGAGCAACATAATGTGAAACGCTGTTATCCTGAGCAACATCGGGGAGTTGGCATTGCAGGGATGAGATAACTTGATGGAGAGAGAGAGAGAGAGAGAGAGATAGCTTGACGGAGAGAAAGAAAGAAATTGTTGCATCAGGGGACAAAATCTATGGAAAACGTTCTCCAGATTTGTCAGATGTTTAATTGTAGTGTTCCCCCGTGTCTCGCAGAGGTTCCCCAAGTAGAGGTCACCCCCACGATCGTGACCAAGATGGAGGGGAGCGATGTGAAAGCCACGTGCATCGCCTCTGGCTCGCCTCCCCCTGAGATCCTGTGGAACTTTGATATGCTCTCCACCAGCTACGAGGTAAGAACTTTGATATGCTCTCCACCAGCTACGAGGTAAGAACTTTGATATGCTCTCCACCAGCTACGAGGTAAGAACTTTGATATGCTCTCCACCAGCTACGAGGTAAGAACTTTGATATGCTCTCCACCAGCTACGAGGTAAGAACTTTGATATGCTCTCCACCAGCTACGAGGTAAGAACTTTGATATGCTCTCCACCAGCTACGAGGTAAGAACTTTGATATGCTCTCCACCAGCTACGAGGTAAGAACTTTGATATGCTCTCCACCAGCTACGAGGTAAGAACTTTGATATGCTCTCCACCAGCTACGAGGTAAGAACTTTGATATGCTCTCCACCAGCTACGAGGTAAGGAGGCCGCTGGTCCACCTCGCAACGCTTTGGGAACCAACCAATACACAGAGCAATGCTACGTGGAAAAAATATACGTTTTGAGCCATTACAGGGTAGAGTAAGCAGTGTAAAATAGGAACGATTTTAGCTTTGACTTAGAAGTGGTCAGTCAGAGTCAGAGTTTGTCTAATATCTGGGAGGAGTGGTCAGTCAGAGTCAGGGCTCGTCTAATATCTGGGAGGAGTGGTCAGTCAGAGTCAGGGCGTGTCTAATATCTGGGAGGAGTGGTCAGTCAGAGTCAGGGCTCGTCTAATATCTGGGAGGAGTGGTCAGTCAGAGTCATGGCTTGTCTAATATCTGGGAGGAGTGGTCAGTCAGAGTCAAAGCTTGTCTAATATCTGGGAGGAGTGGTCAGTCAGAGTCAGGGCGTGTCTAATATCTGGGAGGAGTGGTCAGTCAGAGTCAGGGCGTGTCTAATATCTGGGAGGAGTGGTCAGTCAGAGTCAAAGCTTGTCTAATATCTGGGAGGAGTGGTCAGTCAGAGTCAGGACTTGTCTAATATTGGGAGGAGTGGTCAGTCAGAGTCAGGGCGTGTCTAATATCTGGGGGGAGTGGTCAGTCAGAGTCAAAGCTTGTCTAATATCTGGGAGGAGTGGTCAGTCAGAGTCAGGACTTGTCTAATATTGGGAGGAGTGGTCAGTCAGAGTCAGGGCGTGTCTAATATCTGGGAGGAGTGGTCAGTCAGAGTCAGGGCGTGTCTAATATCTGGGAGGAGTGGTCAGTCAGAGTCAGGGCGTGTCTAATATCTGGGAGGAGTGGTCAGTCAGAGTCATGGCTTGTCTAATATCTGGGAGGAGTGGTCAGTCAGAGTCAGGGCGTGTCTAATATCTGGGAGGAGTGGTCAGTCACAGTCAGGGCTTGTCTAATATCTGGGAGGAGTGGTCAGTCAGAGTCATGGCTTGTCTAATATCTGGGAGGAGTGGTCAGTAAGAGTCAGGGCTTGTCTAATATCTGGGAGGAGTGGTCAGTCAGAGTCATGGCTTGTCTAATATCTGGGAGGAGTGGTCAGTCACAGTCAGGGCTTGTCTAATATCTGGGAGGAGTGGTCAGTCAGAGTCAGGGCTTGTCTAATATCTGGGAGGAGTGGTCAGTCAAAGTCAAAGGTCAAAGGTAGTTTTATTGTCCCCGCAGGGAAATTGGTTTGCAGACAGGAAATATAAAATACACACATAGTGCAGCACAGGCACTAAAAACAGGCACAAAAATACTCACATAAAACAACAACAAATACTAAAAACAAACAAACACTTAGAGTCAAGATCAAAACTACAGCTAAGAGCATACAGACATAAAAGCACATAAAAGCACAGGGCAATGAGGGCAAATACTAGAAAGTGCAAATAGGTAGCATCATAATAAGTGCAAGAGTGAGCAGTAAAGTGCAAAAGTCAGAGTCAGGGCTTGTCTAATATCTGGGAGGCTAATGTTGTGTTGACAGATAGATGATGTGGATGTAGAGAGCAGACTCATGTTGTCAGGTCTGTCACCTGATGATAATGTGTTGACAGATAGATGCTGTTGTTCTGGAGAGCAGTCTCATGTTGTCAGGTCTGTCACCTGATGATAATGTTGTGTTGTCAGATAGATGCTGTGGATGTAGAGAGCAGTCTCATGTTGTCAGGTCTGTCACCTGATGATAATGTTGTGTTGACAGATAGATGTTGTGGATGTGGAGAGCAGACTCATGTTGTCAGGCCTGTCACCTGATGATAATGTTGTGTTGACAGATAGATGTTGTGGATGTAGAGAGCAGACTCATGTTGTCAGGCCTGTCACCTGATGATAATGTTGTGTTGACAGATAGATGCTGTGGATGTAGAGAGCAGTCTCATGTTGTCAGGTCTGTCACCTGATGATAATGTTGTGTTGACAGATAGATGTTGTGGATGTGGAGAGCAGTCTCATGTTGTCAGGTCTGTCACCTGATGATAATGTTGTTTTGACAGATAGATGCTGTGGATGTGGAGAGCAGTCTCATGTTGTCAGGCCTGTCACCTGATGATAATGTTGTGTTGACAGATAGATGTTGTGGATGTGGAGAGCAGTCTCATGTTGTCAGGTCTGTCACCTGATGATAATGTTGTGTTGACAGATAGATGCTGTGGACCTGGAGAGCAGACTCATGTTGTCAGGTCTGTCACCTGATGATAATGATGTGTTGACAGATAGATGCTGTGGACCTGGAGAGCAGACTCATGTTGTCAGGTCTGTCACCTGATGATAATGATGTGTTGACAGATAGATGCTGTGGACCTGGAGAGCAGACTCATGTTGTCAGGCCTGTCACCTGATGATAATGTTGTGTTCACAGATAGATGCTGTGGACCTGGAGAGCAGACTCATGTTGTCAGGCCTGTCACCTGATGATAATGTTGTGTTGACAGATAGATGCTGTGGACCTGGAGAGCAGACTCATGTTGTCAGGTCTGTCACCTGATGATAATGTTGTGTTGACAGATAGATGTTGTGGATGTGGAGAGCAGACTCATGTTGTCAGGTCTGTCACCTGATGATAATGTTGTGTTGACAGATAGATGCTGTTGATCTGGAGAGCAGACTCATGTTGTCAGGTCTGTCACCTGATGATAATGTTGTGTTGACAGATAGATGCTGTGGATGTGGAGAGCAGTCTCATGTTGTCAGGCCTGTCACCTGATGATAATGTTGTGTTGACAGATAGATGCTGTGGATGTAGAGAGCAGTCTCATGTTGTCAGGTCTGTCACCTGATGATAATGTGTTCACAGATAGATGCTGTGGATCTGGAGAGCAGCCTCATGTTGTCAGGCCTGTCACCTGATGATAATGTTGTGTTGACAGATAGATGCTGTGGATGTGGAGAGCAGCCTCATGTTGTCAGGCCTGTCACCTGATGATAATGTTGTGTTGACAGATAGATGTTGTGGATGTAGAGAGCAGTCTCATGTTGTCAGGTCTGTCACCTGATGATAATGTGTTCACAGATAGATGTTGTGGATCTGGAGAGCAGACTCATGTTGTCAGGCCTGTCACCTGATGATAATGTTGTGTTGACAGATAGTTGTTGTGGATCTGGAGAGCAGACTCATGTTGTCAGGTCTGTCACCTGATGATAATGTTGTGTTGACAGATAGATGCTGTGTCACCTGATGATAATGTTGTGTTGACAGATAGATGCTGTGTCACCTGATGATAATGTTGTGTTCACAGATAGATGCTGTGTCACCTGATGATAATGTTGTGTTGACAGATAGATGCTGTGTCACCTGATGATAATGTTGTGTTCACAGATAGATGCTGTGTCACCTGATGATAATGTTGTGTTGACAGATAGATGCTGTGTCACCTGATGATAATGTTGTGTTCACAGATAGATGCTGTGTCACCTGATGATAATGTTGTGTTGACAGATAGATGCTGTGGACCTGGAGAGCAGCCTCATGTTGTCAGGCCTGTCACCTGATGACAATGGCAAAGTGATCGTCTGCAGTGGCGAGAACGTGGTGGGTCAGACCGAGGCTTCCCTTCAACTCAACATCCTCTGTAAGGACGCCTGCTTTTAACATTGACCACAGTTCAGCCATTGTTTTCAATCGTTATTACTTTATCAGTCAGTGGTTCTCACACGTTTTCATGTGAACGACCCCTAAAGTCACACAAATCAGACCACGGACCCCCAATTGATAAGATTTTGTCCCAGGGTCCCCCATCTGATTTCTTCCCCTTTTAGCTTTTAGATGTTATATTACAGAAAGTGTATGAAACCCATGAACTAAATATTCACACATTCTGTCATTCTGTTACTTATGGGTGGAATTATAATGGATGGAATTATATGGAAAATAAATGATCCCCCTTTTTGCGGGGGACCTCCTAGAACCCCCTCAAGGACCCTTGGGGGTCCCCCGACCCCACTTTGAGAACCACTGCTTTCTACTGTATGTCATGTTTATGAGTTCTATTTGTCCACTGTTGGTCCTCTGTGATGATCTTCTCTGTTTGTTCACTGGAGGTAGTTTGTTAATATCACTGAGTGTCCTTCAGCAGATCTTATTGACTACATGTTTCCTGTCACCATAACTCCTCCTCTTGTGAAGCTCCTGGTTCCTAAGCTTCTCTTCTGCTCGCTTAGTGGCTCATCTGTCCTCATTCCTTTCTCCCATTTCCCTCATGTCAGTGTTGAAGTGTTCTGGAATGAGTCTCCCTCTCTCCTCCTCCTACTCTGCCATGCTCATCCCCACCTGCACCTCCTCTCTCCTCCTCCTACTCTGACATGCTCTTCATCCCCACCTGCACCTCCTCTCCTCCTCCTACACTGACATGCTCATCCCCACCTGCACCTCCTCTCTCCTCCTACTCTGACATGCTCATCCCCACCTGCACCTCCTCTCGCCTCCTACTCTGACATGCTCTTCATCTCCACCTGCACCTCCTCTCTCCTCCTACTCTGACATGCTCTTCATCTCCACCTGCACCTCCTCTCTCCTCCTACTCTGACATGCTCTTCATCTCCACCTGCACCTCCTCTCTCCTCCTCTGACATGTTCATCCCCACCTGCACCTCCTCTCTCCTCCTACTCTGACATGCTCATCCCCACCTGCACCTCCTCTCTCCTCCTCTGCCATGCTCATCCCCACCTGCACCTCCTCTCTCCTCCTACTCTGACATGCTCATCC
This sequence comes from Poromitra crassiceps, assembly GCF_964638095.1. Classification (NCBI taxonomy): domain Eukaryota; kingdom Metazoa; phylum Chordata; class Actinopteri; order Beryciformes; family Melamphaidae; genus Poromitra; species Poromitra crassiceps. The sequence continues at coordinate 15,079,723 of NC_139638.1, forward strand.
CCACCTGCACCTCCTCTCTCCTCCTCTGCCATGCTCATCCCCACCTGCACCTCATCTCTCCTCCTCCTACTCTGCCATGCTCATCCCTACCTGCACCTCCTCTCTCCTCCTCCTACTCTGTCATGCTCATCCCCACCTGCACCTCCTCTCTCCTCCTCCGCCATGCTCATCCCCACCTGCACCTCCTCTCTCCTCCTCCTACTCTGCCATGCTCATCCCCACCTGCACCTCCTCTCTCCTCCTCCTACTCTGACATGCTCATCCCCACCTGCACCTCCTCTCTCCTCCTCCTACTCTGCCATGCTCATCCCCACCTGCACCTCCTCTCTCCTCCTCCTACCCTGCCATGCTCATCCCCACCTGCACCTCCTCTCTCCTCCTACTCTGCCATGCTCATCCCCACCTGCACCTCCTCTCTCCTCCTCCTACTCTGCCATGCTCATCCCCACCTGCACCTCCTCTCTCCTCCTCTGCCATGCTCATCCCCACCTGCACCTCCTCTCTCCTCCTCCTACTCTGCCATGCTCATCCCTACCTGCACCTCCTCTCTCCTCCTACTCTGCCATGCTCATCCCCACCTGCACCTCCTCTCTCCTCCTCCTACTCTGCCATGCTCATCCCCACCTGCACCTCCTCTCTCCTCCTACTCTGCCATGCTCATCCCCACCTGCACCTCCTCTCTCCTCCTACTCTGCCATGCTCATCCCCACCTGCACCTCCTCTCTCCTCCTCCTACTCTGCCATGCTCATCCCCACCTGCACCTCCTCTCTCCTCCTCTGCCATGCTCATCCCCACCTGCACCTCCTCTCTCCTCCTCCTACTCTGCCATGCTCATCCCCACCTGCACCTCCTCTCTCCTCCTCTGCCATGCTCATCCCCACCTGCACCTCCTCTCTCCTCCTCCTACCCTGCCATGCTCATCCCCACCTGCACCTCCTCTCCCGGTATGGCCCAACGTCATCGGCTTTCCACTAGAGATGAGAATCACCAGACTCCCCACGATACGATGATATCACGATACTTAAGTCACGATACAATATTATTGCAATTTAAAAAAATATTGCGATATATTACCTTTTTTCAACTGCAAAATATGTTCCCAAAGGAGGGGGGAGAGGGAACTGTCAACATCTGTTTTGATCTAATGAGATCAAGTTTCTAGTCTGTGCATCTCACTTCAATCATTGTTATTGCAGCAAAATGGGACAGACTGACCGATGCTGTCATAAATATTGCCTGCACTTGACAATTTATATAATAAAATATCGCGATACTTGGCGTTCGTGCGATACGATATATTGCGACACAAAATATCGTGATACTATGCTGTATCGACACGCCCCAACCCCCCTGTCTTTTCTTCCCCGGTGTTTATTTCCCCATGACCCTGTGATCACTGTTCCTCTCCTGTCCCCCTGTCCCCCTGTCCCCCTCACCTCCCGGGTCAGTCGCCCTCATCATGACCCTGTGATCACTGTTCCTCTCCTGTCCCCCTCACCTCCTGTCCCCCTCACCTCCCGGGTCAGTCGCCCTCATCATGACCCTGTGATCACTGTTCCTCTCCTGTCCCCCTCACCTCCCGGGTCAGTCGCCCTCATCATGACCCTGTGATCACTGTTCCTCTCCTGTCCCCCTCACCTCCCGGGTCAGTCGCCCTCATCATGACCCTGTGATCACTGTTCCTCTCCTGTCCCCCTCGCCTCCCGGGTCAGTCGCCCCCATCATGACCCTGTGATCACTGTTCCTCTCCTGTCCCCCTCGCCTCCCGGGTCAGTCGCCCCCATCATGACCCTGTGATCACTGTTCCTCTCCTGTCCCCCTCGCCTCCCGGGTCAGTCGCCCCCATCATGACCCTGTGATCACTGTTCCTCTCCTGTCCCCCTCGCCTCCCGGGTCAGTCGCCCCCATCATGACCCTGTGATCACTGTTCCTCTCCTGTCCCCCTCACCTCCCGGGTCAGTCGCCCACCATCATGACCCTGTGATCACTGTTCCTCTCCTGTCCCCCTCACCTCCCGGGTCAGTCGCCCCCATCATGACCCTGTGATCACTGTTCCTCTCCTGTCCCCCTCGCCTCCCGGGTCAGTCGCCCCCATCATGACCCTGTGATCACTGTTCCTCTCCTGTCCCCCTCGCCTCCCGGGTCAGTCGCCCCCATCATGACCCTGTGATCACTGTTCCTCTCCTGTCCCCCTCGCCTCCCGGGTCAGTCGCCCCCATCATGACCCTGTGATCACTGTTCCTCTCCTGTCCCCCTCGCCTCCCGGGTCAGTCGCCCCCATCATGACCCTGTGATCACTGTTCCTCTCCTGTCCCCCTCGCCTCCCGGGTCAGTCGCCCCCATCATGACCCTGTGATCACTGTTCCTCTCCTGTCCCCCTCACCTCCCGGGTCAGTCGCCCCCATCATGACCCTGTGATCACTGTTCCTCTCCTGTCCCCCTCGCCTCCCGGGTCAGTCGCCCCCATCATCATGACCCTGTGATCACTGTTCCTCTCCTGTCCCCCTCGCCTCCCGGGTCAGTCGCCCCCATCATCATGACCCTGTGATCACTGTTCCTCTCCTGTCCCTGTCGCCCTCCCGGGTCAGTCGCCCCCATCATCATGACCCTGTGATCACTGTTCCTCTCCTGTCCCCCTCGCCTCCCGGGTCAGTCGCCCCCATCATCATGACCCTGTGATCACTGTTCCTCTCCTGTCCCTGTCGCCCTCCCGGGTCAGTCGCCCCCATCATCATGACCCTGTGATCACTGTTCCTCTCCTGTCCCCCTCACCTCCCGGGTCAGTCGCCCCCATCATGACCCTGTGATCACTGTTCCTCTCCTGTCCCCCTCACCTCCCGGGTCAGTCGCCCCCATCATGACCCTGTGATCACTGTTCCTCTCCTGTCCCCCTCGCCTCCCGGGTCAGTCGCCCCCATCATCATGACCCTGTGATCACTGTTCCTCTCCTGTCCCCCTCGCCTCCCGGGTCAGTCGCCCCCATCATGACCCTGTGATCACTGTTCCTCTCCTGTCCCTGTCGCCTCCCGGGTCAGTCGCCCCCATCATGACCCTGTGATCACTGTTCCTCTCCTGTCCCCCTCGCCCTCCCGGGTCAGTCGCCCCCATCATGACCCTGTGATCACTGTTCCTCTCCTGTCCCCCTCGCCCTCCCGGGTCAGTCGCCCCCATCATGACCCTGTGATCACTGTTCCTCTCCTGTCCCCCTCGCCTCCCGGGTCAGTCGCCCCCACCATCATGACCCTGTGATCACTGTTCCTCTCCTGTCCCCCTCGCCTCCCGGGTCAGTCGCCCCCATCATGACCCTGTGATCACTGTTCCTCTCCTGTCCCCCTCGCCTCCCGGGTCAGTCGCCCCCATCATGACCCTGTGATCACTGTTCCTCTCCTGTCCCCCTCGCCTCCCGGGTCAGTCGCCCCCATCATGACCCTGTGATCACTGTTCCTCTCCTGTCCCCCTCGCCTCCCGGGTCAGTCGCCCCCATCATGACCCTGTGATCACTGTTCCTCTCCTGTCCCCCTCGCCTCCCGGGTCAGTCGCCCCCATCATGACCCTGTGATCACTGTTCCTCTCCTGTCCCTGTCGCCTCCCGGGTCAGTCGCCCCCACCATCCAGCAGCTGCTGGGGCCCGAGATGGACCACCACTGGTGCATCCCCTTCAGCGTGACGGGGAACCCCAAGCCCGAGCTGCAGTGGTACCACAAGGGCGAGCCTCTCCACGAGCAGGACTACATCCGCACGCGCATCCACGTGTCCACCGAGAGCGAGTACCACGGCTGCCTGCAGCTGGTCAACCCCACGCACATCCACAACGGAGAGTACACGCTGGTGGCCCGCAACGAGTACGGCGAGGACGAGAAGAAGGTCTCCGCCCAGTTCATCGACCCGCCCAACATCGGCGGACACTCAGGTCTCTATGATACAGACACTCGGGTCATTCGATAAGCAGCCGCACGTTTTCTGAGGCATTCAGGTTGTTTATGAAGCTAACTAACGTGCCGATTTTCTTTTCTTTGTTTCAGATGAGCCTGACTACTACGGTAAGTAATGGACTCCAGCTCTCTAAAAGCATGAATGGCCATAACTGACAACTATATACTGTATCCACCTTATGTTCCAACACAGGGCTCAGCCAGTTACTTCCTATTGTGTTGACACTTCCTGTGACAGTACAGTACTAGTGAGCAGGTAAAACAGACGGTGTTTTGAACAGGAAGTCATAACACAACTGGGTCAAGTGGGCGGGGCTACATAAGGTGGATACTATGCAACTTTTTAGGGCCCTTCAAATGTTTTTTTTTGGGGCCGGTGTGCAGAATGCACAGCAGGGCCCTTACATTCCACTCTGTCGCCCAGACCATTTTAGCACGGATTCACGGAGGATTCAGGCGATGTAATGTCTTTCCACTTTCCAGTCCGGTAGGTGGCGGTAATGCACCTCTGGCTAATATTGTGGCTAGCTCGTTCAGAGAGTTCCACAAGAGCCGGTCGTCGGACATTTCACCGTCTGGTGCCTCTCTCGATCCGACTAGGAATTGATTGATTCGATTTTTGAGGAGTTGACATCTTTTTTGTCCTAATGTAAAGCAGCTGTGAATGTGACAGCATTCGGTTGCGGCTGCTCCTGTCCTATTCCAACAACTCAACTTGTTGAGAAGAAGAATGCAAAGAGTCGCATTTGGAAATATCAGTCCCCAAAGTCCCATCTGCAAAAAGTGTGAAAGGGAGTTCCAAACCAAACTGGGTAACACATCCAATCTCGCCAAGCAGCTGAAAGACAGGCACCCAGACCTGTTCAAATAATTCAAGGTGGGTTACTTCTTTCAAACGGTGTAAAATAACACGTTTAACAACATATCAAACAGACCTTATCCTGTCACATTCGTTTTTGAGATAGCTGGCAATGCATTGTGTAACCAAAAAACGTTTGCGCTAACGTTAACGTGTTTTGTAATGGAATCATTATGGGACCCGGCTAATACCTGGTACAGCGTTAGCTAGCATAGTGTAACACGTGTGCATGCAATGTTTGTAATGGAAACATTATGGGACACGGCTAATAGCCGAACTTAGCCATAGTTCAACATGGCATCAAAATAAATACAAGCTTCTTTCGGGTGAAACATGTCCGTGAATTAAAACTAGCTACATAAAATTGCTTGCACTCTACATGTGTGTATGTGCAGTTGTCTTTATCATCTCTTTATTTTAGTAAATCTCACTGACGTTACTTTCCATTTAACAGCATGCGAGAGATGAAGATGAAGAGGAAGGCACAAGTCGCGGAGCCCAAAAGACGACCCAGCAGACAATTCCTGATGTTTTTGAAAAGCAGAGGAAATATGACTCACATGAAGCAAGAAAGTGTGATAGGGCATTGGCAGAATTCCTATGCATCGATCAAATACCAATATACACCGTTGAAAAAAAAGGATTCCAGCAATTCTGTGAAATAAATTAAATTATAATATTTAACACATTCACTGCCAGCCGTTTTTCAATACTGTAGTTAGCTTCTGCCAAGGTTTTTTTTTGAGGATTCTGGCTCATCTTTCAAGAGCTGAGGATTCTTTTCTGTTAGGATTTTGCGAACACACAATATCTCAAAATAACTAATAGAATGTGTGCTTTCTCTGTCTAAAAGAGTTAGTTTGTAGAGTTAGTAGTTATGTAAGCATTAGCAGTTGAATACAGCATGGTTTCAGCGTCTGAAAATGTATTCAGAGATAAATGGCTTTTTGTGAAATTCGATAGAACAGTCACTTTAACCATTCATTTTTGGCATCAGTAAGACGTCAGACATCTAAACAATAGTTTTGAACAGTAATTTCCTCCATAACAGCAGGAAACACCCCTCTCTTTCAAACTCCTCCCTCCGTGTGTGTCTTCTTGGCTGCAGCGGCCGTGTCACAAGCTTTCTGCTGCTGCTGTAACCTCGCGTCACCAGTCTCACTGCTTTGCTGCTGCTGTGCCTGTCTGCTGGCGGGGCCGCTCTTTGAGGAAGTCTGGATGGGCTCGCTCGCTTCGGTTGAGAGCTTTGATGAAGCTTTTGCGATTCTGGTCTTATTTATGCTGCGTGTTTCTGCTGCTGCTGTTAGTGGTTGGATTCTGTAAGCCGAGATATCTCGTCATTGGCAGTCAACGTGTTAATATAATAATAAAATTAAATACTTGAGGGCTACATGCCACTGGTGTTGCACTGTCTACTCACTGCCATACAGAGTTGAATGTAAGAAGAAGTAAGCAGAAGCACATTGTTTTGTTTTAAAGTTGAAGGCTACATGCCATTTGTTCATTGAAAATGGTTGCATACTTTAATAAAGGAGAATATGTTCAAGAAATATCAGTCTGTTTTTTTTACCGTGGTACCGAAATTGGTACCGAGTACCGTGGAAATTCACTAGTACCGGTACCGACTACTGAATTATTGGTACCGTGACATCACTAGAATGAGATGGTTAAATAATATAGACATCAGCAGGTGGTGGTGGAGGTGAGTCAGAAAATACTAGTGTTTTACCTATATGGCTACATCTGGGCAAGAGCAGTGCCACTCACTCAGCAAATTGATGGTTAAGACTGAAAAACAGTCTAATCTTAATGTAAATGGTCCTCTAATCTGGTTTCAAGGGGCCAAAATTTTAGACTGAACACAAATGACTCTACACCTTGGCAGAGTTGTGCACTTTACTGAGCACAACGGCCCTATGCCAGGTTTCGACCTGGCCTTGTCTTTTTACATCTTAAAGTCATATTCTTAAATCAGGACTAAACCCCCCAGATTTCTTGCAAAACTGTATTCTACTTGATTTGAAAACTCTGCAGGCAAGATGGCCGCCTATACTCCCTTCTCTAGCTGGCAGAATTCCTCCCCCATAAACTAACATATCTTGGCCTATAAGTATCTAACATACAAAATAAAACAACCCGTAATGTCTTCATTTGATGTAGAATGCAGAGGACATGTAACTGTTTAGTTAAACTTGCATTCCAGGAATATTGTGGTCTAAAGATAACGTTAGTGATTTGAAACTGTTTCGTCCTGAAACCCACTCACTTTGCGCCAGAACACAATTTGGGGGTGGTACCCGACCGGGTACAGCCATCGGCTCCTCGCAGCAGTAACGTTCTGAACATGTCACTGAAGTTGGCCGCAGTGTAGCTTAATTCCGAATGTTGCCAAACTTCATTCATACTGACGTTTTATTTGGTTGCCAACTCGCGCACGGCTATGGCGTAATCGCGTGTGTCGCGTGTGCAGGCACGTCAGAGTTTCTGAAATGTGCCGTTCCAAAGCGATTACATGGAGCCCTCAGCGGGAAGCGTCTCAAACAATTCCACTCTGGAGGGTGGTTTTAAAATGTGTCGTTTCCTAAGCGCAAATTCGCCGTCGCCGTCTAAAAGGGAGGCACTAACGATAAAATAATTCCCCGTCACCATAGGAAACCATCCTCGTGTAAAGTGCCCCGAAGACTCGAAATCTGGAGGCAGTTTACACTAACAGATTAGACATCTGTACCCAGTATAGACTAACACATTTGGCTCCCGACTGGCACAACAACTGCAGACTAGAGTCAACAAAGACAGACTGAGCCCAACTGGAAATCCTGTGTAAAATCGGGGGGAAGGTCTTGTAGTGTAAACTAGGCATAAAACTCATTTTTAACTCTTACAAACATTCCTTGTATCAAGAGCTCTGTCAGAGCTAAAAGATACTTTAAAATGTAAGAAAAAAAAATAAAAAAGTTTGTTTACATTTGAAGGGCCCTCAAAAAGTTGCAGATTTTGATAATAGTGTATTATGATCGTGTACGTCCGATATAGAACTGCATCATGTCATAGTTATAAAGTTAGTTAACGTGAGACTGTGATATCATGTGACTGTCAATATGTTTGACTTGTTCCATGTTGTCCATCCGTTTCTCTTCCTATGGCATGCGTCTCCATGCTGCTTCTATGGCGTGTCTGTCCATGCTTCTAAGCAGACCCTACTGGTAGGTGTTTGAACTTCCACAGTGTTACACAACACGACTAACACACCTGCCAAACGTCAGTACGTTTACATGCACAGTTAAGTCGAGCTATGGTTATATAGATTGATTGATTGATTAGGCTATTTACTCGGACTACTGTCCTTGTCCCAGTATACAAGCACAGGTGGGAAATCGATTTTTCGTCCAGTTCCAGTCTGACTGCCCTGTATACATGCAGGAGTAAATCGACTCCCAATCGCATTATGTGGGTGTGTTAGTCGGGCTTTTATAACTTCGATTTCAGTCAAGCTAACATGTTTACATGTATGTCAAAAGTCCGGTTTTAGGCGGACTAACACAATAATTTGATTTTTTTAAGTGTCATGTAAACGTACTGAGTGGCTGTGCAATCAGCACTACTAAAAGGCCAAATCAGAACTCTTTTATTGTCTCCTGCACATGGAATTAATGTTATCTCACCAAGATTATTATTCAGTAGTCGATAATTATTCCCAGCCAAACAGCTGGCTTTTTTTTAAACGATCTGAGTGCAACAATTTAATTGACATCTTGACAGTATCGCACTTTAAATGTGATGCATTGTCTTTTCTTAAGACTCGCCACTCCCTCCGATCGATGACAGCGTTGCAGTAAGTGATTCTGCTCACTCATGATCATTTATGAAGGGCTATGCGAGACATTATTGTTGGCAAACGCGTTACAAAGAGTTGTGTTCTTTCTGCCCCTGCAGGTGTATGTAGTGGTGGGTATCGCAGGTGTTGCTTTGACTGGATGCATTCTGATGGTGATTATTCTGAAATATGGAAGAAACTCCAAGTTCGGCATTAAAGGTAAACTTGAAATTAGAGGAGCAAGCTCATTGAGACTTCCACTCGACTATGTCAATTTGACAGAGGTGTATGATATATTATGTATGTTATATGTTGACAGAGGTGTATGGCTATGCTGCTTAATTTTAATCTCAATTACAATTTTGCCTTCCCACAATTATGAAAACAAGATAATCGAGATAAAACTCTTCTTTATATATATTATTTATTTTGGTTAGCCTATTTATTTATCAAGTTTTTGCTGCTTTTATTTTAATTTATTAGTTTGTTTTTCACTTCAATTATATTTACAACCTTTTAAAAAGACAAGTTTTTTCAAGTTCAATAAATGCATGATGTTGCCCAAGTCAATCAGTAATTGCGTTAAATAATTGTGCTTGTGATTTTGGTCGTAATCGCGCAGCCCTACAGAGGTGTGACCAATCAACTTTGCTTGAATCCCAAGTCAGTCTCAAGTCGAGGCACAAGTCTCAAGTCAAGTCTCACCTCTAAATGCAGAACACCAATCAATTTAGTATCTTAACAAAAACTCATATCTAGGGCTCGTCAATTATGCAATATGGTTTTAATATGACAAAAACTTGGTAAGAGCATCATGAGTTTGATTTCTATAATTAGTTTCAACTTCAATAAATTAGTAATTGTTCCACACAAATTACGAAAACGGAATTTAAATTCAGTCGTCTGGTGGAACACATCTCATCACAAGTCCTTTACACAAACACAAGATCTTTTGTCATTGTCAAGACTTTAGAAACCTCAAGTCCAGTCCAAGTCGCCAGAACCCAAATCATCTCAAGTCAAACCAATCAAATTGAGACTTGAGTCCAAGTCACCTGACTTGAGTCTCCGCCTCTGCAATTTGAGAACGACTACAAGTTGTGAATCCTATTTTGAGGCTGAGGCCATCTTATGTTTCATTTACCACGATTTACCTGCCTGTGATCTCGTGATATCTTCCCCGTCATTCTGTTTATTTGTACTTACAACTCCTTCCATCCTACTCTCCTCTTCCTCTCTCCTCCACCTCTTGCTCCCCAGGCTCCTCCTCGGTCATCAGTAATGACGATGACTCTGCCAGCCCTCTTCATCACGTCTCCAATGGCAACAACACCCCGTCGTCCTCGGAGATGGGTCCAGACGCAGTGATCATTGGGATGACAAAGATCCCTGTCATCGAGAACCCGCAGTACTTCCGCAACTCGGGCAGCATGCTGAAATCCGACACGTGTGAGTTATTGCCGAGCTCGGCAGATGTCTGGTAACCCGGACCTTTTCTGATAAATCCATGCAGGAGTCGTATTCATTGTCAGCAGCATCCTGCTGCATTGTGATAGTGATGACTTTGGCTGACTCTTGCTCTGCAATGCAAGCGGACAGTTCGCCTACGGATGATGTTCCAAAGTGCAGATAGCTTTACTGAACAGACTGAAACCAAATGTCAATAATCACATATTATATATATTCACACTAGAATTAGGCTGCACAGATTGTGCTGGTCTGGGAGAACCTGTCACATGTCGCTGCTACCAGTGTCATTACAAAAGTAACATATTACATGTAATATATTACTTTTAGCAGTAACTCAGTAATATAACTTATTACTTATAGGATTTCAGTAGTATTATACCAGTTACTTTGTCAAGTAACTCAAGTTACAAATTGAGTTACATTTTATTAAATCAAAGCACATATTTAAAAAAGATACAAACATTTCTTAATCAAACTGTGTGTTTTTATGCAAAAAACCCCACTATAGATGACAATAACAAAGGAAAAGAATAACATTTAGAATTTTGGATTGTTTACCCTGACTTCAAGGCGGTTGAAATTATTTTTCGGGGCGGCAATGTCATTCTGCTGCTGCTTTTGTTTTGGTCAAAGTAATGCAAAAGTAGTGTAATAAGTAACGAGTTACTCTACACCGAAAGTAATATTGTAAAGTAACTTATTACTTTCAAATGAAAGTAACTAGTAATATGTAGTATATTACATTTTGAAAGTAACTTGCCCAACACTGCATGTCCCTGCTACACATTGTTGACAATGAGCCAAAGTAGATGGAAAACGAGTTTTGCGAGTATTTTGAGATTTTGGTTACTTTCAGCTCCATAGTGCATCATGGTGAATAATTATTTTCATAAAACAAAGGGGAAAGTATTTATTTGTATGGTTTTGGTGGAATGCCACTGTAGAAAATGGAGTGTTCTGAAATGTTTTAAGCCATTTTTCTTACGCTTTACTTTTAGACACATACCGTAACAGGTTAAAATACTCATAAATACTCTTGATCTGAGAGAGCTATCGCAGTCCTTCAAACAGTTATATATAGGGAAGAGTTTCTAATGTATGGAAATATCAAAACATGAAAATGTCACATTTTCACCGTGTGACAGGTTTTTTACGTGATGTCCTTGATGGTGATCTGTCCCTTTGCATTGCAGTCGTCCAACATATCAAAAGACACAACATTGTCCTGAAGCGGGAGCTGGGAGAGGGGGCCTTCGGGAAGGTCTTCCTAGCTGAGTGCTACAACCTGACACCAGACCAGGAGAAGCTCCTTGTGGCAGTCAAGGTACCGATCAGCACGCCGCCCACTCAAATAATCAATGCACTTGTCTTTAGTCAATACTGCTCACAGTCACTGTGTTGTGTAGCTAACGGTGCTCAGCATGTTCATGTCTTTAGGTGGGTTTCTAGGTAAATAAGCGCCACATATTTAGGTAAGTTGAAGGTTTACACTGCCTGCCTGCCTGTCTGTTGTAATGTAAGAAGACTGAGGGATTAACAGGAGACTGACTCACTTCTAGAATGGACATTTTATTAACTTACAGTAGGCTAACTGCTCTTTGGATTATATGTATACCGATTTGAAGAGTGGCACCTGCTAATCCATTTTGTGATGTAGCTTTGTGGATCATCATGGAACTTTCACCCCCAATATTTCATTTTTCAAATTTTCTTGACACAAAACAAGAGCAAGACAATAGAACAGGCTCAGACACGGGGGGAAGGGGACACACACGCCACAACGACACTCAATATTACAGTTTTGTAATATAATACCGTGCTACCAGCTGCATAGGGTGCTTATGTGCTTCTAGGAGATGTTGTGTAAGAGGTCAACGAGGAACTAGCCGGGCAAGTCACCTGCCGCCCCTAACCTCATCGAAGTAGGCTAGAAACAGGTCCCAAACAGTTAGAAATGTTTTAAGTGAGTTGGTCCTTAGGGACCTGAGCCTCTCCATCCTTATAACAGAGATCATGTCTGTCAACCACAGTTGGAAAGAGGGTGAAGAGGGGTACTTCCATTCCTTTAGAATTAGTTTTTTTTTGGCAACAGTTGTCCCCAGTGTCAGACAGAGACTGTTGCACAGCTTTTCCCTCAAGTTTTCCTTTGTTTGAGGTTTGACTGGCGTCTTTAGGCTACAACTGGTTGCAGCTCAATCATGTTCATTATGTCTTCTTAGTTCAAATGATAGGTTTTTGTTTCTTTTAATCAGACAAATGTGTAGTAGATGTTTTTTACCTTGACCGTTTCGACTGACATCTGCAGTCTTCCTCAGAAGCGTCTGGTTGCACCCTCGTCACCAACTCCAAACTTTTCTGTTTATTTGTCAGGGACAGTGTGCATGTACATGAATCATTCTCAGTAAACAACAAAGAGATGCCTTGCACCAGATTAGAGCTTGAAGCTAATTTACATCTGTAGTCCCTGATAGGGCACCATAAAACAACATACATACAGTCAAATATGGGACACCATAAAAATGCCAAAGAAAATCAATCAATCAGAAATTCTGATAATTCAGCAGACAACAACAAATCACAAACAACATGAAGCAAAAACACCAGAAACTAAGATCTACAGAGGCCATTTGAGCACAAGGTCAAGTGGCCTCATCATACAAACTGTCAAAATCAGGGGCGGAGCGACCCTATCAGCCCAGAGGGGGCGAAGCTCTTAGGGGGGCCCCATCAATTTTTTTTTTTTTTTTTTTTTTTTTTTTGAAGGCCAGGCCAGGCCGCAGGGCCGGTTCCAGAACAAGATGACTAGGGATGCATCCTAGATAGGAAGGGGTGCAGATGCCCGGCCGAAGGCCGGGCCCGCCCGAAAAATTTGACATGTTATTTTACTAAAAATAATGCATTTGACCATCATTTCAAGTAGAATGATACCACCCAAGCAAGAATATTTCAAGTGTTTCAAGTGCTGTACTGAAATATTTGGACCATATAATGATAATACAATTATCTCAACCTTAAAAGGTTACATATAGGTGCCAAAAAGCCATAAAATCACATCAAAGAACAAAGAAAAACAACAACTATAATTCAAGTTTAAACAGTAAGTGTGCAGCTGTAGCATTTATTAAAAAAAAATTTTTTTTTTTTTTTTTACTTTTCAACTGAGCATGCAGACAAATAAGGGTGCAATGCATGCTTTTGCACCCCCGTAGAACCGGGCCTGCCAGGCCGCGAAGAAAAATGTGCCTTTTTTGCATGTTTGAATCGGTTTTAGCCATATTTAGTGGAATATCTCATTTTAAACACACCAATGTTATTGTCTATTGATTGAATTCCTCTCAGACTCACACCACTGACTTTATTAAATAAAGTAATTTTAAGTCACAACTGTAAAATAGCTGATAGCCCCTATATCCGAAAACACAATTTGTCACTCATTGAGCCAAGTAATATTATGTCCAAGAAAGACTACAGTGAAGCCACTTTACAGACAAGCTTGTTCTGAAGAAGAAAAATAAAAACACAGGTTGCCAGCCAGGTGGCCTGGCCTGCAAAAAAAAAAAAAAAAAAAAAAAAAAAAAAAAAAAAAAAAAAAAAAAAAATTTTTTTTTTGATGGGCCCCCCTGACGAGTGGGCCCGTGGCGGCCGCACCCTCTGCCCCGGCGTACGCTCCGCTACTGGTCAAAATACAATAAAATAAGGTGAGATGTGTGATTAGTGGGTGCAGAGCTGAGCAGCTTTCAGGTGTCTTTTCAAATGAGTTTTGAAAGAACCGAAAGAGCTGCTGCTCCTCACATGGTCAGGCAGTGCGTTCCACTGATTTGTGGCTTTAACAGAGAAAGCAGATTGTCCAAATACAGTGCGACGAAATGATATGGAGCAGTCTCGAGTCGAGGATATTCTTGCGGATCTGATAGAATTTGCTGAGCGAGCATAGACAAAATCACATTTTGCATAACAGTATTGGATGGAAACACGGCACGCACAATTTACCATTTTCTTTTGCCCGATTTTCCGAACATCTGGTTCAAAGCTGTGATGCATTTGGATGGAAACTTAACGTTTGTATCCTCACCTCTGCTCAGACTCTGAAAGAAGCCAGCGAGAGCGGCCGGGCAGACTTCTACAGGGAGGCGGAGCTTCTGACCAACCTGCAGCACGAGCACATCGTCACCTTCTACGGAGTGTGCGTGGAGAGCGACCCCCTCATCATGGTGTTTGAATATATGTTGCACGGCGACCTCAACAAGTTCCTCAGGTAGGATCCCGTTCTTTCTTTTGGTTCTGTGAGTACTGGCCCAGTACAGGGTCCACTTGTACATTCTTGTTATACAAAAAATGTCTCAAATATACAACGACAAAGATCCACTCACTGTATATGAAGTGTGATGAGCAGCTCTAAGAGAGTGTTTCTGCGTGTAGGTCCCACGGTCCTGATGCGGTGCTGATGTCCGACGGTCAGCACAGCATCCTGGTGGAGCTCACCCAGTCCCAGATGCTGCACATTGCCCAGCAGATTGCTGCTGGCATGGTCTACCTGGCCTCCCAGCACTTTGTCCACAGAGACCTGGCCACCAGGAACTGCCTGGTAGGAGAGAACCTGCTGGTCAAGATAGGAGACTTTGGCATGTCCAGAGATGTTTACAGCACAGACTACTACAGAGTGAGTCACAAGTCTTTTCATTTTCAATCGTCTTCCTTACGCTTCTTGTCTGTGTGTGTGGTGTGTGTGTCTCTCTCTCTCTCTCTCTCTCTCACACACACACACACACACACACACACACACTCCCAATCTTCTGAAATACACACTGAAATATGGAAATGCATGTGCGCGCACGGCGACACACACACACACACACACACACACACACACACACAAATATGTAATTAGAATTTCATTCTAGTTTTGAATTTGGTCTGAAATAACTCTGTAGCTACAGAAGTATTTTATCTATTTTTAACGCCATTTAAATGCAAATTCTATCATCTGCATAAAATTACTGTTTCCATGGGGCCAATAGTGCAAAAATGCATAGTTTTTCTTTTTCCTTGAGCTTCACTTCACTCTACATAAACCCAGCATATGAAACCTTTTTATTTTAGAACGTGTTCCAAAGTGTGCGACCTATGATGATATATATATATATATAGATGCTCTTTGGTTCTAATGCAGGAAAATATTCATGCTCATTTATGTTTGCAGTACCGAGGCTGCAAACAGCCACCAAAAATCTACACACATCAATTCCTGTGTGCCTCAGATCCCCCAGCGCCCTCTGCTGGCCACTCTTCCTGACTGGAGCAAAAATACAAAACACACAGAGGGTTAGAAGATGCATCAGCTTGCATCAGATAAGAAGCCCTTATGAAGAGGGCCTTTCAGCAACACTTCATATCAGCCATTGTCATCAAATGGAAAGATTTCAGCCAGGCCAACCTACACAATCGCACTTAATGGATTATTTTGGAAAAGTCTGGTCGTCTGGTCGTCTACAACAACAAATGGGGGGGGGGGGGGGGGGATTTGATTTGCTCCCCATCCCTGTCAGCACACCATGGAGGGGATGGGTGGGGTTGTCCAGCATGGCGTGCACTTTCCTCCTTGTCCCCCACCACCTCCACCACCACCACACAGCTCCGCTCGGCTCCTACAACAGAGCGAGCTTCCTCCACCAGCTTATTCAGTTCCCCCCCCCCTCCCTACCCCACCATCACCACCACCACCAGCAGCAGACTGGTAGAGCATCCTGAGCAGCTTGTTACAGACCTAAACCAAAAATAAATGTTCTGAGTTTGTCACACCACAGAAAAATGTGTTATTAACCACCCAGCCAAATTTGAACGATTATATCGCCAAGTATATAAAATTAGGTTTCAAAATCATGAAAAACTAAGCAGATCACAAACAACAGCGCAATTTCAATAGTCCGCCGTGTCATGACGAAGGTGTGTGATTGGGGAGTTTATAGTGAATATAGCGTTGTGATTGGAGGGGGGGTTTATAGTGAATATAGCGTTGTGATTGTGATCAGTCTCCTGACTGAATGCAGCATAGGCTTTGACAGTAGAACAGTAACACAGTAACAGCTGCAGCAGTAGTGTTGGTTACTGACGGATACTGTTCTCTCTCTCTCTCTCCCCTCCTCCCCCCTCTCTCTCCCCCTGCAGGTGGGTGGTCATACGATGCTGCCAATCCGTTGGATGCCCCCGGAGAGCATCATGTACCGGCGCTTCACCACAGAGAGCGACGTGTGGAGCCTGGGCGTGGTGCTGTGGGAGATCTTCACCTACGGCAAGCAGCCCTGGTACCAGCTCTCCAACAACGAGGTAAGCAGCCCTGGTATCAGCTCTCCAACAACGAGGTCAGAGTCCAACTACTCTGCTTTATTTCAGTCAAACAAATCTCTGACCACTCAGAGGCACTTTTTAAATCTGCAGTGGTGAGTTACACTTTGTGTAACAAAGTAATATTACTTTGTTACCATACAGTATTTTTGGGGAGTATCTGTACTTTACCCGAGTACCGGTATTTACATTTCTGTCAACTTTCACTTTTACTCGACTACATTTCTTAACTCATTGAGTGCCATGGACGTCGAAGGACGTCCAATTAAATAGTGACGTAGAGTGCCATGGACGTCGAAAGACGTCCAATGCGTTTTTTGACGGTGGGGCATCGATCAAAGCCCCCTGCATCTCCTGTCCAATTATTGTAGGTATTGAAGGTGTATAACCTATTTTACGGACTCATTAGGTGGCGACAGTGCTTGCTCGGTGCAGTCCAGATTAGAGACAGGTCCGAGAAACAGCCTAAAAGCCGTGGATCAAAGACAAACCGATGCATGCTCCCAGAGCCATTTGCTCTGTCGCGGGAGCTGACATTGGCTCCGAACAGGAGTCAATCCGCGCTCACAACTGAGCCCCTCTGTCCCTGTCTGTCTGTCTGTCTGTCTGTCTGTCTGTCTGTATAGTTTCTCCACCCGATTAGCAGCCAGGAAAGCAGCCCCTGACGCCAAACCATTCAGCAATCCGGGTTGGCTCTTCCCTGCTGTGGCGCTGAGAGCCGACAGCAGCACACAAACGCAGCACTCCGAAAATATAATGGTTGCGTGAGGCTGTGTGTAGTGTGGGGAGGAGTTTACGGGGGGAGGGGGGGAGGGGGGTGGTGCACGCAGGGCATCACACAACAACTACGTCACTACATCAGAAAATATTATCTTCAGACTCAGTGAATGTGCTTGAAATGCTGCATTTCACAAAAGGCGGATTATCTCAGCTAATAATTTGAAAAGCCTGAAAACGCTGAAAACAACCTATCTTCTCCGGCTCATAACTAAAGAACGGAAAATGGTATCAATAAACTTTTTTTTGCTGATGATACAATAGAGTCTCCTTGTTCTTTTTGCGTGTTCGGTGTTTACATAGTAATATCACACAATATTCTGTGGGCCTCGAGAAATCACTGAAAACGCTCTGAAAACTCTGGCACTGGGAGCATCCGTTCTCCAAAAGTGGCTGGCACTCAATGAGTTAAATAAAATGTATACTTTTACTCCATTACATTTTCTCTAAGCATTTTCATTACTCGTTACTACGAAATAAAATCGGAAGAAATTTGGTAGCCTGCAAGCAAGCAGGTTTGGCAAATCAGTGCTCCTAACTTAAGTTATGTTAATCACGATGCGCACTCCATTACAGTTGGTGGTGGTAATGCACCATAACGTCGTTTGCCAACTGCTATAAAACTCAAGAAGATGATTTCCACGCAAGCCCAGGCATGTCTTTTTAATATCAGAACATTACTTTTCATACCTACGTACGTACATACAGTAAATATCAGATACTTTAAGACTTACTCAAGTAATATTCTAATAGGTGACTTTAACTTCGACCAAAGTCATGGTAAGATATCTGTACTTCAAGTGTGGCTTTCTGGTACTTCATCCACCACTGGAAAGTGAATATATGTAACTGGTGAACATGTCTGTTGTGTGAGGTTATAGAAAGCGGATGTCGTCTTGTTTATTCTGACATGAAAGATTTCTAAAACCAAAATAAATCCTCCAGCTCTGCAGAATGCTCTCTGCTCTCTGTAAGGCCGTCTGTCCTCCAGCTCTGCAGAATGCTCTCTGCTCTCTGTAAGGCCGTCTGTCCTGCACTTCTTGTCCATCAACAGCCTTTATGCCTGAAATACAGGTGAACAAGTTGTTAACCTGTATTTGATTCAATTGATTGATCAAACAAATAGGAAATAAAACCAAACAAAACAGAGTCCTCGGCTCTGTTTTCAAGTTCAAACCAAACAAATAAATATTCCAAATAAGGTTTTTCTTTTGTATTTTTCGTTCTATATTCTGCATGGGTGCATGCGGTTGAAAACTTTTTCGCCTTCTGGCATTCTGCCTCCACACGGGTGATTCATGTTTACAGTAAATTAGGCTGCTATTTCCCCAGGCCAACAGTAGGGGCAGCACTAACATGCAATGGCTCCAACACTCTCCATCACACTCCTCTCCCATCGGGAGTCGGGACACAGGGTCAAAGGTCGGAGGTGAGGCTAGGCAGGATGTTAATGGGCTTGGAGAAGGAGGGGTACAGTACATGAAGTGTAGTCTCTTAGAACAGACCAGTTGGCTTCCGCAATTTTCAAATGCTTCCGCCATACCGTCTGTAATTTGTGGGGGAGAAGCATGCGCCAACCGGAATGGGAAGAAGGCGGGTCTTCCGCTCATTAGTCCAATCAGAATCGCAGAAAGGCTGGTCTTCCCGCTCATTAGTCCAATCAGAATCCAATATGCCGCATTTTTCGTGGACACACGTGTCGTGATTGGTCGGATTCCGTCGAACTTCCTTCCAGTCTGAAGGTTTTTTTCCCAACTTCCTTGTGCATGTTCTGGGGGTGTAACGTACAGACTGTTTAGCTGCATTCGCCGGATGTAGATATGAGACAGTCTGTTTTAAGAGACTACATGAAGTGGGGCTCTGATATGACAGCAGAGGTGGAGGTAGAAGGAATGACGTGTTGTCCTGCTGACTCCCACAGGTGATCGAGTGCATCACCCAGGGGCGCGTGCTGCAGCGGCCTCGCACCTGTCCCAAGGAGGTGTACGACCTGATGCTGGGCTGCTGGCAGAGAGAGCCCTACATGAGGCTGAACATCAAGGAGATCCACGGCCTCCTCCAGAGCCTGGCCAAGGCCTCGCCTGTCTACCTGGACATACTGGGCTGATGTGCTGATGTGCGAGTGTGTGTGTGTGTGTGTGTGTGTGTGTGTGTGTGTGTGTGTGTGCGTGTGTGTGTGCGCGTGGGCAAGCATGCGTATGCGTGGGCTGGGGCTTTGTGTGTGTGTGTGTGTGTGTGTCTGCACATGCATGAGACAGAGAGCATAACATGAAGGAGCGCGCGTGTGTGTGTGTGTGTGTGTGTGTGTGTGTGTGTGTGTGTGTGTGTGAGTGTGCGAATGCCTGCGTCAGTGTACAGTACCTGGCTGTAAATGTTCTTGTAAATGCTATCGTCTGTGTCTTCATCACATCGAGGAAAGCCTTAAATTTTGAGTGTTCTTTTGTCCCTTTCCTTTCTTATCCATTTGAGTTGACTTGTTTCACCAATCGAAACCAAATGCATATGAAGCTATCCAAACCATTAACACAATGCATTCTGGGTTATGAAGCTATCCAAACCATTAACACAATGCATTATGGGTTATGAAGCTATCCAAACCATTAACACAATGCATTCTGGGTTATGAAGCTATCCAAACCATTAACACAATGCATTCTGGGTTATGAAGCTATCCAAACCATTAACACCTAAACTCTTACAAAATATGCTAAACACATCAAATAAATGAAACCCGATAATAGGTGATCTGGGGTTATTTCAGTCACTGGTCTGGCTTTATGAAAAGGTTTTCTGTCAGTAAATGATCATACTCTTGTATACTATATTTGCTGGGGATGAACAAAGGGAAAATGATGTGTCTGGCCATCATGGACCATGTGAGGACACACAACCATATTTAAGTTAAGTTAAGTTATCCTTTATTTATCCCCTTGGGGAAATTCATCCTCTGCATTTGACCCATCCTCTACTAGGAACCTTCCTAGAACTAGGAGCAGTGGGCAGCCACTGTGCAGCGCCCGGGGACCAACTCCTGTTATTTTGCCAGTACCTTGGTCAGGGGCACTAACAGGAGTATTAACCCTAACATACATGTCTTTGATGGTGGGAGGAAACCGGAGCACCCGGAGAAAACCCACACGGTCACGGGGAGAACATGCAAACTCCACACAGAAAGGACCTGGGACGGACCGGGGTTCGAACCCGGGACCTTCTTGCTGTGAGGCAACAGTGTTAACCACTGAGCCACCATGCCGTCATATATATTATGTTGTACAGAGCAACATAGTCTGTTGAGACATGAGAGGTCAACTTAAGGTATTAAGTATTACGTTTTTACGTGTCACCGATTATTTGACTGTTTTCACTCACTCATCCTCTCTGAGGCAACTGGCATTTGAGGCGATGGCAAAGGATCTCCACCTGACTATCTGCTCTGGCAGGTCTCCACCTGACTATCTGCTCTGGCAGGTCTCCACCTGACGCTATCTGCTGCTGCTCTGGCAGGTCTCCACCTGACGCTATCTGCTCTGGCAGGTCTCCACCTGACTATCTGCTCTGGCAGGTCTCCACCTGACTATCTGCTCTGGCAGGTCTCCACCTGACTATCTGCTCTGGCAGGTCTCCACCTGACTATCTGCTCTGGCAGGTCTCCACCTGACTATCTGCTCTGGCAGGTCTCCACCTGACTATCTGCTCTGGCAGGTCTCCACCTGACTATCTGCTCTGGCAGGTCTCCACCTGACTATCTGCTCTGGCAGGTCTCCACCTGACGCTATCTGCTGCTGCTCTGGCAGGTCTCCACCTGACTATCTGCTCTGGCAGGTCTCCACCTGACGCTATCTGCTGCTGCTCTGGGGGCTGTCTCCAGAGTTAGTCCTTTCAGCTCTTTCTCAAATGTTCTGCACCAGGTTTCTTTGGGTCACTCACGGTTTCTTTTCCCCTGGGCCGTCCAGCGTAGAGTTGTTCTAGGTAGCGAGTTGGGTGGCATGCGAATGTCCCAGCCTGGAGTATACGTGGCATTTCATGGTCTTCTGTCTTCAGCATCTCCGGGCACACGCCATCCACTCCTGGAGCTGTGGAGCCCTGCCGTTCTTCGGTTTGTGGAAGGCTTTCTTGACTTCCCCCATTGTGATGTCCAAATCCTCTTCCGCCACGGTGATGTTGGCAAGCGCTGGTGGGTCTGGCCAGTTCAGGATCGTCTGAAAGTATTCGCTCCAGCTTGGCGCGTTCTTCTGTAATACTGTAGGTGTTTCCGTCTTCAGCCTTCACTGAGAGGTCCTGGTTCTGTCCTCAGTCACCCCGTAGTTTCTTGGTGATCATGTAGACTGTCTTCATGTCTTCTTGTTCAGCATCTTCTCAGCATCTTCAGCGAGTCATTCTATTTGATTGTTTTAGGGAATCTATTCTATCTATTTGTTGACAGGGGCTCTTGACTTTGTGCTTTGATAACCAAGTTATAGATTAAAATCTCTACGTTTTTGGACCAACTCCATGGAGCTCCTGTCGTTTTCCTGCTCATCTCAAGTATGAGCTGTTCATTAGCACAACTCTGTTTAGCCTTTTATATATATATATAATAATACCATTATCATCAGTCATCTTTTGTTGTTGTTGTAAATATCTGATTATTTTATTCTAGCTACACAAGGTAATCTCTCTTTAGAAAGCAGTGTTGAGTGTTGTTGGAATGCACTACTCATTTCACACGTCTTCATTTGATGTAGTAACTTAAAGCACAGTGAATGAGGAGCGGGTGGTGTTAAGCTGTGCCCATCTGAACAGATGAGCACAATACTGTCACAATTAACTGTTTTTTGTGCATTCACCAGCAATGTCATTGAGCAATTCCTTCTTGTTTGGTGGCCCATATATCTGTCAAAATGCTGTGCTTTTGTGTACATTTCAAAGGCAGGTTTTCAAATGTCGTGGGTGTCGATGAGACTGAGATGGCTGATGATTTGTCAAGAGAAGAAGAAATGATCGGACTTAGTGGTCTCATGTTTATTTTTGCCTCATTTCTAAGGGGGAATGACAGGGTAACTGACGCCGTTTACTTTAGGTTAACAAAATTCACTAGTCGAAATCCCTTATTCTAGACATTTTGGTTTTGTATGCACTGAAGTTGCGGTTTATTTGTTTACATTGCAAGAATGTACTTTTGATGATCTGTGATGTGATACAGTGGATCTGGAACTCTATATTGTCGGCTACGGAACAGAAGCAAAAATGGCCAAGAGTCTGATTGCCCAAAAAGTGTCCCAGGGAAGCTTTTATTTCTCTAAAAAGCTCCAACAATCAGACAAGTGACGACTGATGCTATTGCTAACCGTGGCTAGTAATAGCATCAGTAGTGAGGCACATCATTAAGTCAAGGCATGGGACCTTAAGGCTTGAAAATTAATCTTAAGATTGTGTTTACTAGTTGTTTTTTTTAATGATCCTCAATAGGGCTCTTTTCTTGAGATGAAAAAGATACAATAAGGGCCAAAAATGAATGCAGCTGTGCTACAAAGTATCTACAACTACTGTAATATTCTCTGCAAAAATGGCAACAACTACTCTCTCTCATAATAACCATCATGTATTTCCATATGGAGGCATAGGGCAGTAATTCTCGTACTGAAACAATAGGTTAAATAAATGCACTTTGTACTGTTATTTAACCAGGCCCCCAAATGCACATCTGAGCGGCCGTGCTCAGAATCGACCAGTCTCTCTGCCTCGAACCCGTGTGCTGCCCGTTTTTGCTCAGCAACAGAATTGGACCGTTGCTATGTCGGTCACGACTGAGGCAAATGTTTTACTTTGACACAATGTCCTTGATGAAAATGTCAGTCTGTTTCGTGATCTCTTTTTTATTACATTTGTCAGTTCTGTACAATATAGTCACGTGTCTGCTGTATATAAACTGCTGTCCATTCTGTACAGTTCTGATATTTGTCTATATGAATAGTAGGCTATGTTTATAGTATAATCTGTTTTAAACAGATATGTCAAAACTGTGTGACATCTATTGAAGATAATGTGTTATGGGCCACTGGCAATACATACTATATGTAAATACAATTTGATTTGTGCTAAATTGTATAAGTTCTTTGTGCTCGTTCATAATAACAAGTGAAAATACAATCCTTTTTTTTTTGGCAACTTTGGATCTGCAGAGGACTTTCTTTGAACAATGTGGTTTTTCTCTATGAAAAGATCTCTCCTTTCCTCTCCACTGTGATGGGGAGTGAGCTGCTGTCTGTGGGCGTGGCAGGACTATAGACTCTGGATCTGATAGGTCGGTCAGGATCCTGTGGGCGTGGCAGGACTATAGACTCTGGATCTGATAGGTCGGTCAGGATCTCGCCTCGCTGACCGCTGTCCCAGCAGACATGTGAGGTCAAAGGATGACCTCCTGGCCTCTGACTGACTGTAGCCGATCTTCAGATGAATAACTGTGACTTTGCATCATGCATCGTTTATGATTTTGAATGTAATCTAGGGGGGCGGGACCTTTTTTTTTAATGTAATCTATCTTTGGGGGAGGGGAGGCGGGCAATGATTCTTTTGTAAATATATGATATAAAAAAAAATTATCACAGTTTTCATCCCTGTGCAGATAACAAGTTTTACTTACTGTGTGAATACAAAGAAAGAGTGTGTGTGTGTGTGTGTTATGTCTGGGAGGTGTGTGTGTGTGTGTGTTATGTCTGGGAGGTGCGTGTGTGTGTGTGTGTGTGTGTGTGTGTGTGTGTGTGTGTGTGTGTGTGTGTGTTGTATGCAAGAGTGTGTGTGTGTATGCACTGTCCTGGCAGATTTAATCCTGCTTTAATCAGTCAGTTCAACCAATCAATTCAATGCTTTGTGCATCATGTGAGTAGCATACCTAACCCTGACCCTAACCTAACCCTGACCTAACCCTTAACCCTAACCCACAATTAATGGAAATGTTCCTTGTGATACTGTGCATTTAATAAAGGTGGTATGTCTTACAATATGCTTTGCATTCTTAATGTGCCATCATTTCAAATGACAATTTCAGTTGCTTTGTAGGTTTTAGCAGAGCACTCAACCAGAAGGCACACCTGCTACACGTTTCTTTTGAATTTAATATTTTATAGTTAGCACCTTCACGGATTCACGCCTAAATGTTCTTTGTATCAGTCGTGGTTATTGTCCCATAGAAAGTCTTTAGGCCATCAAACAACTCGTCTCCTCCAAAGACTGTTGGACAATCTAATCGTCACATAACGGAAGATCTAGACCAGGGATGGGCTGGGATGATAGAGGCCCACACAAAAAATTCCTCGCTACCAGAGGGCCAGATTGTGACCATGCACTTCCACCAGTAGCTTACTGTTGACCATCACTCCCAATTATAGCTAATTTGATGAAAAGGACTGGCAATCAAAGTTTATTATACCAACATTTATATTTTTCATATTCAAATTGAGTAATTCTTCCATTCAGATGACAGCAGAAACTTTGCTCTAGCTTTAAAACAGCCCGCTACAGCAGTTTGATGGGGTACATCACCCAAATGTGTGATATTAATCAGATTAGTAATGTTGCATGTGCATCCTGGATATAGTTTGTTACAATAGCATTAGCTCAAATGCTAACGTTAAAGAGTAGCCTATGTGGATGGACAATGCTAACACCATTAGCGCCATGTTCTGGGTTGTACAGTAAAATAAAAACATGTTGGTGGTCTAACCTAACCCAACCAAAAACATCCACCTTGTAAAAGGAAAAAAAGGAAATAGACCCAGGGGCCACACTGAGTGAGGTCGGGGGCCACACTGAGTGAGGTCGGGGGCCACACTGAGTGAGGTCGGGGGCCGCCAGTTGCCCACCCCTGATCTAGACCTTACGGTGCTTGTGGTATTTGATAGGCGTCTCAACACTGCTTACGGTGGTTGGCTACTTTAAAAAGCAGCAGCAGCTCTGCCTGTGAAAGATAGCCCAAGGCCACCATTTGTTTCTAACAATAACCTCTGAGGACTGACAAGGACAGCTGCCATACAAGGCCTAATGTGCACACACACACACACACACCATGGACAGAACACCAAGTTATTAGGGAATTATAAAGTAGTGTGTATGTGCTTATACAGTATGTTGTACTGTCACCATCGACACCTATGCATAAGTTAACATGTTATTACAGTATAATTATACTTTGCTATAGATATAAAACAGGGGGTAGGACTTGATAAGTATTAACTTCTTCCTACTCCTTTTCGGGCTTGATAAACAAATGTAAATGGATTGTGAATTTGCTGTATATTGTATGCTGTGAACTCTAATCGACTACGATCGTTTGGCACTTCTTGCCTATATTTTTTATTCTTCATCTTTGTTTTGTTTTTTCTACCATGTTCGAAATAAATCTAATCTAAATTCACAGATTCAAAATGTCTTAAGGTGCTTGGTATGTAGCCTACCTTGATGTGCTGCAGTGTTTGTGGCAGGCAGTAGCTCCATGATGACCGTGGTCTTGTCTCGTCTGTGGGACCTGGTTGAGACCAGGCTGGCAGACACACGAGTTACAAGTCTGAGTAGACTCCTGGCATGAAGAAAGCAAGGATGCACAATGCTACGCTCAGTTGCTGTCCTACGGTATTAAAGGGATATATATTTATATATATATCTTTTTTTTAAGTCTAGCCCTATTTGCTACTCACCCATGATGTTGATTGGTAGAGTTCTTTCTCAGCACAATTCATGCTGTTCCTCATAGTAGCTCTGGAAAGGTGGGCAGAAATGAATGCAAGGTCATTGGGGTCCCGCTCCCGTATGTACAAACTGACTGAGGCTCACTAAACCTTCATCCAGTGCACACAGAGTACATTTCAGTCAGCTTGTACATGCAGGAGTGTGACCCCAATGACCTTGCATTCATTTGTGCCCAACTTTCCAGAGCTACTATGAGGAACAGCATGGGAGTGTGAAAGCAATGTTGAACCCTCAGGATGTAGGATGCTGACCGCACACAAAGAGCATCCGAGGAATCAAAACAACACAAATGTCAAGATGTGATGGGCTCTTGGTTTCATCAAAAGCTGTGCGCAGTTTGTTTTTATTGTATTCTAAATTTACATTTAAAAAACAAAAAGTCTGCCCATGTCTTAGAACCATTATGAAAGTTAACGCACAAATTCAATATACATCTCATTGTATTTTACATAGAGGGTAAAAGTATAGGCATGGAGGTGGCATGATTCATATCAAGGCTCAAAAAGAATCTGAAAATAAAAATGAATAAATAGAAAGTGCTATCCTTAGCGGAGAAAATTAGAATGTCTTCTCATTAAAAGTAAAAAAAAATCTCTGCAATGTGGAAAGTCTCAAGCTCCTGTTCCCCAGCAAATAAAAGTCCTAAAAGTGATCTAAAGCAGGTGGTCTGAGACTGGGCCTATACATAAGCAGAGAATGAACGACAGAAAAGAGTTTGATGGAGCAATGGACAGAGTAGGTCTAGTTGTTCATAAATTAGAAACTATATAGGTGTTTACACAGCTTATCACTAAAACATCAACATCTAGGCAAAGTTCAGAGGCGAGCTCGAGTTTTTTCTGTTCCTAGTATTCCTCTGCCATTTGAAAACAAACTGGTTAAGGTTCTCTTTAGTAGTTCTGCTGCCGTTAACGCAGCGATCGATAATATTCAGACAGCAACGTCACAGAGAAAAGGGCAAATCTGGAGCTGAGAGACAGACACATTGCAACATTTCTTCGGGAGCTACTGCAAAATCCAATTGTTTTTCACTCTACTATTAAAAAACAAACAAAACAAAACAAAACAAAAAGAGCAAACAAAATATATTGTTAGAGTTCCATTTCGGCACGTCAGTTTTTCGCCAATTACTCAAATTTGTCGTCGTTTTTGAAAGAACACTTTAAAAATAGTTGAAAGCTTTGGGATATTCTTTTTCCATTTTAATGACGAGAGGTCATTAAAAGTCATGCACGCTGCAAATAACTGCATGCAGTAGTTATGGTAAACCATCCAAGCACTTTTTATTTATTAATAGTCATAAATAAACACAGCAGCTTCATCAGAGGAGCAAACGCCCCCTTCAGGTTTTGAATGTGGAGTATTTATAAGGAGAGCCGTTTGCGTGTGACAGGAAGCGAAGGTCTGACACAGCTTACCTGTAACGTTTACCTGATAAAGCAAAAAAAAAAAGTTACGTGGAATTGATTATCAACTTCATATATATTTATATATATATATCTCTCTCTCTTCTCTCGCTTGCTCAGTTGCTATTGCGCACTCGCTTTTGCACTTTAACCCCAACTTGCTCTCATTTATTTTTGTTCGCAATGTAACAAAAATGGTGACGGGCCTGAAATGACAATCACCAAAAAACAAAGGGAGAAAAAAGGAGGAGGAGGGGGGGGGGAACCGGGGGGGGAAACCATCACTGGCAGTTGCAGCAGAGGGGACACAGTCTGCGTGCTGCTCGGACATCAAAGAGGCGGCGGCGGAGGCTCCTTCTCTGTAGAGCTGCTCTCTCGAAGCTGAAGGTTCTCCAGCGCCACGTCTAAAGGCATGATCTCCACGCAGCCCATGGCGCCGAAGTCGCCGAAGTCTCGGCGCTCGTCCTCGTCCGAAGAGGAGCTCGTCTCCTCGTGCATCAGCGTGGACAACAGCAGCTCCTGGACAAACAGGCTGCGGTCGGCGCGCTCTCCTTCCAGCAGCTGCCGCTCCGCCTCCGACAGCTTGGGTTCATTCAACCTTGGGAGGAAAAAGGTCATTATTAGGTCAAAGGTCATTTGGGCTGACCTGCCGTTGCTACATTCAGAAGATCTTGCTCATGCTGTTTGACCAGGTGTGAAGGAAACCACAGATTCCTTCACACCTGGTGAGCTGGATTCACGGCCTTTATAATAAGACTGCAATGTTATGGAAGACGATATGAGCTTGACATATGGAATTTTCTAGAAAAAATGCAACTGTTTCTGGAGAAGATCCACAGGACTTTCAAGTAGGAACTAGGCGCGGGCGAGATTCCTAGGCCCGCCCACTTGCATACGCAGCTCGGCCTCGCCCGCAGCTGCTGGGTGGCCTCGCCTGCCCTATTGGCATGCGCTGCGCACAATTTGCCAACTTTGCATCACTTATGATGACATCACAATTGCTTGAGTGACCATCACTGATGACATCATCGAGTGCTCAAGTGACAGCACTGATGTCATAGACATTGTGACATCATCAGTGACATTACTGACCAAAATCATCACAAATCTCACAATGTGAGACTAAAAACGTGACCAAAATCACAGACAGAAAGAGCCACTTTGTCAATTTTATGTATGATGATGATGATGATGAATTTGACAATTGTTTTTATCAATAATCTACCAACTAGTTAACAATAACTTACAACTGACTTTTCATTATTTGTGTGTGTTTGTGTGTGTTTATGTATAGAGCATTCCACCACTATATTATATTAGTGATAATTACAATCAAAATGCAATTAGTTTAGTTTATTGCACATCATAAAAAAAACAAAAAAAAAAACAATATATAATAGATTAAGAAAAAGACGGTTGTGAATAGACTGATGAACAACATTCAGCATATTAGACAGTGCAGACCCCCTAAAAACAAAGCAATTTGTGGTTTACAAAAGTGCCAAAATCAAGAAACTCCTAGTCGACGTGATGTTAACCAGACTCACCGTGCTAGTAGGAATTGGGAGCTGTGAGATGAGGATGAGGGATTGCTTTCGACCGTGGTGGTGGCGTTGGCGGATGCTGCGTTGGGTGGGGGGATGGTGGAGCCCATGTTGCCCGGGTTGTTGCTACGTCGCGTCGCGTGACGGCCCGTCTCCAGCTGCTGGCGCGCCGCCTGCGCCTGCTGGCGCTCCAACTGCAGCTGCATCTGGAGCTGTTGTAGCTGGGACGCTGAAGGACCTGAGGAGTTGATCTGTCCCCCTGCTGCACGCCTCACACCTGACAGCTGAGACAACAGCTCTGCAGGAGACAAAAGTGAGCCTCACCATTAGTTGTTCCCAAATAAGTCCTGATCTAAAGACCATACTGTCGTGTAGATCAGACTCGGTTCAGAGGATAAGTCCTGATCTAAAGACCATACTGTCATGTAGATCAGAGGTTCAGTAAGTCATGATCTAAAGACCATACTCTCGTGTAGATCAGAGGTTCAGTAAGTCATGATCTAAAGACCATACTGTCGTGTAGATCAGAGGTTCAGAGGATAAGTCCTGATCTAAAGACCATACTGTGGTGTAGATCAGAGGTTCAGAGGATAAGTCCTGATCTAAAGACCATACTGTCGTGTAGATCAGAGGTTCAGAGGATAAGTCCTGATCTAAAGACCATACTCTCGTGTAGATCAGAGGTTCAGTAAGTCATGATCTAAAGACCATACTGTGGTGTAGATCAGAGGTTCAGAGGATAAGTCCTGATCTAAAGACCATACTGTCGTGTAGATCAGAGGTTCAGAGGATAAGTCATGATCTAAAGACCATACTGTGGTGTAGATCAGACTCGGTTCAGAGGATGTCCTGATCTAAAGACCATACTGTGGTGTAGATCAGACTCGGTTCAGAGGATAAGTCCTGATCTAAAGACCATACTGTCGTGTAGATCAGAGGTTCAGTAAGTCATGATCTAAAGACCATACTCTCGTGTAGATCAGAGGTTCAGTAAGTCCTGATCTAAAGACCATACTGTCGTGTAGATCAGAGGTTCAGTAAGTCATGATCTAAAGACCATACTCTCGTGTAGATCAGAGGTTCAGTAAGTCATGATCTAAAGACCATACTCTCGTGTAGATCAGAGGTTCAGTAAGTCCTGATCTAAAGACCATACTGTCGTGTAGATCAGAGGTTCAGTAAGTCATGATCTAAAGACCATACTCTCGTGTAGATCAGAGGTTCAGTAAGTCATGATCTAAAGACCATACTCTCGTGTAGATCAGAGGTTCAGTAAGTCCTGATCTAAAGACCATACTGTCGTGTAGATCAGAGGTTCAGTAAGTCCTGATCTAAAGACCATACTGTCGTGTAGATCAGAGGTTCAGAGGATAAGTCCTGATCTAAAGACCATACTGTCGTGTAGATCAGAGGTTCAGTAAGTCCTGATCTAAAGACCATACTCTCGTGTAGATCAGAGGTTCAGTAAGTCCTGATCTAAAGACCATACTGTCGTGTAGATCAGAGGTTCAGAGGATAAGTCCTGATCTAAAGACCATACTGTCGTGTAGATCAGAGGTTCAGAGCTTTTTCAAAGTGGGAGAATGGAAGTGAAAAAATATGACATTAGTTATTTGATTGCAGCTGCACTCGTAATTGTGCTGAGAAATCTTTCATGTTAAACAGCAGTTTATTTATTTTGCCTTTTCCTAACTGAACATCTTGAACTGAGGGGGGGGGGTCACTGGCAGCAGCCTCTATAATCAAAAATATATTTATATAACGTTATCGACTTCCCGACCCCATAATCCATGTTCCTGCATGTGGTTGGTCCCAGGCCCAGGCGTCTGTGCCTGTTATTTTTTGTTTGTTTTTTACTTAATTCTTATTTGGTTTACATCAACATTGTACATCATACATTGTATTCCTTCGATTACAGTTGTTTGCTTTTTCCTTTTCCAGCAGCGTGCTTATTGTACACATTATCATTGTATATACACTCATAGCTTGTAATGACAATAATAATGAACACCAAACCTGAAAACAAACAAATCAAAAATAATAAACCTCCACTCCAACATATACATATGTCCAGCAGCGCTTCATAGAGAGGGAGAGCAAGAGAGAGAGAGAGAGAGAGAGAGAGAGAGAGAAGAGAGAGAGACATGTACATCGGGGGAACTAGTGTCTATGTATGCACATGATATCTATCAGAAATGTGTGAGAGAATGGAAATTAGACTAGGGGGGCGTCCAGCATTGGGTAGTAAACCTCATTGCATTAATAGAGTCATGACAGGCCCCATCTTTTAACAAAAGTTGGTTTCTGAAGCCTTAGTGTGTAAGTGATTTGCTCCATCTGGTAAATATCCCACACTTTTTGAATCCATATATTATATGTGGGAGGATCTGGTTTCAACCATCTTATAGTAATACACTTTAAGGCTGTAGTTAGTAGAGATAGTAGAGAAGATATTTTTTGGCCCTCCCGCCTAGGCCTTCAGGTATTACCCCTAACAGTGCCCTGGGCCTGGTTTTAACCACATATTCCCATAAGCCAGGTTTCAATCACGTCATACAACTCAAAGCCCCCCCTGCTCCTCACCTGCGATGGGGTCCATAGCTTCTCTGTTACTGGGGGTGTAGGTGGAGCTTTGCGAGGAGGAGGAGAGACCCCCCGTAGAGCCGCTAGTAAAGTGCATATTTGTGCGGCGCGCTCTGGGACCACCGAGTCCTCGTCCGGGATGGAACATCCTGCGTACATGCCGGACACTGCTGGACTCATCATAAACATGAACTGTCAAGGATCAATACATACACAACAAGTGCAACACGATCAATGTTGTCGTCGTTTTTTCCACATATAAACAAATGCAAGTAAACATGTATGTATAGAGTAATGTAAACATATGTATACAGTAATGTAAACATGTATGTATACAATAATGTAAACATATGTATACAGTAATGTAAACATGTACTGTATGTATACAGTAATGTAAACATATATGTATACAGTAATGTAAACATGTATACAGTAATGTACATGTATACAGTAATGTAAACATGTATGTATACAGTAATGTAAACATGGATACAGTAATGTAAACATGTATACAGTAATGTAAACATGTATGTGTACAGTAATGTAAACATGTATGCATACAGTAATGTAAACATGTATACAGTAATGTAAACATGTATGTATACAGTAATGTAAACATGTATGTATACAGTAATGTAAACATGTATACAGTAATGTAAACATGTATACAGTAATGTAAACATGTATGTATACAGTAATGTAAACATGTATACAGTAATGTAAACATGTATGTGTACAGTAATGTAAACATGTATGCATACAGTAATGTAAACATGTATACAGTAATGTAAACATGTATGTATACAGTAATGTAAACATGTATGTATACAGTAATGTAAACATGTATACAGTAATGTAAACATGTATACAGTAATGTAAACATGTATGTATACAGTAATGTAAACATGTATACAGTAATGTAAACATGTATACAGTAATGTAAACATGTATGCATACAGTAATGTAAACATGTATACAGTAATGTAAACATGTATGTATACAGTAATGTAAACATATATGCATACAGTAATGTAAACATGTATACAGTAATGTAAACATGTATGTATACAGAAATGTAAACATATATGCATACAGTAATGTAAACATGTATACAGTAATGTAAACATATATGTATACAGTAATGCAGGCAGCGATGCGCGTGCACACAAAAGGATATTAAATCTCGAGGTGCTCTGTGTTCGAGTGTGAGGTGAGCTGTAAAGTCGTCCGTCACGTGGTTGGGGTCTCCTCCTGGTAAGGCAGCGCATATTGGACAGATCTGAAAAGAGAGTAAGAGAGAGTCTCACAAGAGCGTTTCACATTTTGTCCACACTAGAGGTGTTACCTGCACTGCAACACATTAGAAAATAAGTCCACAGAGTGTTGCTCCATGGTACAGAAGCTACATCTACAATACAAATGTATTTGGAAGTGAAATTACGATAAACAAACACGACTTTTACCAGAGACTTTGCGCTGTGCGTTTGGAGTTGCATTTTTATGTTGCCCGATTCAGACACGGTTGCATTTAAATGGTCATATAAAATACAGGGCTCTCCATTTATAAATATCAGTAGAATAGACTTATTTTTCATAATTTCTCTGAGCTATTAACACATTGAATGCCAGCCATGTTTTCATTCCTGTAGGTAAGTTGTGCCAGGGGTGTTTTTGACGATTCTGGCTCATTTTAGAACAGGCGAGGATTCTTTTCTGTTAAGAATTCATGAACACCAATCATCTAAAAATAACTAATAGAATGTGTGCTTTCTCTGTCTAAAAGAGTTAGTTTGCAGAGTTAGTAGTTATGTAGATATTAGCCGTTGAGTACAGCATGGTTTCAGCGTCTGGAAATTTATTCAGAGATAAATGGCTTTTTGTGAAACAGTCACTTTAACCATTCATTTTTGGCATCAGTAAGACCGTCAGACATTCTAAACAATAGTTTTGAACAGTAATTTCCTCCATAACAACAGGAAACACCCCTCTCATTCAAACTCCTCCCTCCGTGTGTCTTCTCCTCCTTCCTCCTGGCTGTACAGCGGGCGTGTCAGAAGCGCTTTTGCTGCTGCCTGCCTGTGTGCCTGCCTGCCTGCTTGCCTGCGTGCGGACGCTCCTTGTGCGAGTCAAGATGGGCCGGGGAATGCGTGGGCGATGGGCAGATGTTGATTCTGGCCTTTCTGAGGTGTTTCAAAGTGTGTTTCACCTATGATCTATTTTGCAAATCGCTCTCCGCTCTCTGTGTGCTGCTGCCGGTGCGCGGCCGCTCTCAGGCAAGACAAGTCTTGAATGGATTACTGTAAAATCGCCACGGCATTTCCTTGAACGGCTTGGTCCCGCGGCAGTTTTTTCTTTGATTTCGGTCGTCTGGGGGAGCACTGTCAACACTTAGTGGGTCGGTAAAATAGATTATACACATTATCTTGCTCCAATAGTGATCTCGAAGATGTAAAAGTTGTTGATTGATGTCCCACCGTCAAAAAAAAAAAATGTTTATGTAAGACGAGTAAACTCGGCTCTGGCACTTAAGCGTTGGATTATGTAAGACGAATTATTTCGGCTATGGCACTTAAGGTGTTAAAGGAACACTCCGCCCATTTTCAACCAGCTTTGTATCATTAGAACATCAGTAGTATATCAGAAAACTGTAAACTGTTTTGAAGTCTGTCATTTGATTTGACAGTTATTGAGTGTTAAAGTGTGGACCGGTGACATCACTGGTCCACACTAACTCAAATTAATAACTCATTAACTCAAATCAACTCTCAATAACTGTCAAACTATATGACGGTTTTGAAGTCATTCATCTAGTTTGACAGTTATTGAGAGTTGATTTGAGTTAATGAGTTATTCATTTGAGTTAGTGTGGACCAGTGATGTCACTGGTCCACACTTTCACACTCAATAACTGTCAAATTAAATGACAGACTTCAAAACAGTTTACAGTTTTCTGATATACTACTGATGTTCTAATGATACAAAGCTGGTTGAAAATGGGCAGTGTTCCTTTAAGCTATTCAATTGTTTCATTTAACATGATCTAATCTAGACCATTGTATTGTGTGACTGTCAGCACCAACTCATTAGCAGTAGCATACAGGTCTTAAGGCTGGCCTATTTTTCAACAGCACAGGGAGCCGGTTTGAAATAAAGCTGGTTAGTCACACATTCATCCCAACATCATCAAGGCTTCAAACATGTTTCGGTCGTTCATGTGTCTTTAATTCAGTTCCCACATTTCAAACTAGTTCCACTCAACTCAATCCAAGTCACATTTCTCTGTAATCTGTAACGTCTGATGTTAATTCATAAGGGGTGTAACGGTTCACAAGATTCACGGTTCAGTACGACACAGTAGTGTCACGGTGCAGTACGCATTTGATACCGCAAAAATGCCAGAGAAATTTCTTGATTTTTTTTATTTTAAAAATTGTAAAGTAATTCCGGCTATCTATTTACCTTCGAAAATGACCGGTTCTCCACAGTTTGGATTTCATCGCGTGGTGAGTACACGAGTCACAACATGCTTTTGGCGCTGTTGGAATATGTTTTTGGTGACTTTAACGGGGGTATGGAGCTGTACCGGTAAGTGGAGGGCTGTACCTCACAGTGTACTGTACTGTACCTCACAGTGTGCTGTACTGTACCTCACAGTGTACTGTACCTCAGTGTACTGTACCAGTACCTCACAGTGTACTGTGCTGTACCTCACAGTGTACTGTACCTCAGTGTACTGTACTGTACCTCACAGTGTACTGTACCTCAGTGTACTGTACTGTACCTCACAGTGTACTGTACCTCACAGTGTACTGTACTGTACCTCACAGTGTACTGTACTGTACCTCACAGTGTACTGTACTTCAGTGTACTGTACCTCACAGTGTACTGTACTTCAGTGTACTGTACCTCACAGTGTACTGTACTTCAGTGTACTGTACCTCACAGTGTACTGTACTGTACCTCACAGTATACTGCACGGAGAGTGACGATAACCGGATGGAGACACTTTGGGGAATTTTTGCATTACTGCATCAGCAGTTTGAACTGGACCAACTTACCTCTGGTCTCCAATATAGTCAATAAAAACAAGTCGTGGTCATCAGAGCCAGAGCCTTCTTTGTGATGAGATTGTCTGATTGAATCAGATCTGATTGAATCAGACAATCAGTCTGATTGTCGACAATCAGACTGGGATAGATGTTGGATGTGTTGGATAGATAAATAAATAAAAACTCTTTATCCCTCTCCCTCGCTCTTTCTCTCTCTCTCTCTCTCTCTTTCTGTCTCTCTCTCTCTCTCCTCGCTCACCCGACGTACAATGTAGCCCTACCCAAAATACACACCTTCTTATAATCATATAATAATAATACATTCAATTTATATAGCGCTTTTCTAAGTACTCAAAGTCGCTTATCATATAAGATCTCTGGACAAAAAAAATTCCATCCCGGGAGGCTATTAGCCTAGCGGAGTGTCTCCTGGCCAATCCAGCGATACTATTACTACGTTTGATTTGTGGCCGTGTAAACACAAACAAACCAAGGCACAAATGCAACAATTGAATCAATTAAGACCCTGAATTGGAACAAAGCAAACGAGCTACGGGTGTGAATACACCCTAAGATGGTAATTCATGCACAACAACTTGCTTACTTACTATCAATAAGCAGTAATTAGGAGGTTATTGAGTGAAAACTACTAGTTGTAGAATATGATCATGGAGAATAAGGCATTAATAAGTGCTTTATAATGGATAATAAACAGCTAATATGCTAGTACTATGCATGCTAATCAGCAGTGAGTCAGTGCTTAATAAGTACCTTGATAGAAAGTGTTAGTGTATATGTAAGCAAAGCTGTACAGTTCATGTGGCTGCATGCGTGCTGCTGTATTAGCCGCTGTTCACACAGGACGTCAAACGTAAGTAGAACTGAAGCTTGAAGCAGCACAAGCTGAACTGACGCCTAACCGTTCACACAAGAAGCCTTCTCTTTTCCTCTCAGCGCCTCCTCGGCGCGCCTTGAACACGCCCGCAACTCCCATTGACTTCATGCCTGGCTCGACAGATCAATGCTCGGCTTCAGCACGCGTCACGCTTGGAATAGGCGTGAATCCTGAACGATCGCTTGAGCGAGGCGTGAGCGTGGCTTCGGCGTGGCGCACGCGCGTGGGTGGTGTGAACTAGGGATGTTTATTTTGAAAAATTTCCATAATCGAAAATCGGGAAAATTAACGATCAATTATCGATTATCGATAGCGTAATTATAATAATAATATATATATATATGTATATATATATATATTTTTTTTTTTTTACTCTGTCTGGAACAAATTCCACCCAAACCTAGTCCGCAAAAGAAAAATAAATAAATAAATAAATAATAATAATAATAACAATAATCGATCCAAATTCCACATGATCGATTCAATTCCTTAACGATCAATTATCGATTTTCGATAATTGATGAACATCCCTAGTGTGAACGGCCTCACCTGTTAACAAGGACGCCTAAATGAAACTTGTGGGTTCAGCGCAGGTGCAGCTTAGGTTGAGTGTTGCTTCGGCGTCTAGTGTGAACGGGGGCTTATATACTCACCACCTCTGTAGAAGTCTAGTGTGAACGGGGGCTTATATACTCACCACCTCTGTAGAAGTCTAGTGTGAACGGGGGCTTATATACTCACCACCTCTGTAGACGTCTCCGCGTGCTCCGAGGTGACGTGCTCCTGCAGGGACGTCTCTGTGTAACCCATCTTGCCACAGTAAGGACAGGTGAACGACTGGGGCTGCTCTACTGAGAACGTGTCTCCTCCATAATACAAGTCTGGGAGAGGACAGCAACAGAGCATCTGTCAACCAACATTCTGATGATTGACATCAAATAGTAGATTCAGTACAATGACTTGTGTTTCATGAGTGATATTATTAATCTAAACTGGAGTCACAATAGATCATTTGTAATCACATGGTAGGCTTATTACTATAGGTAGGCTACAACCAAGTCATAAAACAAATATTTCATATCACACGGGCGTGTGTATGTTGGATTTGCGTGTGACCAGTGAGCCTGGTGGGTTTCTGTCTGGTTAAGTCCTTACCATAGTCTACCCTGGTTAATATACACTGCATGGGGTGCTCTGTGGGTTCTTACCATAGTCTACCCTGGTTAATATACACTGCATGGGGTGCTCTGTGGTGTGTCTCGTTGTCGTGGCTCCACTCTCGTAGCACGATGCACACAGGTCGTAGTCGTAGCAAATTAAACACTTGAACCGTCGGCCTCTAAAGTTCCCTTTTAAACATGCATCACAGCTCACACCTGCCAAGGAGACAAGGACATCAGATCATCATTTCAACATCAAGTTAGGATAGAAGAACTGTGAGAGAGCAGTCTCAAACCTCTGGGCTCGTCTCACTTAGCATGAGCATGTGTTTAGCAGTGGCACCCATTGCCCAACGCCAGCAAGTGCCAGCAGTTAAGGATTCTGGCATTCCAATCGACGTCACTAGCAAGGTTTCAAGAAGGCAATGGCAAAGACGAGGCTGAGAGCCAGGTATGAGACGAATGAATATGGCACAGATCAGTGGTGTACTGTACACAAGACCAATTCCAAATAAAATAAAGCTTCTAATCTAAAGCTATGGTCCCAATTGTACATACAGTAGAGCCAAATTCCCGATTCTCATCTACTTTCCACGCCAAATTTAAAAATGTCTACTCCAGGTACAGTTTTATAAACTGATTTCCGAACAGGAAAATCTTCTTTCAGCACTTTAATACTAGGGATGGGGGAGAGTACTCGGGTACTCGAGTACTCGTTTGTAACGAGAGTACTCGAGTACCGTTTCCGCTGTCCGGGTACTCGCCCCACCCCCTCCCCTATAAAAATGGCCGATCTAACGTTAACAGCGTCTGGCGAATCGCCAGCAACACAGACGTCCATGTATATTAACGCAATCTATATTCAGCAGATGTAAAATAAACAAGATTTGATTGCAGTTGTTTTCCGTT
Organism: Poromitra crassiceps; assembly: GCF_964638095.1. Classification (NCBI taxonomy): domain Eukaryota; kingdom Metazoa; phylum Chordata; class Actinopteri; order Beryciformes; family Melamphaidae; genus Poromitra; species Poromitra crassiceps. The sequence goes on from NC_139638.1 coordinate 15,118,188, forward strand.
CATGGCCAATTTATATATAGATGTGCAAGCAAAGATGGTAACGTTAGATGTTTTTTACTCGGACGGACCACTTTGACTAACGGACCCCTGACAGTAACTTTGTTTACCATAGCCAAACGTTCCGTGTTTCACCACGGGCGGGGACCATCACTCGGATGTTGTTGGTGGTTTTTGCGGTTAACGTTAGCGAACATTATTACTGTTTGCAGTTATCATGTTTGCAGTTATCACTTTTTGGCAGAACACCAGAGTTTTTAATAAGTGGATTTACTTAACAGTGATCAAGAAGCAGTATGGAATGATTACCAACATGTATTGGGAATTACTTTTACTGAGGTAGGCTAACGGCTAACACCGGATCACCTTATCACAGTCAATCTGTAAAAACTAAAAAGTGCACCAGGCAGCGCTTTTTCCATGCAAAATTGGTAATGTGTGTGAAGTTGCTGTGAACAGCCCCATACAAAGCAGATCACCCCTGCTCTCATCACAGGCATTTGGCGAATGCTAATGGTAACTGCTTAACATAGCCAAACTTAGGATCTTTCATGTGTGTGTGTCGTTCCCCCGGGGGGGGGGGGGGGGGGGGGGGGGGGGGGGATTACTCGAGTACTCTTTCATAACAGAAGGAGAGTACTCGAGTATTTAAATCCCTTACAATGCCCATCCCTATTTAATACATGTTCTCTGCTGTGCTAAGACTGAGCACAAATGAAAACCCTGATGTCAAATCAGATCTTAAACCATACAACTACCTCAAACTACACGCTATTGTCCAGCCAAAGAACTATCTCGAATCAATAATGATGAAGTCCATCCTCACATCACTGAGCTCCTCGGCCGGCTGCAACTAGAAGCTAGTATGAATCAACAGACTGATCAGCGAACAAACATGCAGGTGCCAACTTCCAAGACAGCCCTGGAGTTCACTTGTTTCATAGCTTTTCCTTCACTGAACATTTGGCAAAACCTGTGCTACTCCTCCATACCACTGGGTTGTAATCACCTCAGCTTGACACTGCCCATAACGCTGACAAGTAATGCAGAGCCACACACTCAACACAACTGACCTGTAGAAGACTGAGACCCCTGCTTATCAAGATGTGTCTGTAAAATGGTAGCTACTAGGCCTTTTGAGAGAAATGACAAGACTAGGTCTACATCAACAGAGACACCGACACAAACGGATTTCCACTTACACCTCAAAGTGCTAAGGTGAATTTCCTCTGTCAAGGCTGGTCCAACCTGGCTTGTACAATAAATAGTTTTAGCATAAGGTGTTGTCTACACCTTATGCTAAAACTATTTAGTAGACTCATCTAATACACCTGCTAGCCTAACTACTAACAACCAATCTTAAACCACCTATATCAGCTAACTCAAAATTAGTCAAATTCTCATTCACCACACACACTAAGAACATAGTCTAGCTGGAAGGACATAATGTGCCTGTGTCAACATGTTAATAACGAACTTAGTTTATTAACTCAGGCAAATGTGACAGTCTTGCTGTTCTAGCCGACTGAATAACATCAGGTACTCCCTTTGGTTCTCCTGAAGCCAACTAAGCAGATGTTGCTCTATGTTTGCAGAAACTAAAACCATAGCAACTCTTGGGGTGATTCAATAGGATAACAACCTACTGATTGGCCTATTTTCGCTACCAGTAACTAGAGACGGCCAAACTCCCAGACCTGGATCCCCAAACGGAGCCCCATCTGGTTAGCAAGTCATCATAACTTAAGTCAACACTAGCTCCCTAGCTAGTAGCTAGCTCACCAGCTAGTGGTTGATTCACGGTCAACGACTGAGGCCTCTGACTTGCTGTCTTCTTGATGACAGTGCATTCACCAACAAGACGGAATGTTGCGCTGTTGCAACCACAAACACTCATGGACACATGTCGACCCAACGTGTCTGCCAAAGATAACGTGCATAACACACCACAACACACAACTTGTAACGCAAATGTAATGAGCGCGCCGGGAGAAGTAGCGTTCACTTGCAGGACGGAGTAGCGTTAACCTGATGTTAGCACACGTTAGCTTGGCTCGCTAGTTTAAGCTAACGTAACGTTAAGGTAACGAAGTGGTTAGCAATGGCTAACGGCTAAGCTCCGGTATCTTGCCTTATCATTGCGAGACTGGCTGAAGTTATAACGTTAAAGCGTTCTTGACTCAAATTGAGCGAGCCGACATACATGAATGCCAGTGCTATCCACAGCCGGGAAGGGCAGGTTGTGATAAGTGAAAAGCAATATATACAACACAACAAGCCCCTGACTTGAACATCCACTTAGCATGCTAGCTAAGGAGCTATAGCTAACCAGGTAGCTACCAAGGCGCTGTGGAGCTGTGTATTATACACTCACCCTCATGTCGGGACATCCTACAGACACTGACACAGCCCCCTCCTCGGGCTCCCCGGCACGCTTCACGGGGAAAAGGTGCAGCTTTCTAAGGGACAAAACTAAAAAGGCGTGTGCTCCTTCTCCTCTTTTTCCAGCAAGATGGAGCCCCTAGCTTACAGTTTAGCTGTTCTGCTTCCCCTCCCCGAGTGTCATTTACCGTAGGGTGGCCACTAGGGGGCGGGCTCCTCCATAGAAAATCACCGGCCCATGATTTTTTTTTTTTTTTTTTACCACAAGTACCCTCACTCAGAGCCTACCCTCACTGCTCCACTGCTCAACGTGGGCGGAGTCAAACGTTTATCTCCGCCCACCTTTTATCACGTGGGTTTCACCACTGCCACGCCCCCTTAGGAGGGTAGGAGAGTAGGAGGTAGCACCAAAGACGATGGGGTTTTAAGTAATATAATATCTATGGTAGTAGCACCATGCCTTTTCACCTTTCACTTCCCACAAATTCACCCATTTTGTGTCTAAAATGTAGGAAGTAACACAGGTGCAAGCAAAACAGTAAGGAGGCACTGGATCACAAAAGTCCATGGTCAAGTGCACATGATCTCAGATCATGACTGATTCTTTCACCACATAATCATCAAAGTAAATATTGGGTCCATTTTCCACAAGCCACAAATCTTCTGAACATTCTGCTACAAAAATGGCATTTTTCATACAAGCAGATAAGGAGAAAATGTACTTTGTTCGAGACCTGTCTCTGTCTCAGCAACACACTCGCGAGATTTGGCAACAGGAGCTCATGTAAGCAGGGAGCGATTAGCTAAAGCTGTGAAGTTCGCTGATGAAGTAGTATAGCTACATAAATCTGTGGTTGGATTTTTTCCCCCATTTGAGTTACAACTAGGTTGAGCTAACAAGATTGTAGTTGCTTGCATTAAATTGCGAGAAGTGAAAGAAGAACCTAATCAGATCACATTTGTGTTGTAGCTATGTGTTGAATCCTGTCTAAACAAAAACACACAGCCTTTCTTCATCAAAAGAATTTATTTTTTCTACAGAAGATTCAGTTCATTTCTGTGCTGAGGAGGACAAACCAGTGCATTACAATGACTTCACAGCAGTGTAGAGGAGTGGGCTGAGTCTCACAACTCTCACTTTGTGCCCCTTTCTCAGTGTAGAGAGGATTGGGCTGAGTCTCACAACTCTCACTTTGTGCCCCTTTCTCTTCTTGACTCTTTTCCAGAAGACAATGAAGAAAAGAGAAATGTTGAGATGTGAGGAAAATGAGGCCGGAGCAGCTCTTTCAATGCAAGTGAACAAAAGCTCTTTCAATGCAAGTGAACAAAAGCTCTTTCAATGCAAGTGAACAAAGAGAGACTTGTGACTCCACCCCTGGTGCATCTAAGCCTGATGGAGCCGTACACCTTTAAAACAACAGTTATACATTCTATACATACATTGAATTGCGTGTGCTTCATTTCAGCAGTGGAGAGTGAGAGCTGATGAGTCTTAAGGATGGATTTAAATATTCAAAAGTGACATAATCTTCTTACCGCCTTGGCGCCTCCCCCCATCTCTACTGTATGTAGATCAGAAAGTAAGTCGAGAGAGAGACAGACACATAGTGTCCCCAATATACAATATAATCTCGCAGGTCTTAACATACTGTGTAGCTGTGCAAAATATCAGCCTGAACTCACTCAGAACTCGTCTCAGAGCTCCGCTTTGGCAAGCAGCCTTTGGGCGACCTCCTTAACGCTCTGCGGAGCCCGGAGCGTTTTATGGCACACGGCACGGGCCGACCGTTAAAAAGCACTCTGCAGCTGTGGTCAAGGTCAAGCACGCCCTCGGGAATACAGTAGTACTGCCCAGGGGACAGTAGTACCACCCTGGTTTTGGGTTACTGGCTTGGGCTTGAAGACCCCTGGGTCCTGGGACCCTGGTCTCCCTACCCCTAACCCATAAGTCTAGAACCACACCCACCCAATGCCTAAACCTAACCCCCCCCCCCCCCCCCCCCCCCCCCCGGGTGGTACTACCGTCCCCTGGGTGATACTACCGTACTTCCCAGCTCGTTGTGGTGTGTTCTTGCTTGCCAAAGCGGTTCTGTGAGACGAGTTCGGAGTGAGAACGGGTTGAAAATATAGAATCAAAAACAAGGCGGAACATTTTGAATGATCAGCATTATAAGGTACTGTGTACCGCATATAGGGTGATTTTGAATCTGTGTTGAGGTTCTGCATATCAGAAGCACATGTTGTAGCTCATCTGCACTACAAACCATCTACCAGTGAATGTCATGTCGAGTGTAATGGAGAAAACTGCTGGTGAATGATGCTACATTTACATACTAGAAGAGATCACTTTTTTGCGAATAAAAAAAGTTTCAAATCACCCTCAGTAGGCAACTGACCACATCTCGTTAAATTAAAGCTTTTGATGGTTCAAAACACAAATAATGTCTCTTTGTTCTCAGTCATACGTTAGGCTTGAACATCGCTTTCACTCAAATGAAATCATTTTACAATTACATAACCTCAAGGAATAAAAGCAGATCTGAAAGTAGTGGATACAAACCCTCATATTCATGTAAATCTTCAGTAAAGAATAATCATATTTTCAATTTTCATCAAAATATAACAATATTTACATATTTGCATCAGTTTGGAAACACTGACATAGGCCTGATCATTTTCTTACACGTTGAATGTCAATATTTTGTTGCCATCCATGAAACTTGTATCACCTGAGCAAAATCATGTTCTCTCTCCATTGATGACAAAAACAACTTTGTGGATAACGTGCGAAACTTTACGTTTTGTCTTAAATTATACAAATGATAGCAAACACAACTATGTACACTTATAAGCTTTACATTTGAAGCATTTCATTACATTTACAGTACAATCAAAGGTTTGGCTTTTGAAGGTGCAGTCTGTGGGCTATCTGTATCCCGCAGTAACCATGGTGATCTGACATCAAAGAGTAGGGTCAATATTCTTCTGTTTTTGATTTAGAACTGGGATAAAAAAAAGGTATCACAAATAAAAGCATACATGCTGCACCGTTGTTGAGCAAAATGAAACTTGTGAACAGATCAGTGTCTTAAGCCAACTTTATGAATTATTAAAAGGTGTAAAAATGTGTCATGTTATATTGCAGTTAGGAAGGGAAAAACAAGACAAACAAAAACAAAATTCTGTCAAATGCTAAAATGTACAGTGTTTCATAAAAAACAATCAAGCCAATAAACTTGAAGACAGGATCCTAAAGGATCAGACAGACTGTTCTAGCCCACACACACACTGGATGTGTCAGAAGTAGATAGACCTTTGGACATTGCTGTTCTCACTCCAAACTCGTCTCAGAGCCCCGCTTTGGCATGCGCCTTTGGCGGCCTCCTTAACGCTCCGCGGAGCCTCCGGCGTTTTTTGGAACGCAGCATGGGCTGACCGTTAAAAAGCACTCCGCAGCTGTGGGGGAAGACCCCTCGAATGCCTAAACCTAAAGACCACCTACCCAATGCCTAAACCTAAAGACCACCTACCCAATGCCTAAACCTAAAGACCACCTACCCAATGCCTAAACCTAAAGACCACCTACCCAGCGCCCCCTGGGTGATGCTACCGTACTTCCCAACTCAGTGTGGACGATGAGCTCTTGAGCTTTCCCTGAACCCACAGGTGCGGAGTTCTGCGTTCCATAAAATGCGGTGTGGAGTGCTGGCCCGCAGAGTGCTCCTGCGCGGCCAATAAAACGCCGGAGGCTCCGCAGAGAATTACGGAGGTCGCCAAAGGCGCTTGTTCTGTGAGACGAGTTGGGAGTGAGCACATGCTGTGTAATGACATAGAAAGTATGTGAGGTGGCCTAGGTGACTTTGGATCTTCATACTGAAAAACCTGAGTACTTTTTTCCTCTTAAGTTGGAGGAGAGTTTGGACAACGGCTATGTGCTACTCTGCCAGCAGATGTCTGCTCAGGTTAGCGAGCCTGTGGGTGTGCCATGGAAAATGGTGGCAGATGAGTGACTGGTTCTTCCTCTTGTCGTCCTCTTCTCTAAGGATCTGGCCTGACTTCATGTTGGTGATGTTTGTGCCAGAGGAGTTCTGGGTCAAAGAGTATTTGCAAATATTTCGTAGCATCTGTTTTGCTTGGGAAACCAGATGTTTGAGTCCACTACCAGTGCCAGAAAGTTCACGCAATCAAAGGAAAGTATCTGAAAGTCTATTTTGTGGCACTTTCTGTATTTGACAACTCTCCTGATCTGACTTCCCCGTAACGGCGTAACGCCCAGCGATGTGTCCCTCAAAGCAGGCGAAGACGAGTGTTGAGAATGATTTGTAAATACTTCTTGACCCCGGGCTGCGTACAAAACAGCCAATGCATGTTGCGTTTGCACAAGTCTTTAGCACTGAGGTGGTTGTGGGTCTTATGGCGTTTCCACTGTCTGTCCGACTTTTGCTCAGTGGGTCACGGAGCTACATGGTGCTGGTGCTGTCTGGACCTCTCAGTCCATCATGTCCTCCTTCCTGTCCTCCATGGATTTCCTCTTGAAGAAGCCCATCTGAATGAGCAGAAAAGCACAGTTACACAAACGCATACTGTAAAGTGATTCTGTGTGGATGTGACTGAGGCTTACTAACATACCACAGTGTGTTTGATGTTGTATTGGTTCCATTGGTACAGGAAAGTCAAGGGTCAAAAGTAGGGCTGGGTTAAAAAAATTGATTATCCGATTTTGATTTGAATCCTTTGATATCGATTCATGTCCAGAGATCGATTTTATTATTATTATTATTATTATTATTATTATTATTATTATTATTATTATTATTATTATTATTATTATTATTATTATTTTTTTTTATAAACATAGGCTATAATATTATAGGCTGTGTGTGGTAGTTGAAACATAGTTTCAAGTTGACGTTTATGTTTGTAGTTGAAACAAAAACCTAAATACTGTAGGCTACATGAATGGAAATGTTTGATCATTAATATCTACTTTTAGAAATTATATAGGCTGAAATCAAATCACTGTGCATAATTGTGAAAGTGTCTTTATTGACAGATGAAAAGGCTGTTATTTACCCTTTGTCACCACCTGGGGCCGGTTGCACCAACTGGTCTTACGACTGGTCTTAAGCTAAGTCGGTTGTAACTTTACGACCTAACAGCTACGCCGGTTGCACCAACAGGGCGTAAGCCTTTTTCTCACTAAGACCGGTCATAAATATTACACCTAGTCCAGACAGAGCA
>NC_139638.1:15130807-15138307 GCF_964638095.1 Poromitra crassiceps
GTGTAATGTGTTCAGCTTTCTTGGTTCTTGTTAGAACTCTAGCAGCCGCATTCTGAATGAGCTGTAGTTGTTTAATAGCTTTTTTGGGAAGACCATTGAAAAGACTGTTGCAGTAGTCTAGCCTGCTAGAAATGAAAGCATGAATTAGTTTTTCAAGATCTTGTTTGGACATATAGCCTCTAATCCTTGCTATATTTTTTAGATGATAGAAGGCAGATTTTCTTATAAGCTTGATGTGGGAGTTGAAATTTAGATTCAGTCAATAATAATGCCAAGATTTTTTACCTGGTCCTTTGGCTTCAAAGATAGGGATTCGAGGTGAGCAGTAACTTTGAGCCTATCTTCTTTTTTGCCGAAGACAATTATCTCTGTTTTGTCTTTATTAAGTTGGAGAAAATTCTGGCACATCCAATCATTAATTTGCGCAAGGCACTGACCCAGTGTCTCTATGGGGGCATAGTCATCCGATGAGAGGGCTATGTAGAGTTGGGTGTCATCTGCATAGCTATGATAAGCTATTTTGTTTTTTTGCATAATTAGGCCCAGAGAGAGCATATAAAGGTTAAACAGGACAGGACCTAAAATTGATCCTTGTGTCAAAAGATCGGGTGAGATTTTTTCACTTTTACATCAGACAGAAATAAATTAATTTATGAAACGCTTGTGTGATGTGATGCTATGAAGCAAAAAATAAAGAAATAAAATGTATTCAACATTTGAAAATGGTGATCAACAGTAAAGCCTCTCTAACAGTTGCAAAAAACAAACAATCCAAAGAAAAGGTGTAAAAAGTGTGGTAGTATTTCCACATGTACACATGTACTCATGTACACATGTACCCATGTACTCACACTGAGAAGATGAGTCCAGCCTCGTACTTCACACGGATGGAGATTCTCACAACGTTGTTATGCAGGGTGGAGGCCAGCTCCTCACTATCACTGTGGAGCAAAACACCAGGATACACATGAAACACACAGCTTCCAACTCCATCCTGTACACATACATTAGATCCTGTACACATACATTAGATCCTGTACACGTACATTAGATCCTGTACACATACATTAGATCCTGTACACATACATTAGATCCTGTACACGTACATTAGATCCTGTACACGTACATTAGATCCTGTACACGTACATTAGATCCTGTACACATACATTAGATCCTGTACACATACATTAGATCCTGTACACGTACATTAGATCCTGTACACGTACATTAGATCCTGTACACGTACATTAGATCCTGTACACGTACATTAGATCCTGTACACGTACATTAGATCCTGTACACATACATTAGATCCTGTACACATACATTAGATCCTGTACACATACATTAGATCCTGTACACATACATTAGATCCTGTACACATACATTAGATCCTGTACACATACATTAGATCCTGTACACGTACATTAGATCCTGTACACAAACATTAGATCCTGTACACATACATTAGATCCTGTACACGTACATTAGATCCTGTACACGTACATTAGATCCTGTACACATACATTAGATCCTGTACACATACATTAGATCCTGTACACATACATTAGATCCTGTACACATACATTAGATCCTGTACACGTACATTAGATCCTGTACACATACATTAGATCCTGTACACATACATTAGATCCTGTACACAAACATTAGATCCTGTACACATACATTAGATCCTGTACACATACATTAGATCCTGTACACATACATTAGATCCTGTACACATACATTAGATCCTGTACACATACATTAGATCCTGTACACATACATTAGATCCTGTACACATACATTAGATCCTGTACACGTACATTAGATCCTGTACACGTACATTAGATCCTGTACACATACATTAGATCCTGTACACAAACATTAGATCCTGTACACATACATTAGATCCTGTACACATACATTAGATCCTGTACACATACAGTAGGAGATCCTGTACACATACATTAGATCCTGTACACGTACATTAGATCCTGTACACATACATTAGATCCTGTACACGTACATTAGATCCTGTACACATACATTAGATCCTGTACACATACATTAGATCCTGTACACGTACATTAGATCCTGTACACGTACATTAGATCCTGTACACGTACATTAGATCCTGTACACGTACATTAGATCCTGTACACGTACATTAGATCCTGTACACATACATTAGATCCTGTACACGTACATTAGATCCTGTACACGTACATTAGATCCTGTACACGTACATTAGATCCTGTACACGTACATTAGATCCTGTACACATACATTAGATCCTGTACACGTACATTAGATCCTGTACACGTACATTAGATCCTGTACACATACATTAGATCCTGTACACGTACATTAGATCCTGTACACGTACATTAGATCCTGTACACATACATTAGATCCTGTACACATACATTAGATCCTGTACACATACATTAGATCCTGTACACGTACATTAGATCCTGTACACGTACATTAGATCCTGTACACATACATTAGATCCTGTACACATACATTAGATCCTGTACACAAACATTAGATCCTGTACACATACATTAGATCCTGTACACATACATTAGATCCTGTACACATACATTAGATCCTGTACACATACATTAGATCCTGTACACATACATTAGATCCTGTACACATACATTAGATCCTGTACACATACATTAGATCCTGTACACGTACATTAGATCCTGTACACATACATTAGATCCTGTACACATACATTAGATCCTGTACACAAACATTAGATCCTGTACACATACATTAGATCCTGTACACATACATTAGATCCTGTACACATACAGTAGGAGATCCTGTACACATACATTAGATCCTGTACACGTACATTAGATCCTGTACACATACATTAGATCCTGTACACGTACATTAGATCCTGTACACATACATTAGATCCTGTACACATACATTAGATCCTGTACACGTACATTAGATCCTGTACACGTACATTAGATCCTGTACACGTACATTAGATCCTGTACACGTACATTAGATCCTGTACACGTACATTAGATCCTGTACACATACATTAGATCCTGTACACGTACATTAGATCCTGTACACGTACATTAGATCCTGTACACGTACATTAGATCCTGTACACGTACATTAGATCCTGTACACATACATTAGATCCTGTACACGTACATTAGATCCTGTACACGTACATTAGATCCTGTACACATACATTAGATCCTGTACACGTACATTAGATCCTGTACACATACATTAGATCCTGTACACATACATTAGATCCTGTACACGTACATTAGATCCTGTACACATACATTAGATCCTGTACACATACATTAGATCCTGTACACGTACATTAGATCCTGTACACATACATTAGATCCTGTACACATACATTAGATCCTGTACACGTACATTAGATCCTGTACACATACATTAGATCCTGTACACATACATTAGATCCTGTACACGTACATTAGATCCTGTACACGTACATTAGATCCTGTACACATACATTAGATCCTGTACACGTACATTAGATCCTGTACACATACATTAGATCCTGTACACGTACATTAGATCCTGTACACGTACATTAGATCCTGTACACATACATTAGATCCTGTACACGTACATTAGATCCTGTACACGTACATTAGATCCTGTACACGTACATTAGATCCTGTACACATACATTAGATCCTGTACACATACATTAGATCCTGTACACAAACATTAGATCCTGTACACATACATTAGATCCTGTACACATACATTAGATCCTGTACACATACAGTAGGAGATCCTGTACACATACATTAGATCCTGTACACGTACATTAGATCCTGTACACATACATTAGATCCTGTACACGTACATTAGATCCTGTACACATACATTAGATCCTGTACACATACATTAGATCCTGTACACGTACATTAGATCCTGTACACGTACATTAGATCCTGTACACGTACATTAGATCCTGTACACGTACATTAGATCCTGTACACGTACATTAGATCCTGTACACGTACATTAGATCCTGTACACGTACATTAGATCCTGTACACATACATTAGATCCTGTACACGTACATTAGATCCTGTACACGTACATTAGATCCTGTACACATACATTAGATCCTGTACACATACATTAGATCCTGTACACATACATTAGATCCTGTACACATACATTAGATCCTGTACACATACATTAGATCCTGTACACGTACATTAGATCCTGTACACATACATTAGATCCTGTACACATACATTAGATCCTGTACACATACATTAGATCCTGTACACATACATTAGATCCTGTACACGTACATTAGATCCTGTACACGTACATTAGATCCTGTACACGTACATTAGATCCTGTACACATACATTAGATCCTGTACACATACATTAGATCCTGTACACATACATTAGATCCTGTACACATACATTAGATCCTGTACACGTACATTAGATCCTGTACACATACATTAGATCCTGTACACATACATTAGATCCTGTACACATACATTAGATCATGTACACATACATTAGATCCTGTACACATACATTAGATCCTGTACACATACATTAGATCCTGTACACATACATTAGATCCTGTACACATACATTAGATCCTGTACACATACATTAGATCCTGTACACATACAGTAGGAGATCCTGTACACATACATTAGATCCTGTACACATACATTAGATCCTGTACACATACATTAGATCCTGTACACGTACATTAGATCCTGTACACATACATTAGATCCTGTACACATACATTAGATCCTGTACACATACATTAGGAGATTGTAACGATGAATAAACCTCATCGTCTCACCTTGTAGCTGTCAGATTGATCTGAATCTCCCTCTGAATGTGTTTTGGATTCACCTCAAACTTCAGTTTGAAATGTTCCTGTGGAATTATGAAAAAAACACATGTAAAATAAGAAATCATACATCATAAAGGTTGTTGTCTGGATCATGAACAACAGGTACAAATGTAATGTATTAATATATATATAGCGTAATGTATAGGGGTTACCTCTGCATTGCTTCCCAGGAAGGGATACCCAACGGCACACTCTAGTCTGGTGTTATTGAGATTGCACTCCTTCTCCGGCTGACAAGGCAAATAAGACAGACTGTTTTTAAAGTCATATGCTTTGAAACTTATGGATCTGGTAAAATTTAAAACCGCACAAATAATATACAAAGCAAGAAATAATTTACTTCCTGGCAACATTCAAAAAATGTTCCTCGACAGAGAGGGGGGGTTATAATTTAAGGGGGAAACTTAATCTGAAGCAACGCTATGTTCGCACCAGTATTAAAAGTATGTGCATCTTAATTTGTGGGGTGACTTTGTGGAACAGTCTGGATGAAGAGATTAAAATTAGTAAAAATATTGCACAGTTTAAAAATAGATACAGAAACTGCATTTTGGGTAAATATAGTAATGAGGAAGGGGAGTGCAATGCACAATCATCTTAATAGTGTCGGTTTTTCTATAAAAACTTTTTCTTTTCTTCTTCTTACATTCATGAATGAATACGGTTGTTGATTGAGTAACTGTGTTATAATGTTGATAATTATCTATGTAAATTGAGTCTAGTTATGACGAACTCTGGAACAGTATATTAGAGAATAGTGATAGGACTAGACAAGCATCTGCTTCCTCCTACTCCTTTTCGAACATGACCATTTTATTTTTATTTTTATTTTTTTTGTCTGTTTTTAATTCTTAATTATTTAATTATTATTATATGTATATATGTGTACATGTATATTTATTATGTATATTTCTATTTTTTAAGTTCGAAATAAATTTTAATTCATTCATTCATTCATTCATCATACGTGGGTAGATCATCTCACCTCGACTTTAACATAGTTGATGTTCTGGGTGAAGCTTGCAGTGACCTTGGTGTTGTACGCGTTGTCTTTGCTGTTTCTGATGGTGATGTGCACATCAATCTTCTCCTTGTTTGCTTTGATCAGCATGCTGCAGAACACAATGCAAAATGGCATGCCTGAGTGTGATTCATACATTTCCCCACCAGGGGGCAGTCATGCACTGTAAGAGCTTCTCTGTCTAGTAAGGCCCAACTATTGTGCTGCCAGTGACAATCTACCTGCTGCGACATGCACGATATATCCAAGTGAAGAAATATAATGTTAGAAAAATATTGATATCAGCTGTATGGTAGTTTCACTTACTCTTTGACACTGGGCTCTGCTTTGAGGGAGAGGTCAGCAATGCACTTTTCATCAAGCCCACAGTCCACTAATGGGATCTAAGAGACACACATTATTTAGGAAGTACAGTATTCCAATTTAAAAAATATATGAATTATGCACCAACAGTGACAATACAGTAAGCTTTGAAAGCACAGATCTATAACTACAGAAGTACTACTCCCCCCGGGCAGCGGCTACCACTTAATTAAATGCTCCACCACTCGTTTTTCAACAGCTTCTTCCCAAGTGCAGTGCGTAGTCTGAACGATCACAATTCCAAATCTTAGACCTATGCACTTGTCTAGAATTCCTAGCCCATGCTCCTTTTCTCTCTGTTGTTTCTCATGTGTATAAGATTATACTGCTATTTCTCCACGACATACTGTTTCTATAGGCACTTTATTATGTGCACTTTAATATCCTGCACTTTAAATCTGAGTCAGATGATTCGGGCCTCTCCACAAGTGTTTATTTGATATTAGAACACGGCTCTCTTGAATACTCGATTCTGATTGGTCAATCAACAATATTCACCGGTCATTATTTCTCGACAACCGACCGCTGCTCTGCCACACCTGGATTAATCAGTTGATAAGAGCATTTTGTCCGCAGACGCTACTAATTAGGCCAACCAGTTGCAGCTGTGGTGTCTTGTGTGCCAATTACGAATGAAACCGCTTTGTCGTTGAAAACGCTATTAAAAAATCTATTTGAATAATTATTTTTGTCAGATTATTGAATGATTTAGTTGTAGGCCGTGTTCTAAGCGGGATAATGTATACTGAGCCGGTGATTACTGGAAATAATGACCTTCAGGTGAATATTAAGCCCTCCGCTGCGCGTCGGGCTCAATCATTCACCTGTCGGTCATTATTTCCACAGTAATCACCGGCTCAGTATACATTATCCCTTACTTATTCCTTTACTCTTTTATATCTAATTGTTTTTACATATTGTCGGTGTGATTGGTCATGCTTGTTTTGTATGATTTTAAGCTCCTTGCACCCCAATTCCAATGTAATGTTTGTCTACTGCAAATGGCAAATCAACTGACTCTGAGAAATGAGACTAAAAATCATCTGTGCTGTGTGTTTGCTTTGTTGACTAAAAGAGAGCATCCGAGTGACCTTTGACCTTCGCTTCCTTTGGCTTCTCCCTCAGGGTGTTCAAGAGTCACAGTCTGGTTTGTTCCCAGTCTCAATCCTGGACTGCTGTCAAGA
>NC_139638.1:15140989-15170989 GCF_964638095.1 Poromitra crassiceps
TGTGTGGCTACTTTTAAAATAAGTGCATTTAGATTTGCATTGTATTATGATCCATAATTAAAATAAACAACTTGCATGTACTTCCATTATATTTGATTTGATTATTATTATAATTTTTTCTTTTTCTTTTTAATAATCAATTTTTGACATTTGTGAATCGATGCAGAATCGTGCAGGTCCGCATCGCGATGCATCTTATATTATTTTTGACACCCCTAGTGTGTGTGTGTGTGTGTGTGTGTGTGTGTGTGTGTGTATACGTGTGTGTGGGTGTATACGTGTGTGTGTTTGTGTGTGTGTATGTGTGTGTGTGTGTGTTTGTGTGTGTGTGTGTGTGTGTATGCGTGTGTGTGTGTTTGTGTGTGTGTATGCGTGTGTGTGTGTGTGTGTGTGTGTGTGTGTGTGTGTATGTTGCAAACTGAGACATGAGAAGTCCTATTACGAGATAAGTCTAAGACTTTCCTTCCATTTATTTTCTCTTCCTATTTTCTCTCTCTCTCTTCATCCACCTCTCTCTCTTCATCCACCTCTCTCTCTTCTCTCTCTCTCCTCTCTCTCTCTCTCTCTTCTCTCTCTCCCTCTCTCTCTCTCTTCTCTCTCTCTCTCTCTCTCTCTCTCTCTTCTCTCTCCCTCTCTCTGTCTCTCCCTCTCTCTCTTCTCTCTCTCTCTCCCTCTCTCTCTCTCTCTTCTCTCTCCTCTCTCTCTCTCTCTTTCTCTCTCTCTCTTCTCTCTCCCTCTCTCTGTCTCTCTCTCTCTCCCTCTCTCTTCTCTCGCTCTCTCCCTCTCTCTCTCTCTCTCTCTCTGTCTCTCTCTCTCTCTTCTCTCTCCCTCCCTCTCTCTCTTCTCTCTCCTCTCTCTCTCTCTCTCTCTCTCTCTCTTCTCTCTCCCTCTCTCTGTCTCTCTCTCTTTCCCTCCCTCTCTCTCTTCTCTCTCTCTCTCCCTCTCTCTCTTCTCTCTCCTCTCCCTCTCTCTGTCTCTCTCTCTCTCCCTCTCTCCCTCTCTCTCTCTCTCTCTCTTCTCTCTCCTCTCTCTCTCTCTCTCTCTCTCTCTTCTCTCTCCCTCTCTCTCTCTCTCTCTCTCTCTCTTCTCTCTCCCTCTCTCTCTCTCTCTCTCTCTCTCTCCCTCTCTCTCCTCTCTCTGTCTCTCTCTCCCTCTCTCTCTTCTCTCTCCCTCTCTCTCCTCTCTCTGTCTCTCTCTCCCTCTCTCTCTTCTCTCTCTGTCTCTCTCCCTCTCTCTCTCTCTCTCTCTCTTCTCTCTCCCTCTCTCTCTCTCTCTCCTCTCTCTCTCTCTCTCTCTCTCTCAGCCTGCCACCTTGAGATAAAACAGCTGCATCTTAATCCATGGGTGGCACAATCCTACAAAGAAGGCAATTACGATTGCAGTGCCCCTGTGTGTGTCTCTCTCTCTCTGTCTCTCACTCTACCCCTCTCTCTCTCTCTCTCTCTCTCTGTGTCTCTCTCTCTGTCTCTCACTCTACCCCTATCTGTCTCTCTCTCTGTCTGTCTCTGTCTCTCTACCCCTCTCTGTCTATCTCACTAGGCTCTTTCACACACAGATCGCGCAAAATTGCAGTTCAGAAGGCCCGCAAAGCCGGCAGCCTCGCCACAGAAATTGCTTTCACACACAGGCCAGCAGCACCGCCACATTCCTGTCCCGCGGTGTGCTTTCAGGCGACAGCCACCGCTCCTGGATTGAAAGGCGAGCGGAGGCTCCTCCTAGCCCAAATTAATATTTTTTATTAAATAAAATAACGTTGTATTACTCGCTTGATTTTACACAGCAGAGCAGTCAGACAAAGAGGAGGAGTGCACAGACACTCCCCCAGCCACACAGTCACACACAGACCCTCACGTGATGTTAGTCTGCCAGGACTCATGTCATGACCATGACATGTAGCTTTCTGCTCAGTCAGCGACAGACAGCGTGCTGTCAGTATGTAAAAACCTCTGCCCATAGCTATAATTGGCCCGAAGCTATTATTATTATATTCGTTAATTTTACCTACTAATGTCAACATCGTTTGAGCATAAAGTCTAACCTACTTACAGGCACGGAGCATTCCTCCTGGCGTCCCTGCAGTCATGATTGTATAGGCTACTTTTTTTTACTTTCACTCATGCACTTTCTTGCTGCATGAGGTGATTTCCCCTGTAATTTTTTTATGAATGAGCTGACCATTCTCACTGTCCCGGGTTGCTGCTCCGATGCTTTCAAGTGGAGGCGGGTTACGAGCAGCGTCCGAACAACTTTCTCTCTATCTCTCCCAGAATGACCTCTTGGACCCTGTGCAGTTCGGCGCGTTCAGACCGAAAAAATAATTGGTTCGGAACCTGAAAAGTTGGTTCTCAGCGGAACCAAAAAATAGTTGGTTTTCCTTGGGAACCGTGACATCATCAGTGGGCGTGTCTCATTCTAGGCTGTGAAAACGAGCAGGAAGGAGAAGAAGGCAGTGACAACACAGAAAAATAATTTGCAGTGGTCTCCTGAGGAAACCAAATGTTTAGTGGTGATTTGGGCATCTACCGAATCTCAAGAAAAGCTAGAAAGCAGTACAAGAAAGAGCAAGTCATATGCCGAACTTGCAGAAGAGAGGGCCAAGGCTGGGTTCACTCGAACGCCAGACCAAATAATTAATAAACTTAAAAAATAAAAAATAAACTGAAGAAGGACTACCGAATAATGTCCTCCCACTTTGGTTCCGCTTAAACTGGTGTGAACACGGGCTGGTTCGCCAGAAAGCACCAAGGTTCTGAGACTCCAGAACGGAGCCGGAGCCAGAACCAGAACCGTGTCTGTCTGAAAGCGCTATGAGACAGCTCTTCTTGCTGTCACAGAGGCCCTTCACACTGCTAAGGCCTCATCCCTCTCCTCTGTCCTTGTCCTCCTTGACCTGTCTGCTGCCTTCGATACAGTGAATCACCAGATTCTTCTTTCCACTCTGTCTGACCTCGGCATTTCAGGTTCTGCACTCTCCTGGTTTGCTTCCTACCTCTCGAACCGCTCATACCAGGTCTCATGGAGAGGGTCCCTCTCCAGATCCTGTCCTCTTACCACCGGTGTCCCCCAGGGCTCAGTCCTGGGCCCCTTACTTTTCCTTCTCTATATCAGATCTCTTGCCTATGTGATCTCTTCTCATGACTTCTCTTATCACTGCTATGCTGATGACACCCAGCTTTTCCTTTCCTTCCCCCCCTCCGACACTCAAATCGAGGCTCGCATCTCTGCATGTCTCAAGGACATTGGCGACTGGATGTCTGCCCACCACCTCAAGCTCAACCTTGGTAAGACAGAGCTACTCTTCCTCCCAGGGAAAGACTGCCCTCTCGCAGATCTCTCCATCTCCATTGACAACACCACTGTACTTCCCTCCCAAACAGCTAAGAACCTTGGGGTGCTCCTCGACAACCAGCTGTCTTGCTCAGCCAACATAGCTGCGACAGCACGCTCCTGTAGGTTCTCCCTCTACAACATCCGCAAAATCCGTCCCTTCCTCACAAGAGAAGCGACTCAACTCCTGGTCCAGTCACTTATCATCAGTGTTGGGCAAGTTACTTTCAAAATGTAATATACTACATATTACTAGTTACTTTCATTTGAAAGTAATAAGTTACTTTACAATATTACTTTCTGTGGAGAGTAACTCATTACTTATTACACTACTTTTGCATTACTTTTCCCAAAACAACAGCAGCAGTAGAATGACATTGCCGCCTCGGAAACCATCCCGAAAAATAATTTCAACCGCCTTGAAGTCAGTGTAAACAATCAAAAATTCTAAATGTTATTCTTTTCCTTTGTTATTGTCATCTATAGTGGTTATTTGCATAAAAACACACAGTTTGATTAGGAAATTATTGTATCTTTTTAAATATGTGCTTTGAGTTAATCAAATGTAACTCAATTTGTAACTTGAGTTACTTAACAAGGTAACTGGTATAATATTACTGAAATCCTATAAGTAATAAGTTATATTACTGAGTTACTGCTAAAAGTAATATATTACATGTAATAAGTTACTTTTGTAATGAGTTATCCCCAACACTGCTTATCATCCCTCGCCTGGACTACTGCAACGTGCTCCTGGCTGGCCTACCTGCCACCGACATCCGACCGCTTCAGCTCATTCAGAACGCTGCAGCCCGTCTGGTATTCAACCAAATTCTCTCATGTCACTCCCCTCTTCCGGGACCTCCACTGGCTTCCCATCTCAGCTCGCATCAAATTCAAGACACTGGTACTGGCCTACAGGGCAGTACACCAGTCAGCTCCCCTGTACCTGCAATCTATGGTCAGGTTCCAAACCTCTCACCGCTCCCTTCGCTCCTCCACCAGTGCAGGGCACCTCGCTCCTCCTTCGCTACGGGCGCTCAAAAGTCGCTCATCCCGATCTCGACTCTTCTCGTCCCTGGCACCCCAATGGTGGAACGAGCTGCCACCTTCGGTCAGGACTGCTGAATCACTGCCGATCTTTCGGAAAAGACTAAAGACTCACCTTTTCAGGCTTCATCTGGGCCCTTCTTGATCTAACTTCTTTCTCTTTCTATTAAAAAAAAAAAAAAAAATCCTAAACTAAACTCGTACCACTGTTCCTTCAGGATTTGTAGTTGTCATAGACTGTGCTCCATAGTTGATTGCTCTATTGCCGACAAAAAGTGTGTTATTGTAAGTCGCTTTGGATAAAAGCGTCTGCCAAATGACGAAATGTAAATGTAAATGTAAATGTTACCTGGTAATACGGCGCTGTGACTAGGTGTATCGCGGGACAAAAGGCGTACAACAATTATCCACCAACGCGCGTTCATGACTTTCACATCGGAGGCGCGGATCCTATTTTCCGTGCATTTTTCGGCTTTCAAGGCCGGTGTGAAAGCGTCTAGAACGTCTCTCTCTGTCTCTCTGTCTCACTCTCCCCTCTCTCTGTCTCTCTCTCTGTCTATCTCTCTGTCTCTCTCTGTCTCACTCTCCCCTCTCTCTCTGTCTCTCTCTCTGTCTCTCTATCTCTCTCTCCCCCTCTCTCTCTGTCTCCCTCTCCCCCCTCTCTCTGTCTCTCTCTCTGTCTCTCTCTCTGTCTCTCTCTCTCTCTCTCCCCCTCTCTCTCTGTCTCCCTCTCTCTGTCTCTCTCTCTGTCTCTCTCTCTGTCTGTCTCTCTCTCTCCCCCCCCCCCTCTCTCTCTCTGTCTCTCTCTCTCTGTCTCTCTCTCTCTCTGTCTCTCTCTCTCTCTCTCTCTCTCTGTCTCTTCTGACCCTTCCACCTACATAAGCTCAAGCTAACATCTATATGTGTGTCATGTGTCCCTACAGAGCAGCACGTGCATTTGGAGAGTACCTGTCCCACACTCACCCTGAAAACCCAAACGGATCAGGTCAGCCAGCGTCTCTGTCCGCCCTCCTTCCTGCTCTGCATATTGTCCACTCCTCCATCTCCCCTTGACCTCCTCCTCTTCCTCCTCCTCCTCCTCTTCCTCCTCCTCCTCAAATGCCAGGCTGCCCTTCATAGTGTCTCATCATCATCATCTGATGCTCTTTACATGCACATCATCTCTCTCTCTCTCTCTCTCTCTCTCACACTGCATATCACTCTATCTGACCTCCATCACTCTCTCCCTCCCTCTCTCTCTCTCTCTCTCTCTCCCTCCCTCTCTCCCTCTCTCTGTCTCCAGCTCACCTCCTGTGTGAAACCTTGGTGGGTCCTGACCCGGAGTCACCAGGCGACACCATCGGCCCGAACAGCAACAACAACCACCTCCCTCCCTACTCCCACCACCAGCACCAACACCACCAGCAGCACCACCAGCAGCAGCACTCCTGCACCTCCAACGCCTCCAAGGGCCCTGGTGCTGCCGCGGCCGAGCCGGAGCCCAGCCTGGTGAAGCCCGCGCTGGGCTCGCTCCAGCCTCCTCCCCCCCCCTCCATCACCATCACCAGCAACCCGCCGGCGCGGCTCTCCCTGGAGCGCAGCTTCTCTGCGGAGGAGGACCAGCAGAAGTGCGTGGAGTGCACCCTGCAGCCCGCCCGGGTCTACACCATCACCACGCAGCACGGCATGCTGACGACCAGCGGCCGGCGCGAGAGCAAAGAGACCCTGGAGCTGGACGTCCTGAAGGAGAGGTCGGGGGGGAGCGGCGGCGGGGGGGTGGTGGGCGGCTCCAGGGGGACCACCACCCTGATCCAGCCGTCCACCTCCCCGTCCTCCACCTCGTCCTCGCCCACCCAGTACCATCACAGCGGTGGCAGCCGCGCTACCAGCAGCAGCAGCAGCAGCCATCACCGTGGTAACCACCACGGGAAAGAGCACCACTCTGCGTCCGGCGGTACCAACGTGTCCTCGAGCAGCGCGGGATGTAGCAGCAGCAGCAGCGCTGGAAGCAGCAGTACCAGTAACCGCCACCAGAATGCGCTGTCGGTCAGCGGCGGCGGGTCCCACTCGCATTACGGAGCCCACCACCACAGCAGCCACCACCTGCTGTCTCAGCCCCCGATGCAGACCTCGGTCAGCGCGCACAACATCCGCGGCTGGTGCGACGGGGGGAAAGGGGAGACGGAGTGCAGCGGCCTGGCGTGCGACTCGTGCAGCCAGGGGGCGCCCTCGCGCAGCCAGGGCTCTCTGGACCTGGAGAGCGCGTCGCGCGAGGCAGGCAAGCAGCACCGACGCCTCGAGCGCACGCCGAGTGACGACCGCATGCTGGGTGGAGGTGAGAGGGTGGAGGACACAGAGAGAGGGAGAGGAGGCGCTGAGATCCAGACAGGAGGAGGTTTGTTCACAGTGCGCTGTGGGGCGGTTCAGACCGCTGTGGGGCGGTTCAGACCGCTGTGGGGCGGTTCAGACCGGGACCAAATAGCATTTGAACACTTTCAAATACTTGGAAATAAATACAGGGATGTTCATTTTGAAAAATTTCCATAATCGAAAATCGGGGAAAATTAACGATCAATTATCGATTATCGATCATATTAATAATAATATTCTTTTAATATTCTTTTTTTTTTTTAACAAAATGAATGCCTATGGCAGAAAATACGAAAGACAACGTGTTCTCCTCAATTAACTCTTTATTTCAATGTGTCTCCTCTCCAACACTCTGCTGTCCCCGGCGCATGCCGGTGTGAATTTCCCATGTTTAAAACAGTTTTGTTGGCACAAAGGCCCGTGCCCAGCCAGAAAACTAGAGACTATATGAAGCTCCACCTCACGTTAGTCGGCTGTGCAATGGAGTGGGGCGAGGAGGAGCGAATTCCACCCAAACCTACTCCACAAAAAAAAAAAAAAAAAAAAAAAATTAAATAATGACAATAATCGATAAAAATTCCACATGATCGATTCCATTCCTTAACGATCAATTATCGATTTTCGATAACTGATGAACATCCCTAAAATACATACATGTTTACTCTGGCAGAGGAGTAAACATGGGGGCAGTGAGTCTATAGCTTACATACTGTATATACAATACATATCCCCCTTCATTATTCTATTCACCTTATGTAGCCCCGCCCACTTGACCCATTGTATCATGACTTCCTGTTCAAAACACCGGCTGTTTTTACCTGCTCAAACTAGTCTGACTCACCTGCTCAAACTAGTCTGACTCACCTGCTCAAACTAGTCTGACTCACCTGCTCAAACTAGTCTGACTCACCTGCTCAAACTAGTCTGACTCACCTGCTCAAACTAGTCTGACTCACCTGCTCAAACTAGTCTGACTCACCTGCTCAAACTAGTCCGACTCACCTGCTCAAACCTAGTTTGACTCACCTGCTCAAACTAGTCTGACTCACCTGCTCAAACTAGTCCGACTCACCTGCTCAAACCTAGTTTGACTCACATTACGAGTCAGACTAGGTTTATGAGTCACAGGAAGTGTAAATACAATCGGAACTTCCTGTTGTATTTACACTTCCTGTTCGTCTCTCAAGCCAGACAGTCTCTTCTGCATAAGGTCAATATGAATATTATACAACAGTGAAATATCTGTAGGAAAATGAATGACACAAATCAGGTTTGGATGAACTAGTGACACACCAGTTTAAATAAAGTTTAAATAAAGTTTGGATGCACTAGTGAGTGACACCAGTTTAAACTGAGTGAGTGAGTGAGAATTGCTTCAACTATTTGGAAACGTGTTCAAGTCTATTTGTCCCGTGGTCTGAGGTGAGGTGAGGGGTTTGATGTTGTCCCGTGGTCTGAGGTGAGGGGTTTGATGTTGGATGTGACGTGGTGGTCTCCATTTCTGACTCTTGGTCTCTGCGTCTCTCTCTGTGCTCTCCCTGTGTGTCTCCCTCTCTCCCTCGGTGGAGTGCTGGACTGTGTGGAGTGCTGCTTGGTTTTGTGCTTTGCATGTTCCTTATTCATTTTTCTGACATTTGATCACACGGCATAGTTCCCTCACAACTTACTTTGCATTGCAATCAATATCTCTCTCTCTTTCTCTCTATCCCTCTCTCTCTCTCTCCCTCTCTCTCTCTTTCCCTCTCTCTCTCTCTCTCTCTCTTTCTCTCTCTCTCTCTCCCTCTCTCTCTCTCTCTCTCTCTCTCTCTTTCTCTCTCTCTCTCTCTCCCTCTCTCTCTCTCTCTCTCTCTCTCCCTCTCTTTCTCTCTCTCTCTCTCTCTCTACAGAGGATAGCTGGTTCCCCAAGGAGAACATGTTCAGCTTTCAGACTGCCACAACCACCATGCAGGCGTGAGTGTCCCACACATGTGCACTGACCATGTGACACACTGACCATGTGACATACCATGTGACATACGTGCTTTCATGTTCCATGTTGAGGGGCGGAGTTACAGCTGGCTTTACAGAGCAACAGATGCGTGTGTGTGTGTACTTCATGTGAATGTGAGGGAGTCATGTGACCTTCCATGTGTGTAAGCTGAGGTCACATCCTGTCTTGGAGAACAGCTGTATCTGCACCAGGAAGTTGCACACACTCTCATTCACACACATCGAGAGCCCCAGGAATGAGTCCGGAAAACATCGATGCTAACACTTCCTGGTTCTTCACTGTTTCTGTCTATGGGATTTTTCAATGGGTTTTTGGCGCGATGCTTCAAATAAGGTCTGTGGTTAACGCAAGTTTAATCAAATGCGAACCAGTGTTCAGCAGGATAATCTTCACACTTGAGGACCACTTTCATGAGTTTTGAAGCGTAAATGCGAGCCCTAGAAGTAAAAAGCTCATGCTAAGCTAATCCAGAACTACACACAGTGTCGCATAGGCTTCCACGACACGTCAGCACTCAACCTGGACTGTTGTTGATGGCGCTGCTGTGCACTGATTACCCCGGGCTGAACCAGGTGAGGGAAAGAGAATTTCCATGTTCGTCCTTTGAAGTGATGACGTTATTGACGTATAATATCTCCTTCGACTCAACAGTGTAGTCTCATTTAGCCGTTTGCTAGCTAGCCGCCCTTTTAACGGCACGTAAAAGCTTGAAAACTCATAAAAGTGGTCCTCGTGTGAAGATTATCCTGCTGAACACTGGTTCGCGTTTGATTAAGCTTGCGTTGCCCAGAGACCTTATTTGAAGCATCGCACCAAAAACCCATTCAAAAATCCCATAGGCGAAAACAGTGAAGAACCTGGAAGTCCCGGACTTCCGCGTTCCGACTACAAAAATACGTCATCCCTGGGGCTCTCTATTCATATACTCATATAAGACTCACTCCATATATAGAACTGTCCAGGGTACAAAGTCAGACTCACTCCATATATAAAACTGTCCAGAGTACAAAGTCAGACTCACTCCATATATAAAACTGTCCAGAGTACAAAGTCAGACTCACTCCATATATAAAACTGTCCAGAGTACAAAGTCAGACTCACTCCATATAAAAAAACTGTCCAGAGTACAAAGTCAGACTCACTCCATATATAGAACTGTCCAGAGTACAAAGTCAGACTCACTCCATATATAGAACTGTCCAGAGTACAAAGTCAGACTCACTCCATATATAGAACTGTCCAGAGTACAAAGTCAGACTCACTCCATATATAAAACTGTCCAGAGTACAAAGTCAGACTCACTCCATATAAAAAAACTGTCCAGAGTACAAAGTCAGACTCACTCCATATATAGAACTGTCCAGAGTACAAAGTCAGACTCACTCCATATATAGAACTGTCCAGAGTACAAAGTCAGACTCACTCCATATATAGAACTGTCCAGAGTACAAAGTCAGACTCACTCCATATATAAAACTGTCCAGAGTACAAAGTCAGACTCACTCCATATATAGAACTGTCCAGAGTACAAAGTCAGACTCACTCCATATATAGAACTGTCCAGAGTACAAAGTCAGACTCACTCCATATATAGAACTGTCCAGAGTACAAAGTCAGACTCACTCCATATATAGAACTGTCCAGAGTACAAAGTCAGACTCACTCCATATATAAACCTGCACATTAAATGAGCACAGAGCGCTAGAATCTCCTGTGTGACCTTTATTCATGGAGATCAAACAAGGACATGAGACTGTAGAGAGTTTATGCCTCTATCACTCCTCCTCTTCCTCTTTTCATCTCTCTCTCTCTCTCTCTCTCTCTCTCTCTCTCTCTCTACTTGTTATTCACTGGTGACTTGGTTGTGTTTCCCCCCTCTCTCGTCTCTCTACCTCTCTCTCTCTCTCTCTCTCTCTCTCTCTCTCTCTCTTGCATTCTGGTAATCGTTGGACGCACAACAGGATATCGTGAGTACCTTCTTCCGCCTACACTTTGATTTGATTTACATTTTATTTTTTACGCTCACTTACGTGCTCTCTCTCCTTAACCGCTGTTCCTTAACCTCTGACCTCTGACCTTAACCTTCATCTGTGGGCTGCTGAGGCATACAAGTCATAGGAGTGGGGTCTGTGTGTGTGCGTGCGTGCGTGCGTTCGTGCGTGCGTGTTCGTGCGTGGTGCGTTTGTGCGTGTGTGCACATATCGCCGAAAGCTGTTCTTTGGTTGATTTCCTCTGGCTTGTTGTGATCATATTATGCTCGTCATGGTGAAACAGCTGGCTGCCGGCCTACATCTGGCTCTGTCTGAAGGTCAGAAGGAAGGCTGACAGACTGACTGACTGACCGACTGACAACACATCAATGACATCACTGATGACATCACTCACTGATGGCATCATTTACTGATGACATCACTGATGACATCACAATTGCTGAAGTGACATCACTCGGAAGACTGACTGACTCACAACCCTGAGGACAAAATTACGTCATCAGTGGTCGGCAATCGGCAGCCATCTGATGAGGTCATCAGTATCACACATGCTGCCTGCATA
Organism: Poromitra crassiceps; assembly: GCF_964638095.1. Lineage (NCBI taxonomy): Eukaryota > Metazoa > Chordata > Actinopteri > Beryciformes > Melamphaidae > Poromitra > Poromitra crassiceps. The sequence goes on from NC_139638.1 coordinate 15,152,259, forward strand.
CAGTCTACGTGCCTCTCTGGCATATAGTTTGTTTCATTACACAGTGTTATATATATATATATATATATATATATATATATAGTGTTATATAGTTTCATTACACAGTGGCTTTTAAAAGGATTTATTTGGCTCCAGGTCAACAAACCGACTCAGCACAAATGCTAATTAGTGTTAGAAGATTTCCATTCGACAAGAGAGATAAAGCCCAGGGCTAATCCACTGCAGCTGCCTTTTAGATGGCCTAAACCCAACCCTCTAAACTACAGTCCACCCTGTCACAACAGCCCAACCCTATAAACTACAGTCCACCCTGTCACAACAGCCCAACCCTCTAAACTACAGTCCACCCTGTCACAACAGCCCAACCCTATAAACTACAGTCCACCCTGTCACAACAGCCCAACCCTCTAAACTACAGTCCACCCTGTCACAACAGCCCAACCCTCTAAACTACAGTCCACCCTGTCACAACAGCCCAACCCTCTAAACTACAGTCCACCCTGTCGCAACAGCCCAACCCTCTAAACTACAGTCCACCCTGTCGCAACAGCCCAACCCTCTAAACTACAGTCCACCCTGTCGCAACAGCCCAACCCTATAAACTACAGTCCACCCTGTCACAACAGCCCAACCCTCTAAACTACAGTCCACCCTGTCACAACAGCCCAACCCTATAAACTACAGTCCACCCTGTCACAACAGCCCAACCCTCTAAACTACAGTCCACCCTGTCACAACATCTCAACCCTCTAATCTACAGTCCACCCTGTCGCAACAGCCCAACCCTCTAAACTACAGTCCACCCTGTCACAACAGCCCAACCCTCTAAACTACAGTCCACCCTGTCACAACAGCCCAACCCTCTAAACTACAGTCCACCCTGTCACAACATCTCAACCCTCTAATCTACAGTCCACCCTGTCGCAACAGCCCAACCCTCTAAACTACAGTCCACCCTGTCACAACATCTCAACCCTCTAATCTACAGTCCACCCTGTCGCAACAGCCCAACCCTCTAAACTACAGTCCACCCTGTCACAACATCTCAACCCTCTAATCTACAGTCCACCCTGTCGCAACAGCCCAACCCTATAAACTACAGTCCACCCTGTCACAACAGCCCAACCCTCTAAACTACAGTCCACCCTGTCGCAACAGCCCAACCCTCTAAACTACAGTCCACCCTGTCGCAACAGCCCAACCCTCTAAACTACAGTCCACCCTGTCGCAACAGCCCAACCCTATAAACTACAGTCCACCCTGTCACAACAGCCCAACCCTCTAAACTACAGTCCACCCTGTCACAACAGCCCAACCCTATAAACTACAGTCCACCCTGTCACAACAGCCCAACCCTCTAAACTACAGTCCACCCTGTCACAACATCTCAACCCTCTAATCTACAGTCCACCCTGTCGCAACAGCCCAACCCTCTAAACTACAGTCCACCCTGTCACAACATCTCAACCCTCTAAACTACAGTCCACCCTGTCACAACATCTCAACCCTCTAAACTACAGTCCACCCTGTCGCAACATCTCAACCCTCTAAACTACAGTCCACCCTGTCACAACATCTCAACCCTCTAAACTACAGTCCGCCCTGGACCTGAGTCAGTCTCTAATCTACAGTCCACCCTGGACCTGAGTCAGTCTCTAATCTACAGTCCACCCTGGACCTCTGTCAGTTCTAATCTACAGTCCACCCTGGACCTGTTAATCTCTAATTTACAGTCCACCCTGTGTCCATAATCTCCACGCTGCGCAGCGCAGAAACGTCATTACGCACGGACGTGCCACGCCATCAAATTCTGCTGCTGAAATTGGGTAACCAGCAGAGTGAAGTCTGTGACGTTAGTGGCGCTGCAGCACGGCACCAGCTGATGTGTCAGCTGAGTTTGCATATTGCTATCACCAATCAGGCAGTCTGTTTAAACTCTCTAGCTCACTGTGCTGCTGCTCTCCCTGCTGCTGCCTGTGGACCTCTCAACCAGCATCCACCTGCTGTGGACCCTCTCACCCAGCATCCACCTGCTGTGGACCCTCTCACTCAGCATCCACCTGCTGTGGACCCTCTCACCCAGCATCCACCTGCTGTGTACCCTCTCACTCAGCATCCACCTGCTGTGGACCCTCTCACCCAGCATCCACCTGCTGTGGACCCTCTCACTCAGCATCCACCTGCTGTGGACCCTCTCACCCAGCATCCACCTGCTGTGTACCCTCTCACTCAGCATCCACCTGCTGTGGACCCTCTCACCCAGCATCCACCTGCTGTGTACCCTCTCACCCAGCATCCACCTGCTGTGGACCCTCTCACTCAGCATCCACCTGCTATGTACCTCTCACTCAGCATCCACCTGCTGTGGACCCTCTCACCCAGCATCCACCTGCTATGTACCTCTCACTCAGCATCCACCTGCTATGTACCTCTCACCCAGCATCCACCTGCTATGTACCCTCTCACTCAGCATCCACCTGCTGTGGACCCTCTCACCCAGCATCCACCTGCTGTGGACCCTCTCACTCAGCATCCACCTGCTATGTACCTCTCACCCAGCATCCACCTGCTGTGGACCCTCTCACCCAGCATCCACCTGCTGTGGACCCTCTCACTCAGCATCCACCTGCTATGTACCTCTCACCCAGCATCCACCTGCTATGTACCCTCTCACCCAGCATCCACCTGCTGTGGACCCTCTCACTCAGCATCCACCTGCTGTGGATCCTCTCACCCAGCATCCACCTGCTGTGGACCCTCTCACCCAACATCCACCTGCTGTGGACCCTCTCACTCAGCATCCACCTGCTGTGGACCCTCTCACCCAACATCCACCTGCTGTGGACCCTCTCACCCAACATCCACCTGCTGTGTACCTCTCACTCAGCATCCACCTGCTGTGGACCCTCTCACCCAGCATCCACCTGCTGTGGGCTGTGTTTCTTCATGTCTCCCCAGGGGGCTTGCATCTGATCTCTCCCTGCTCTCGCTTATGGTTGCCTTTAGTGAGTATGGGCAGTGACAGTGAGGGCCCGTAGTGCTGTCTGGTCAAACTGTGAGAGGACCAGGATCATCGTAGGAGCCTAACTGAAGTAGAACATCGCTTCAACAGTCTTTTCAGCCATTATGACGAATAGTTGTGAAGTGCTGCTGTCTGCAGGGAAGTGCTGCTGTCTGCAGGGAAGTGCCATTATTACATCGCTCCTGTTCAATTATCATTCCTTCCTTCTCCTGCTCAGAACAGAACGAGGCCTAGCATTAGCACTCCCATTAACTCGAACAATGGAAATGAATTATAAGCCTAATGAATGATAAAGCAAAGCCTTGACATTTCACACTGCCGCCTTCCACCCCCACCAACCCCCCCCCCACCCCCACCCCCACCTACCCAACCCTTGGCGAACTAAACCAAACTAACCCAAACTAAACCAAACTAAACCAAACTAAACCAAACTAAACCAAACTAACCCAAACTAAACCAAACTAACCCAAACTGCTCTAAACCCAGAAATGTTTCAAGTTCCGCGATGCTTTGCGATTTAACCTCTGGCTGCAAGCTCAAATAACTACGTAAATAGTTTATTCAAAAGTCTGACAATATATGAATGAATACTAATTAAGAATTACCAGTCAACGTATGACCAAAAAGGCTAAATGAAAAGATGAGCATTCCTATTGCAATGATTTACATTGTATGTGGATGGCAATCTCTGCGTCACACAGGTGACTTACTAGGAATCAGATTTGAGCTGGTGGCGTGAATTCACTTTCTGGCCTGTAGCTAAAGCTAGCTACCCCCCTACCCACAGCCTCCCTCAGAGCTAAAGCTAGCTACCCACCCGCTCCCACAGCCTCCCTCAGAGCGCGCCCTGCAGCTAACGGCTCTGGCATCAGCATTCCCCCCCTCTCATCTCTTTAATACTGTGCCACGTCCTGGCAGGGTTTTCCGGGGATTTGTGGAGAGAAAGAGGAGAGAGAGGGAGCAGGAGACCGCGGAAGTCGTCCAGAGGTACGAAGTGTCCCCTGCTTGATAGAACGCTGTTTGTCCAAGAGAGCTGGCTTAGCTCCACTCTCGCTGTGCCTAATCTCACAGAGGCACAGAGGCAGAACATGGACCCAAGGACACTGGTAGGACTCTCAGTGGATAAAACGGTTCTGCTTACTGGACGCTCAGCGCCCAGTTCACTGGGTTCTTTTTGCACTGCCAAGAGACTGACGCATACTGCTTTTAGGTTGTGTATTAGCATTCTGTATGTAACATTCTGTCCCCAATAATATGGTGTGTTCCGTTAAAAGAACACAGGGTGAATTGTAAATGCCCTTCGTAGAAAAGAAAAGTTTGGGCTGCGTAGGAAAACACGAGTTGGAAATATAAAATAAAATAATATATAAATATGGGAGTGAGGTTCTTGTATGACTGGGAGGAGCAGTGACATCATCATCAGCACCTACAGGTCACAGCACACCAAGCAGCAGATGCTCTGGGGCATAGGGGCAGATGGTGACTGTGACTCCATGTCGTACCATGTCATTCCTGTGACGTTTCTCTCATCCATCTGTAGCCTACTGTGAATTTATTTGACACGCCGCGGATGGACCATGTTGTGGATGTTGATCAAAATTAGTAATTACACACCAGGAAAGAAAATAAGTGACGATTGTAAGGCACAGCAAGCTACGATTTTCAATTAAATAATAAGGTTTTTAGTACAATATTCTTAAAAATACATCTTTGAAGTAATATTACCATAGACATCCTCTCTGTACCACACATTAAATACCTTATAGCTTTTAGGTACAATAACCGCACTAACTCCAGCAGGTCTTTCCGAGGAAGTAGTCCAGTATTGTAACAGTACATGTACAATATATGTACTTTACATTTACTGTTATAACAAGGAGAGAGATTGGGAGGTATACTGTAAAGCTATATATTTCCCTCACTTTTCCCAAAGTCTTAAGATTTATTTATTTATTTATTTATTTATTTGTTTATTTATTTGTTTATTTATTTATTTATTTATTTATTTATTTATTTATTTATTTATTTATTTATAGCAGGGATAACCCCGAGCTGAACTTTACGAGTCTATTGATCAAGTTGTTTTAAGGCGTGTTTGCCTCTCTCTTTCTAGACTGAGGCGCTGGCATTTGCCAGAAGGTCAGCTTGAACTCAGGACACTGCGAGAACATTGTGCAGAAGGAGCTCGCGACAGAACACAGCAGAGATGATCATCTATATCAGGGATACTCAACTTGCTTTGCCCGGGGGCCACTTTCGTGAAATGATAGAAGGCCAGGGGCCAGTTAATAAACAATCAATATACATTTTCTGTAGCGGATTGTAGGTTTTTGGGGTGTCAGCCGGAGTTTAGTCTGACAATGTTGTGCACACCGGATAGTTAGTTAGGTTAAGTACTAGGGGTGGGGGAAAAAATCGATTCACCTAAGTATCGCGATTTTTAATGTCACGATTTTTTGGATCGACCTTTTATTCCAGAATCGATAATCGCAAATTTAATTTTTTTTTTTTTTTTTTTTTTTTTTTTTTTTTTTGGGTGCTTGCAGTCAGGCCACTCACTGAACAGCAGGCCAGGCGCCGCCTACTGGTTTACTAGTGGTTTTATTACTTTATTAGTTAGTCTGAAGTAATAATTACACTTCAGGGTTAAAGTGGGTGCATCTCATTGTAAAATTGGACTTCAAACGGCCCAAATCTGGCTTCAAATGGCCCAAATTTCACGCGCGTTGGCCCATATCGGCCTGGCCTGCTTGGTATCTAATGCCCGGCCTGAATTATGATCCCAGTCCACCCCTGTTTTTAACTATATCGCCCAGCCCTACTCATGATATATAATATACAGTCTCTAGTGTATGATTCAACTTTTCCCATGTTCTAATCTAGTGTAAAAAAGCAAACAAACTGAAAAAATAAAAGAAAAAAATAAACAAAAATCGCAATAAATCGTAATATCGAATCGCAATAATCGTAGAATCGCAATACTTAAGAATCGCAATATAAATCGAATCGGCACCCAAGAATCGTGATAGTATCGAATCGGGAGATAAGTGAATCGCCACAGCCCTATTAAGTACATACATAAGTGCCTGGGTAGCGAGCAGACGGCGGTATTTGACAATTTAGCAGCTATATCATAGATTATTGAAAGATATTTCCATATTCCAGACTGAAATGCTACAAGTACATGTATTGGGCAGGAGTATTGGCCAGAATGACATGAACATTTTGGACACTTATTCAGCGGGTATCTTGCATGTTGCGTTCAGGTGCACTGTAATTTTTTTTTTTTTTTTTTTGCAATTCCATCGCCGGCCACACATTTTTCCGTCAGGCACATTCTTAGTCGCCTATTGTAGATCCCCCAAAGGACCCACGGCCGTAAACAAAACAATAGCCATGTGCTAGGTCGCTAGGCTCCACTTTTCGTCCATGGTCAATGATGTCACCCTCAAAAAGGAATCTCCGCTGAAGACGTGTTTGAAGAGAAGACGTTCGTATTTTCCCATACAATGAGGCAATCAAGTCAACTAAACTTAAAGCTATAGCGTTAGCCGAGTAAGCTACACGAGTGCAAGTGGTGCACTGGACATAATACAGCATGGAAGTTTATTTGGAGTCTTGAACAAGCGATCGCACCAACGGCCTTTTATAGCGTTTTATAGCGTTTATAGCGTCGGGTGCATGGCGGGCGCGGATCTATAAATAGTATGAAATAATTTGTGTGGATTTATTGGGGGGCGGAGGGTTCATGCATACACGCCGATTAGGATGGCATAAAAGCTCATCCGCGCATCTCTACTATACAGTAATAACAACCCTGCTGGTGCTGAAGACAGAGAGGACGTCGTCCCTCCTCATCTCCTCACAGACGAGTCCTGCTGAGCTCCTTCCTTCAGCTCCGGTGGCCAGATGCCACATAGTGTCTGTGCTGTCACATAGTGTCGGTGCTGTCACATAGTGTCTGTTCTGTCAGGGGGAGAGGACGCAGACGGATGGGTCCCGGAATGTGGCTGCTGCAGGAGAAGGTCACTGTGACAGGGAGAGGCCTGATGAATGGAGGAGTAATAGTGCAACGCTTTCTGGGCAGTCCTTTAGGAAAAGAATGTGTGAGGAGAGAAGGGGCCTGTGAAATAAAATCATGCCCATGAGTTAAGATCAGGCCGGTCAATCGTTAAGATGATATCAGGGAGAAGGGAGGTACGTTCATGCGGTCAGTGGTTTAGATGATGTCAGGGAGAAGGGAGGTACGTTCATGTGGTCAGTGGTTTAGATGATGTCAGGAAGAAGGGAGGTAAGTTCATGTGGTCAGTGGTTTAGATGATGTCAGGGAGAAGGGAGGTACGTTCATGTGGTCAGTGGTTTAGATGATGTCAGGAAGAAGGGAGGTACGTTCATGTGGTCAGTGGTTTAGATGATGTCAGGGAGAAGGGAGGTACGTTCATGCGGTCAGTGGTTTAGATGATGTCAGGAAGAAGGGAGGTAAGTTCATGTGGTCAGTGGTTTAGATGATGTCAGGGAGAAGGGAGGTACGTTCATGTGGTCAGTGGTTTAGATGATGTCAGGGAGAAGGGACGTAAGTTCATGTGGTCAGTGGTTTAGATGATGTCAGGGAGAAGGGAGGTACGTTCATGTGGTCAGTGGTTTAGATGATGTCAGGGAGAAGGGAGGTAAGTTCATGTGGTCAGTGGTTTAGATGATGTCAGGGAGAAGGGAGGTAAGTTCATGTGGTCAGTGGTTTAGATGATGTCAGGGAGAAGGGAGGTACGTTCATGTGGTCAGTGGTTTAGATGATGTCAGGGAGAAGGGACGTAAGTTCATGTGGTCAGTGGTTTAGATGATGTCAGGGAGAAGGGAGGTACGTTCATGTGGTCAGTGGTTTAGATGATGTCAGGGAGAAGGGAGGTAAGTTCATGTGGTCAGTGGTTTAGATGATGTCAGGGAGAAGGGAGGTAAGTTCATGTGGTCAGTGGTTTAGATGATGTCAGGGAGAAGGGAGGTACGTTCATGTGGTCAGTGGTTTAGAATGATGTCAGGGAGAAGGGAGGTAAGTTCATGCGGTCAGTGGTTTAGATGATATCAGGGAGAAGGGAGGTAAGTTCATGCGGTCAGTGGTTTAGATGATGTCAGGAAGAAGGGAGGTAAGTTCATGTGGTCAGTGGTTTAGATGATGTCAGGGAGAAGGGAGGTACGTTCATGTGGTCAGTGGTTTAGAGGATGTCAGGGAGAAGGGAGGTAAGTTCATGTGGTCAGTGGTTTAGATGATGTCAGGAAGAAGGGAGGTAAGTTCATGTGGTCAGTGGTTTAGATGATGTCAGGGAGAAGGGAGGTACGTTCATGTGGTCAGTGGTTTAGATGATGTCAGGGAGAAGGGAGGTAAGTTCATGCGGTCAGTGGTTTAGATGATATCAGGGAGAAGGGAGGTAAGTTCATGCGGTCAGTGGTTTAGATGATGTCAGGGAGAAGGGAGGTAAGTTCATGTGGTCAGTGGTTTAGATGATGTCAGGGAGAAGGGAGGTAAGTTCATGTGGTCAGTGGTTTAGATGATGTCAGGGAGAAGGGAGGTAGGTTCATGCGGTCAGTGGTTTAGATGATGTCAGGGAGAAGGGAGGTACGTTCATGTGGTCAGTGGTTTAGATGATGTCAGTGAGAAGGGAGGTACGTTCATGCGGTCAGTGGTTTAGATGATGTCAGTGAGAAGGGAGGTAAGTTCATGCGGTCAGTGGTTTAGATGATGTCAGGGAGAAGGGAGGTACGTTCATGCGGTCAGTGGTTTAGATGATGTCAGGGAGAAGGGGGGAATCTTGGGTGAGAGAAAGGGATCAAAGAGAGATTAGCAGCAGGAGGTACAGACGGAGAGAAGAAGATCTAAGGTTCTGGCTGGAAATGCTCTGGGGAGGAAAACCGTATGAGAGAGGGGGGGAGGCTCAAGATGAATTCTGGGTAGCTATGCCAATATGCACGCACAGATATGTGTCTTGTCTCATCTTCGCCAGTACCAAGACTGTAAGTTCATGCAATTTAGCTGAAAAGAATCATGCACGGGTGGAGGCCAAGTCCACATGGACCGGTAACAGATTTTTGCACAGGCTACCGTTTAAAGTGATCATCCACAAAAAACTATTTTCTTTCTTGTTTCTGGTAACAATTTTGGTGATAAGCAGTCATTGCTTTGGTGTTTTGTACTCAGTAGGCACTGGCCCAACATAATAACAATAGCGTCTGTAAGAGCCAAATTCCTTATTTCCTAAACTGTGGTCAAAATTGCATCTTTATGCCCCATTAGATATTTAATTTGTTAACTTCTTTGAGTTGGGTGTATGGTAAATTGGTTTATTATTATTATTATTATTATTATTATTACCTATATTAATATTCTTATTATGGTGGAAATCTAATATGGAGTCTTACCTGGTTCACGTCATTTTTTTCCCCATGTTTCCTCCTTATATGATGGCAGGTCATCACTGCTCAGGTAGGCCCAGGTAGAGCGGTAAATTACAGTTTTTGACCGCACTTTAAACGTCGTTTTCACCAGCTGCAACCCCACAGCATTTCCTTTTTCTCAGCTTCTTCTTCTGTGTTTTATGGCGGTTGGCATCCTTACATGTTGCATTATTACCGCCACCTGAATTGTACCAGCTTCACAGTGCTAACTATTGACAGTGTCCACTTTCTCAGCTGTTCAGGGGAAACACTGACATAGCCTACTTCTATTTCTATTTTATTTTTATTTTTATGTAAAGATAGGCCTATGCGTGCAATAACGTACTGATAGTCAGCTTACTCTGTAACATGTAGCTTTTATTAGCCTCTCAGGCTAGCTCCGCGGACCAGACAACAACACTTCCTACTACCCAGCGTGTGCACGTCTTTCCGACAGGGGTGGTTGTTATGGCAACTATCAACAACAACTACTAACTACTACAATACCTAAAGACTGAAATAGGCTAACTTGTTAATGTGTCTGTCGGAGACACGGCCTAACGTTAACATTTAATATCAGCCTGCGCTCAGCTATGTATACAGGAAGTAAACCGGATATTCAGGTGGGTTGTGATGGTTGTTATTGTTGTCAAGTTAAAACCGTCTATATTAGGGTGCATCAAAATACACATTTTCAGAATATTGATCTGTCTGGGTGCTAAAAGTGTTACCATCCATGGAGAAACAACACATGCAAAATATTTTTGCAATACGTAGTGATCTAGGGGTACAACGGCACATCAGCTTTTTCGGCAGCAGGGGGTAACTGATCAATTGGTTCATTTTATGCCATTCTCTGGTTCCATCACTTTGGGCTTAGGTTTCAATGTTTGGTTTAAAAAAGAAGAAGCAGCAAGCCATGTGGCAAAGAATTCACCTTCACAATTTTATTATCTTCCAAAAAATCTCTGCTAAATTAATCATTCCCACAAGAATGTTCTAAACTTCAACTTTCTCTGCTTTGGGTCCCTAGCCTAACATAACCCTAACCCTAACCCTAACATAACCAATAACCATTCCTGTCGGAGTTACATTGGGGAGGGGAAAACATAACTGCCACGAGAACTTGAGAGCTGATCTTTCTCGCGGGTGGGGGGGGGGGGTTAGTGCTTGTTCGATGGGAGCTTTGACACGGTTCGAGGCGGCCAAGGTCGTCTTGGAGCAGGTGCGGCCATTTTATGGGAAGGCCAATATCCCGATGGTGAGCGATCGTCGAGCATGCGACAAGATGGTGGCGCTTGTCGACGCTAACAACAAGCTACGGTGCATTCCGCAGGACAGGCGCTGCAGTGAGGCTACAGCTCGACTAGTGGACGCAATGGAGTACAGGCTGGATGCCACATTCCCGCTGTGGTCTCCAAACGCAGAGGAGATGATCCACAATCCAGAGGACATTGCTTTCCTGGCCAGCATGAAGGGCGACAGAGTGGCCACATTTGGAGCGTTTGATGCCAAGCTGCAATCCAAGGTGAAGCGGCGTCAGGAGCGTGAAGCAGCCCAGCAGGCATACCATAACAAGGAGCAGCAGAAGATGACTGCAGCGTCCAGCATGGTGGTGTTGGAAAGCCAAAGTGATGAGGATAGCGACGCAGATGAAACAGCTGCTCCACCGGCTGAGGACACACCCACCCGCGAGTATAAGAAGACTGGCACCACAGCCTTCATTCCATCCAACATCCTCAGCCGGCCGAGTCTTGTGTCACTGGCTACACGGTTGAAGATCACACCAATGCAGCAGGCTGCCTTCACGCGCGGCCTGATCGAGGAGTCAGGTGGTAATTCGGCAAAGGTCTCTACATCCTACGTGACAGCAGACCGAGCACGCCGCCACGTGCTGGAGGCAATCAGTGAGGAACGGCACGAGCAGTGGACACCACACACCCTACACTGGGACAGTAAGTTGACGCCAATGCTCAACAATGTACGCCAGTTAGAGGAGCGTCTGACAGTGGGGGTCGGAGATGCGGAGCGGCTCAAACTGCTCGGTGTGCCAGCATTCATGAAGGGGACAGACGAAGCATGTGGAACGATCATCGCCCGGCTGACGTGCAAGCTGCTGCAGGAGTGGTGCTGTGCTGACCAGGTTGTCAACATGGCATTTGACACCACCGCATCAAACACTGGCCATCTCACGGCAGCCTGCATCGCCATTCAGCTCTCAATGGGTCGACCACTGCTCTGGTCTGGGTGTCGGCACCACATCGGCGAGGTGCTCCTCAGCCACATTTTCACTGACCTCAAGGTGGAGACGTCACGCTCGCCAGAGGTTACATTGTTTACACGTCTGCGGGATAACTGGAAACTGGTGCCACACAAGGACAGTGACCCATTGTCCCGTTACATTCCAGACGCCGCCGAACCACCGTTCCTGGTCAAGTTGCGTGGTGAATTCATTGAGTGTGCTGCAGGAGTGCTTGACTACAAGCGAGGTGACTACCGTGAGTTCGTGCAGCTGTGTCGTGTGTATCTGGGTACAGACGTTCAGCGCACACTCCAGTTACCTTCCAACGGCCGGGAGCACTGCACAAGGCGCGATGGATGGCCAGGCTGCTCTACACACTCAAACTGGCCTTGATGGAGCAGCACATTGCGTTGCTTCCTCAGGGCACCATCACCACGCGGCAGCAGGTGCTGAAGATTCGGGCGTTTGCCAACTTTATCACGCACATCTACGCAACGTGGTGGCTGACCTGCGACACGGCCATAGATGCAGCATGGAATGATCTCACACTCTACTGCCACCTGTATGCTTACAAGTCTGTTGACGAGGGCATCACAGCATCAGCGATTAAGGCGCTGGAGCGGCACCTATGGTACCTGAGAGGTGAGATGCTGCCCCTGGCACTCTTCAGCACCAAGGTGCCAGTTGGCGAGCGGCGCGCACTTGCAAATGCCATCTTCGAGCACAAGCCGGCTGATGTCCCAATGCGAGCCCCACAGCTCCGCTTTGGCACTGGTTTCGGCAAGGTTTCCGAAGTTCCCAACCCTCTCGCCGACCACCAGCTTGGCCGACCTCGCCAACCCAGACTGCTGGTTCGGCATGTATCAGCTGCACATTGATCCAGCGTTTCTTTCGCTTGATGTAGAGGATTGGGCTACCAGTGCGGAATTCCAGATGGGTGCGGTGAATGTACGTGCCATCAATGTTGTGAATGACTGCGCCGAGCGTGGCGTCAAACTCACATCAGACTTCGTGGCAGCAGCCTGGGGGGAGGAGCATCTGCAGAATGTACTGCAGGCAGTGGAGCATGACCGCTCTAAACAGCCAAAACTGCGCAGCTGCAAGCGCAAGCTGGACCAGGACTAGGACTCTAGTCGTTGCTCAATGGTTGCTTCAATGTTCTCAAATAAATAAATGTTCTATTCAAATTCAAATGTTCTGTTAAAAAATAAATACATCTTGTTCTATTCAAAATGTTGTTCTATGCATTTCTAAAATTTGCCTTAACCCAAAAAGGCAGATTTTCGTATTTTTCACATGCTGTGTTGCACCCCTAAATCTCAATCAATTTAATCAAAACTTTGCAAAAGTCATTTTTATGTGTCTCATAACAAAATGCAACCCCAGACAGTTTGATATGTTGAGATTTCATTTTTGCATTGCAATTTGATGCACCCTAGTGATTTATAGATCCATTTTGTTTGTTTTTTCTGCATAGAGCCCATTGGGGCTGTTGTACATAATATTATTTGTTTGGAAAATAAATATGAATGATTTTGCGTAAACATACATCAGATCTCTGTATTGTGTTTGGACGGCAGAGGAGAGCGTGTCTAACTGCATCCATTATTACCTGGAGGCTCAAGGCAAGTTGGGTTTGTAGGATTGCCTGAACAACAACTAATAAACAATAGTCAAACCAACCAGCCCAAAAATAAAATAAAATAAAATAAAAAGAGTCACATCTGACTCTCTCCACAGTCCATTTTCATCTTTGAGTTCTCTTCATCTGGGAAAGGCAACATATCCTCTCTCGAGTAATGGAGACGGACGCTTTCTTGCCTCTGAGTCATTTGGTTTCTTTTTCCTCTGATGTTCTGTTGGTGACGTTTGAGCTTCTGTAGGTGCCACTAGGTGGCGCTCACAAATGTCAGCAGAAGTGTCACTTCTCACATGTGAATATCTCATCTTAGAATGGCTTCTCATCAAACATACAGGGCAGATGTATATATATATATATATATGTATATATATATACAGGGCAGGAAATCCCATCGTAGAGCAGAAACCAGATGAGATCAAACAATACAGATGAAATGAAAGATGGAAATAAAATGAGCTAGCGCTGGCATGGTGCAGGACCCAGCAGCTGGATACGGGGGGTGGGAGTGGTCTCACTCACTCATTTGCATCTGATCAGCTGTCTCCTCACCTCTGCTCTGTGGGCAACATGGGTTAAAAGGGCAGAGGGAACAGCTGGAGGACATCTCTGTCTGTAAAGATATCTACAGGTGGTTTTGTGGGCTTGTGCATATATCTGTCCTTCAAACACGTGTATAGTGAAAAGTGAAGAACGTGAGTGATTTCTGTGATAGGCTCATGAGACCATGTAAAGTTGTGCGGGGGAGGGGGTGCAGTGGAATTCACCATGACGTTGCAGGTTGACTCTTGTTCTTCCTACATATTTATGAAGGTGAAATAAGGACAAAGGAACTCTTTCTCTCGCTCGTTTCTATATTTTCTCCCACACACACACATGGTTTTCTGCCCACACACAGGCAGGCACGCACACACACACACACACACACACACACACACACACACACACACACACACACACACATACACATAGACACAAACCACACACACACATGTAGACACAAACCACTCCAGGCACTGACATGTCATCAGCACTCATTAGACACACGCGTGTGTCGAGGAGACGTGAGGGGGTGGAGACAGATCAAAGGATGGGTATCTCTTGCGTAGGATGTCATGTAAGCCACTCCATTGAAATCCATTTGCTTTGACCTGCTACTTATGTAAGGAGGAGTCGAGGCAAATGGATTTCAGGAGGGACATCGTTACTATGCGTATGCGATCCATTTTCATTTAAAAAGTATTTGAGCGTATTGTGCCTTTAATAGACAGGAATGAGTGAACAGACCACATGTGACAAAGGTCATGTGACAAAGGTCATGAGGCAGATTTGAAGCCACCACATCACCACCAGCACATAGCATGTGACCCAGTTCACTGAGCCACAAAGATGCCCAGGCCCAGGAACAGGACCAGGACCAGGCCCAGGCCCAGGCCCAGGACCAGGACCAGGACCAGGACCAGGACCAGGACCAGGACCAGGACCAGGACCAGGACCAGGGGTTTCCCAAAATGATGGCTTCCATAATTAGACAAGATTAGATCGCATTGTTTTCCTCTTTAACTGCAAATATACAACCCAGTAGGATATGTTTAATTGTGAATGATATGTAACTGATATCGTATGTTAATTATAATATGAAAATGTGTACATTTACCAACTCAGTAAATGTAAATATTTCCCAAATATGGTAAATGAATGTGTGTATTTACTGGTAAATGTGTGGAAAATGGTATAGCGCTCAACAGTTACGTGACTTTTTGAAAACGAATGGGGAACTTACTTCCGGGGCGGAAAACGTCACAAAAAGTCACGTGACTGGACTGTTGTGCTCTATAGAGCGAGGCTCTCTCACTCTGCTGATGAATTTAATCACATCAGGATGGCAACAGAAAGTATAGAGTCTTATTATTATTAACAGCTTTTTAGCCTCCATACACACACACACACACACACACACACACATTCACACCTTACTTTACTTAAACGAACACTCCGCCCATTTTCATTTTCATAACTGTCAAACTGAAGTCATTCATCTAGTTTGACAGTGATTGAGAGTTGATTTGAGTTAATGAGTTATTAATTTGAGTTAGTGTCACTGGTCCACACTTTAACACTCAATAACTGTCAAATTAAATGACAGACTTCAAAACAGTTTACAGTTTTCTGATATACTACTGATGTTCTAATGATACAAAGCTGGTTGAAAATGGGCAGAGTGTTCCTTTAAGTAGAATTTTTAGGTATCTGTACTTTACTGAGTATTTATTTTTCTGACAATTTTTTACATTTACTCCCTACATTTTAACCAAAAAATCTGTACTTTCTACTCCTTACATTTTCAAAAGCGGCTAGTTACTTTAGTTCTAATGCACGACAGACAAAAACGATGTAACGTAGTTTGTCTGTAGCTGTGTTTCCATTACAGTTTTTCGCAAAATAATTGCGATATTTCTACAACTTCGACAATGTACAATTGCGACTTGTAGGCGTTTCCATTGAAGTTGAGTTTCGCAATTCCCGTTACCAGCAGCTGCCACAGTGATTACGCACGCGGATCTGCCCCATATCCCGTCCCCTGCATGCTCAAATCCAACCAATGGTCAATGCAAATCACAACATGAAGTTACAACGCATATAAACGAGCCTGATTATCAATTCAAAAGAACATGTTGCGGGCTGCGGTGAATGCAGTGAGCGCGACAGGCAGAGGAAAAAAGGTAGCCTACAACTTGTCCCATTTTAGAGATGGAGGAGGGAGGCAAAGGCTGATATGGTGCAATAGTCAGAATATCGTGTATTATAATTATAACATTGCACCTGAAACGTGTGTAATGTATTAATCACTTCAGTCAACAGCACCGCACCGGTGTGCTTTTCATCCCGCCGATCATCTCGCCGCTGTGCCAAATGCGCGCACACAGGCATGGATCGATTTCTCCCATTAAACATGATCTATTTTCCGGCTCCGCTTTTGCACAACACGTCTTTCTGCTAGGTAGCGTTGCTTCAAAGTTTTCCACTTGCTGCAAAGGTTTTGCCACGGTTTATCAAACCCTTTCTCCCTAATTTCCTTTCATTTTCCAAAGGAGAAGATGGGTCACATGACGTGCAAATGCGGAAAATCTGTTTCCATTACACTTTTGCGATAAACTGCTATATCGACACGTCTGAAAAACCACCTCATGAGAGCGCAAAAACGTTTTGCGATATTTGGGAGCTTTTTCGAAATTTACGTGTTTCCATTACCCAATTTCTATTGCGATATTTAGATTTTGCGCATTTCTGACGGTAATGGAAACACGACTTGTCTCTCTCTTGTTGCACATTCAAAACAAGTGGCCGATGATGTCACAATAAATCACTGATGATGTCACAGATGATGTCACTCGAGCAATTGTCATGTCAGCAGTGAGCATAGTGATCAGGGAGTAATTCAGTGATGTCACTCGACTCTCCAGCAATTGTAATGTCATCTGTGAGTAATGTCATCAATCATTATGTCATGATGTTATGATGTCATAATGTCCAACCCACAGTCAGTCCCTTCATAATGCTTTCTGTTTGAGACACAGCATAAAGGTCGGTGTGCTACAGTGACAGATCTGAAGGAATGGCTGTTCAAGGAGGGCGTGGCGACAGGCGGCTCCACAATGCCTTCTTTGCAGGTGACCCGGACAAACTGAGGAGCCTGCTGCAGGAGGACCACTTCAGAAGGCAGATCAATGAGAAGTGTTCTTTTGGGCTTCGGTTTTTGACCCCTCTGGGGCTCACAGCCTGGTGGGGTCATGCTGCCTGTGTGGACTACTTGATCACCCAGGGAGCAGAGGTAGAGCTAGCTGATGAGGATCACTACACGCCTCTCTGGTGTGCCGTGTGCTGCGGTCATCTGGACTGTGTCCGGATCCTCCTGGAAGCCGGGGCCGACCCCAACAGAATATCCGGCACTGATCTCTGCTCGAGGTCTCCTCTCTACATCAGTGCTGAAAACAACCGCCTGGACTACTTCCACCTGCTGCTCCAGGCCGCTGGCGTTCTGACCCGTGACGTGGTTTCTTCCCTGCTGGAGGTGGTGCTACATAACCGGTGCAACACGGCCTTCGTCCAGCTGCTGCTGGACCACGGCGCTGACCCGACCCTGGTGACCACAGAGCAGGCAGAGCTGGAGGAGAGGGCGGATCCTGAGGCTCTCAGGGTCTTTCTGGAGGCCAAGAGATGTCCTCGCAGTCTGGCCCACGTGTGTCGGATCCGGATCCGCCAAGCGCTGGGCACACATGGCCTGATCCAAGTCCACTCCCTACCACTAACACAAGTGATGAAGGACTTTGTGCTCCACCAAAACTGACTTGAAGGACTGTCAGTTTATTAGTGGCCGGCCCAGTGAAGTGGCAGGGCCACTGTTTGTATTTGCCAATATTCTTCTTCTTCTTCTTCCAGGAAGTTGGACTTCCCACGCATGAAAATAAACCAAACTTTGCACAAAGGTCCAGTCCCATGCCAAACTTTGTCGATGCGAATTTGGTGCCAATAGTCCTGATGGTGGCGCTACAGCGACCGTCTAAAGTTACAAAACTGAAAATTCATAACAAATCAGGCCTAGGCTACGTGTTACGGCTTTGCAACCTTCACCAAAATGTGGGGCCAAGTGAGGAGAAACCTTTGTACACTGCAACATATGGCCAATTATGAAGTCTAAAGACTGCAAAACTGCAAAAACTGTAAAACTAATTAAACCCTACTCACACATTTTTTCTTCAAATGACACTAAACTTCAGCATCTGCATCGTTAGACTGTCCTACACAAAATTTAAAAGATTTTCGATTGATCAAAAATCTACTGTAAAAGTAGATAAATAAAGCAGTGTTGTGACATCACTGATTATGTCATCAGTGCCCGGCCACGACCCATTGCTGCACAGCAGCTATAATTGATTTTAATTTCCTAGATTTAGTTCTTCAGTGACTGTGTTTTAAACAAATCCACGACCAGAGATTAAATGCCATCATCATACACCACCTGTAGCCAATCCTACAACTATAATTGGAGCGTTAATTCTAGCGTGTCCTTGTGTGCTCGGTTCATCGTCTCCACAGTCCCCAGAATTTATATATATATATATATATACTATACAACAGTTAGTTCCGGCCGAGCAATTTGATTGGACAAGAGGGATCCTACCAGTGCTGATATTTCACGATAACGCACTGGCGCTTCACTGTGTGTAGATCACTCCGCTTCACAGCTGCTCTAATCAACAAAACGCTTCACAGCTGCTCTAATCAACAAAACAAACACCAGCCACGTTACATTGAACATCATTCACAAAGCGTAACAGCTACCGACAGCGCAAAGATGGATTTATTTCCTAACAGAACTAACACCAGACTCTTATTTCACTGGC